>NC_048604.1:105095115-105447492 GCF_003668045.3 Cricetulus griseus | reverse complement strand
AGCTAAGGAAAAATGCAAAGTAAAATATAAAGTATAACCAAAGAGCATTACACCTGACTTCTCAATGGAAATCTGAAAGCCAGAATGTCCTGGATAGATATTTTACAAACACCAAGGGACCACGAATGACAACCCAGACTACTGCACCCAGCAAAGCTTTCAATCACTATAGATGGAGAAAACAAAATTTTCCATGACAAAAACAGATTTAAAGGAAACCTATCCATCAATCCAGACCTACAGAAAGTACTGTAAGGAAAACTCCAACCTAAGTAATTTAAGTACACTCAAACATACATAGGCAATATATAATCCCACCTTACCAAAAAACCGAAAGTAAAAGCAGAGTAAATCCACAAACAATACCACCACTACATACCAAATACAAAACAAACAAGAATTAACACTAAATGGTCATTAATTTTCTCAACACTAATGGTCATAACTTAAATATAAAAAGACACAGGCTATAAGAATGGATACAAGGAAAAATCCATCTATCTGCTGCATACAAGAAACACACCTCAACTTCAAAGACAGGCATTACCTCAGAGTAAGTTGTGGGGATAAATTTTCCCAAACAAACATACCCAAGAAACAAGTGGGTGTAGTTATCCTAATATCTAACAAATTAGACTTCAACTAAAATCAATCAAATGAGATGAAGAAGGTCATTTTATATTCATAACAGGAAAAGTCCATCAGAAGGAAGTCTGTATTCTGAACATCTATGCCTCAAATAAAAGGCAACCATGTTCATAAAAGAAACATTACTAGCCGGGCGTTGGTGGCGCACGCCTTTAAGCCCAGCACTCGGGAGGCAGAGGCAGGCGGATCTTTGCGAGTTCTTGGCCAGCCTGGTCTCCAGAGTAAGTGCCAGGATAGCCTCCAAACCTACACGAAGAAACCCTGTCTCAAAAAACCAAAAAAGAAAAAAAGAGAAAAAAACATTACTAGCTGTGTGTTGGTGGCACATGCCTTTAATCCCAGCACCTGGGAAGCAGAGGCAGGCAGATCTTTGTGAGCTGGAGGCCAGCCTGGTCTCCAAAGCGAATGCCAGGATAGGCTCCAAAGCTACATAGAGAACCCAAAAAAAACAAAAAAGGAAACATTACTAATCGTGAAATCACACATAAAACCCCACACACTTACAGTGTGAGAGAATTCAACACACCACTCTCACCACTAGACAAGACCAGCAGACAGAAATGAAACAAAACATCTAACAGAAATTATGACACAATTGGGTTTAATAGACATCTATAGAACATTCCATCCAAATACAAAAGAATATAACTTCTTCTCAGTGACACATGGAAACTTCTCTAAAATTGACCACATACTCAGTAATAAAGAAAACCTAAACAGATAAAAACAAACTGGAATAAACCAATGTATCTTATCTGACAACCATTTTTAAAATTTAGAATTCAAAAACACAAATTGCAGAAAGCCTGAAAACTCATGGAAAAGAAACAATGCAAAATTCACCATTCCTCCATTCCTGAATGAAGAGAGAGAGAGAGAGAGAGAGAGAGAGAGAGAGAGAGAGAGAGAGAGAGAGAGAGAAGGAGAAAAGTTATCCTAGAATTCAATGAAAATGAAGACACATCATACACATACTTATGGCACACATTGAAAGCAGACCTAAGAGGAAAGTTTATTATACTGAGAGCCCACATGAATAAACTGGAGAATAGTCACATTAGAGAATTAACAGCATAAATGAAATATCTAAAACAGAATGAAGAAACACCAACCTAGAGAAGTAGATACAGGAAGTAATCAATTTGAGGGCTGAAATCAATAAAGTAGAAACAATTAATGTAACAAACAGATGTTTCTCCAAGAAAATAAGCAAGATAGACAAACCTTTATCCAAACTAACCAAAAGGCAGAGAGATCATTCTTGTGTCAGTCCCATGCTACAAAGGCTATCTATTCTGGACTGATGTCTTTGGAGCTGTGATCAGAGCCAGGTTGTCAAAAATCTGTTTAATCTCAGTGTCCTTTCTATATCAGCAGTATCTTTTTTGGCTTCTAACTCATGGAGTGAGCCCCAAATCTAATCAAAATGTAGTTCATTACTCTCATAACCTTAGTAACAATATTATATCAGTATATCTTTTGGACAGGTCACTGTTTCAGTTCCTAGGATTTGCAGCTGTTTAATATTAGCAGTTATACAATTCCTCTGGTAACATGTAGTGTAATTCAAGTAAAATGAATACTACTCAGTAGGAGTGAAGCTCATATTTGGGCACCAGCCCTATTTGTTCATGTTCAGTTACATAACTAATTAGTGTCTTTGGCAACTGGGTCATAACATCATGTTGTTCATTGTCTCCAATTGCATTGAATTACCTATGATGTTTGTGGTGGGGCAAGCTTCTAACCCTTTTGAACAATGACCCAAATAATGGACCCTATTCCTGTCAGTAGAGGTTTTATTGGTGGCATAAGATATCTAGTTGGACAGTTATCCACCACATTATCTTGTGACTCCATTTACATTCCTTTCACATATGTTCATATTTTCAGGATGTTCTATATTAGAGGTTTTTAATAATGATTTTCAAAAAGTCCTTTAGTTTCATTTGTAATTACCAAATTTCTGCCATGATACTAACACACTAATATTCCAGTCAGTTGTAATGCTGTACAGGATCACCTGCTCCATATGATTTTAAGGTTGACAGAAACTATGTAAAATGTTAGAGACATAAATTCTACATATCAAGTTTACTATTACATGCCTTAGTGTATAGAATGGGGAGTGGTAAACTTAAAAATATCACTTTCTAAATGGATACCCCAGTGTGTTTTTGTAACTACAGGCTTAGTGGACCATAACATTGTGAGGTATAGCTTAAGGCATGCTGAAGAATTCCTACAAAGTTGACATCAGTGCTCGAGGTCATTATCTGGACCAGATGTGTGGTGTGAGGGGTCTTTGGTCTTCTGACTTGAGTTAATTCTTCTCCCCTTCTCTTTCTGATAATCCCCTCTCCACTCCACCACTGCTCATAATTAGCTTAGGAGATCTTGTCCCTTTTCCTTCTCCGGGAGAACAAATATGTCTCGCTTAAGATTCTCCTTGTTTTCTAGCTTCTCTGGCATTGTGGATTGTAGGCTGCTACTACTTTGCTCTAGGCCCAAAATCCATATATGAGTGAGGACATAACATTTTATCGTTTTGTGACTGAGTTAGCTCACTCTGGATGGGTTCTTCTAGTTCCATCCAATTGCCTGTGAATTTCAAGTTTCCATTGTTTTGTTTTCCACTGAGTAGTAATATATTTTGTGAATGCACAACATTTTCTTTACCCATTCTTCAGTTGAGGGCCATCTAGGTTGCTTCCAAGTTCTGGCTTTTACAAGTATTGTTGCTATGAACTTCCTTGAACAGAGGTCTTGTTGTATGAATTGGCATCTTTTGGGAATAAGCCTAATGGTGGAATTTCTGGATCTTGTACTAGACTGATTCCCATTTTTTTGAGGAACTACCATATTAATTTCCAAAAGGCTTGTACGAGTTTGCACTCCTGCCTGTAGTGAAGGGGTGTTTCCCTTTCTCCACATCCTCTCCAGGATGAACTGCCATTGCTCTTTTACATTTTAGCCATTCTGACATGAGTAAGATGCCATCTCAGATTTATTTTGATTTTCATTTCCCTGATGGCTAAGGATGTTGAGCAATTTCTTATGCGTGTTTCAACCATTTTAGATTCCTCTATTGAGAATTCTCTATTTAGTTCTGTACCCCACTTTTTAATTGCATTACTTTGTGTGTTGGTGACTATCTTCTTGAGTACTTAGTATATTGTGGAAATCAGTCCTCTGTCAGATGTTAGTGAATATCATTTCCCATTAATTTTGCTGTGGATTTTTATTGTTGACTGTGTCCTTTGCCTTAAAGAAGCTTCTCAGTTTCAGGAGGTCCCATTTATTAATTGTAGATCTGTGTCTGTGCTACTGGTTTTATGTTCAAGAAGCTGTCTCCTGTATCAAGTCATTCCAGAGTACCTCCTACATTCTTTTCTAACAGGTTCAGTGTGGCTGGATTTATGTTGAGGTCTATGATCCATTTGGACATATTTTTTGTGCATGTCAACAGATACGGGCCTATGTGAAATCTTCTACATGTCAGCATTCAGTTACCGAAGCACCATTTGTTGAAGATACTTTCTTTTTTCCATTGTAGAACTTTATATTCTTTTACAAACCTCAGGTGTTCGTGGGTGTGTCAGTTAATATCATCTGTAGCAGATTTTCAGGTCACTTATGTAAACTATCATATCATCAGCAAATGGTGAAAGTATGACATCTTCTTTTCCAATTTGTAAAAACTTCATCTCCATTTGTCATCTTATTGCCCTAGCTAGAACTTCAAGAACACTATTGAAGAGGTATGGATACATTTGACAACGTTGTCTTCTCCCTGATTTTAGAGGAATTGCCTTCAGTTTCTCTACATTTAGTTTGATGTTGGCTGTTTGGCATGCTGTATATTGCTTTTATTATCTTTAGGTATGTTCATATTATCCCTGATTTCTCTAAGAACTTTGTCATGAAGGGGTGTTGGATTTGATCAAAGGCTTTTTCAGCATCTAATGAAATGATTATGTGATTTTTGTTTCCCAGTTAGTTTATATGGTGGATTACATTGATGAATTTTCCTATGTTGAAACATCATTGCATCCCTGGGATGTAGCCTACTAGATCATGCTAGATGATTTTTCTTATGTGTTCTTGGATTTTTATTGCCAGTATTTAATTGAGTATATTAACATCAATGTACATGAGGGACACTGTTCTGTAGTTCTCTTTCTTATCTGTGCCTTTGTGTTGCTTGTGTACCAAGGTTATTGTAGCCTAGTTAAAAGAGTTTGGCAATGAACCTTCTGCTTATTTTGTGTGGAATATGTTGAGCAGAATTCTTATTAGCTCTTCTTTGAAATTCTGTTAGAATTATGTACTGAAGCCATCTGGTACTGGGATATGTTTGTTGGGAGAATTTTGATGAGTGTTTCTATTTCATTAGGGGTTATAAGTTTATTTAAGTTGTTTATCTGTTCTTGATATAATTTTGGTAAGTAATACCTATCCAGAAAATTGTCCATTTCCTTTAGATTTTCAAATTTTGAGGAGTACAGGTTTTCCAAGTATGACCTGATGATTCTCTGGATTTCCTCAGTGTCTGTTCTTATGTCTCCCTTTTCATTTATGATTTTATTAATTTGCATCTTCACTCTCTGCCCCTTGGTAAGTTTGGATAAAGATTTCTCTATCTTGTTGATTTTCTCCAAGAGCCAACTCTTCCTGAAATTGATTGTTTGTATTGTTAGATTCTATTTTATTGATTTCAGCTCTCAATTTTATTATTTCCTGTTGTCTTCTCCTCTAGGGTGAGATAGATCCTTTTTGTTCTAGAGCTTTAAGTTGTGCTGTTAATTCTCTAGTATGACTTTTTACCAGTTTCTTCATGTGGGCACTTAGTGGTATGAACTTTCCTCTTAGCACTTCTTTCAAAGTGTCCCATAAGGTTGGGTATATTGTGTCTTCATTCTCATTGAATATTGGGAAGTCTTTATTTTTATTTCTTCCTTTACCCAGGAATTGTGCAAATGGTAATTGTTCAATTTCCATGAGTTTATAGGTTTTCTACAATTTGTGTTGTTTCTGAATTCTAACATTAAAGCATGGTGGTCTGATAAGATATACAGGGTTATTTCAGTTTCTTTTTTAATCTGTGGAGGTTGGCTATGTTACCAAGTATGTGGTCAGTTTTAAAGAAGGTAACAAGTAGTGCTGAGAAGACGTTATACTCTTTTGTTTTTGGATGGAATGTTCTATAGATGTCTGTTAAACCCAATTGGTTCATAATTTCTGTTAAATCCTTTGTTTCTTTGTTAAGTTTCTGTCTTTTTGTCATGTCTAGTGGTGAGAGATGGCTGTTGAATTCTCCTACTATAAGTGTGTGAGGTTTTATGTGTGACTTGAGCTTTACTAATATTTCTTTTACAAATGACATCCATGTTCCCTTAGTATTTATAGGACATCTATCCAGGATCATCTGACTTTCAAAGTTTCCATTGAGAAGTCAGGAGTAATACTGATAGTTCTGTCTTTTTATGTTACTTGGCCTTTTTCTCTTGCCGCTCTTACTATTTTTCTTTGTTCTGTAAGAAAGGAGTTTTGATTATTATGTGGTGAGGAGACTTCTTTTTGTAGTCCAGCCTATTTGGTGTTCTGTAAGCTTCTTTTACATTCATAGGTTATCCTTCTTTAGATTTGGGAAGGTTTTTTTTCTATGATTGTGTTCAATAAATTTTCTGTAACTGTGAGCTGTATTTCTTCACTTTCTTCTATATGTATATTCTTAGGTTTCACCTTTACACAGTGTCCCATATTTCCTGTATATTTGGGGTTAGGGATTTGTTGGACTTGAGATTTTCTTTGGTTGTTGATTGTATATCCTCTAGCGAGACTTCAATACTGATATTCTATCTTCCATCTCTTGTATGCTGTGGGTTATACTCATATAATTAGTTCCTGGTCATTTATCCAGCCTTTCTTTTTACATCTGAATTAGAAACAAGATTGTATTCCATGACAATCGCAGTTCCTTCTCCCTTACATCCTCATCTATCACCCCCCCAATAAAACCCTACATATCACATATCCCTTCTGCTCCCCTGGATGGTGAGGCCTTCCATAGGTTGTCATTGGAGTCTATCGTGTATTTTGGATAGGGCCTAGGCCCAACCAGTGTGTCTTTGATCAGGGAGTATTCCTCTATGTGGAATGGGCTCCCAAAGACCACACCTATGCTAGGGATAAGGACTGAACTATGACAGGAGGTCCTGTAGATTTCTGAGGTTTCATCACTAAAACCCATGTTCCTGGGGTCTGGATCGGTCCCATGCTGGTATCCCACATATCATTCTGGGGACTAAGAGCTCCCCTAAGTTCAGGTTAGCTGTTTCTGTGGCTTTCACCAGCCTGGTCTGCACCAATTAGCTCTTCACTCGTCCTTCTCTGCAACTGGATTCCAGTTCAGTTCAGTGATTAGTTGTGGGTGTCTGCTTCTACTTCTACCACATGCTGGATGAGGGCTATCAGGTGGCATAGAAGTCAGTCATCAATCTCATTATCAGGGGAGGGCATTTAAGGTAGCCTCTCCTCTGTTTCTTAGATTGTTAGCTGGTATCATCTTTTTAGATCTCCAGACATTTCCCTAGTGCCTGATTTCTTTGTAAACCTAAATTGTCTCCCTCTATTATGGTATCTCCATTCTTGTTAGCTCCTATTTTTCCCCTGACTCAAACTTTCTGCTCCCTCATGTCCTCCTCACCTCTCCTTTTCTTCCCTTCTTATTCTACTAACTCCCTCCTACCTCCTCCCTTGCTCTAAATTTGACCAGGAGACCTTGAGCCTTTCCCCCTCTCCACGGGACCATGTATGTCTCTCTTAGTGTCAGAAGCCAGCCTTGGTGACCCCCCATGCCTAGCTAGCCACGAGATAGTCTAGCATCCCACCCTTCAGGTTCTGGGACCTGGCCTGAGAAGCAACTAACACCTATTCCTTCCCCCACATAGGAGATTCCGGATACCTGCCTGAGAGCAATTAACACTCATTCCTCCCCCCACCTCCTTTTTCTCTGCTTCCTCCTTTCTCTTTAAAAATCCCCTTGGTTTCAATAAAGTTGGCCTTGACACGAAAACCTGCTTGGTCCCACTCTTTCTTTCCCGCCCATTATTTTCAGGCTGATCCACCTTGGACTCACGAATTACCGGAGCCCTGCGGGCCAGGGCATCTTAGCATCCTCCTTGTTTACTAGCTTCTCTGGCAATGTGGATTGTAGGTTGGTAATCCTTTACTCTATGTCTAAAATCCACATATGAGTGAGTACATACCCTTTTTGTCTTTTGTGATTGGGATGACTTGCTCAGAATGGTTTCTTCTAGTTCCATTCATTTTCCTGCCAATTTCAATATTCTATTGTTTTTTTCCTGCTGAGTAGTACTCCATTGGGTAAATGTACCATATTTTCTCTATGCATTTTTCAGTTGAGGGGCATCTAGGCTGTTTCCAATTTCTGGCTATTACAAATAGTGCTGCTATGAACATCATTGAACAGATGTCCTTCTTTTATGATTGTCTTTTTTTGGGTATATGCCTAAGAGTGGAATTACTGCATGTTGTGGTAGACTGATTCCCATTTTCTTGAGGAGTCTCCATACTGATTTCCAAAGAGACTGTACAAGTTGGCACTCCCACCAGCAGTGGAGGAGTGTTCCCCTTGAGAGAGTATCCTTCTATTGGGAATGGGCCCCCAAAATCCATCCAAAAAATAGGGATACACAATGTTCTACTACCAGAGGTGCCAGAGACTGCCCAGGCCTCTTAACAGACACCTATGTAAAGGGGGCCTTGTTATGTCCTATACTGGTTCCACAGCTGTCAGTATGGGGGACCATGAGCTCCCCTTTGTTCTGGTCAGTGGTTTCTGTGACTTTACTCAGACTGGTGTTGATCCCTTTGCTCATCATTTCACCCTCTCTACAACTGGGTTCCAGGAGTACAGCTCAGTGATTAGTTTGGGTCTCTGCTTCTTGTTCTACAATCTCCCGGATGAAGACTATGGGATGGTATATGAAGTAGTCACCAATACCATTCATTATATTGGAAGGGCATTTAAGGTAGCCTCTCCATTACTGTTAGATTTTTAGTTGTGGTTACCTGATGGGGGAAGTACTTCTGTGTATGTTTATCTTGTTGATTGTTAAATAAAATACTGTTTGGCCAATGAAATGGCAAGTTAGGCAGGGCTATGAGTCAAAGAGGATTCTGGGAAATGTAGTAGATAAGTGATAATCCAGGCAGGAAGTGACATAACATGGAGACTCAGATTTAAAGAAGGAGAAACCGGAAGCGTCCTTTTTTCCCCTCCACTCTTGCTCCAGCGGCAGGATGTGATCCACCAGTAAGGGAGGATGCCAACAAGGTGTCTGATAAGATAAGTCTTATAAAATATATAGGTTTATGAAAATTAAGTCTGAGCTAACAGGTGAGAATCCTAGTCATTAGCCAAGCAGCATTGTACCTAATACAAGTTTCTGTGTATTCATTTGTGCCCTAACTCAGGTGGGCAGCTGGCGTAAAGCTCACAGGTGGCGGGGCTCAGGCGGCTTTTGGCAGAAAGATTTATCATAACAGTTACCCTTGTAGATTTCTGGATATTTCCCTAGAACTAGATATTTCTTTAAAACTATAATGGTTCCCTTTATTAAGGTATCTCTTTTCTTGTTCTTCTCTATTCTTCTCCCAATTCAGTCTTCCTGCTCCCTCATGTCCTCCTTTCCCCTCCTCTTCTGTGCTATTCTCTCTCTCTCTTAATTCCCTCTCCTCTCCCAACATGCTCCCAATTTGCTCAGGATATCTTGTCACTTTCCCTTCTCTGGGTGAACCTGTTTGTGTCTCTTAGGGTTCTCCTTACTTCCTAGTTAATCAGGTGGTGTGGATTGTAGGGTGGTATTCCTTTGCTCTCTGTCTAATATCCATATATGTGTGAGTACATATAGTGTTGGTCTTTCTATCACTGCAACCTCACTCAGGATAGTTTCTTCCAGTTCCATCCACTTGACTACAAATTTCAATATTTGTTTTTTCCCCCCACTGGGTAGTGCTCAACTGTGTAAATGTACCATATTTCCTCTACTCATTCTTCAGTTGTGGGGCATGTAGTTCAGGTTATGGGTATTCCAAACAAACAAACAAACAAGAGACTGAATTGGTCCATGAGGACCCAGGGACCCTGAATCTGCTGAGATCACTGGGCTAACCCACCCCGGGCAGTGCAGAGTGCAGAGAGTGCAGAGGTGAGCTGCTTTGACCCGAACTTCTGCCCGCCCGCTCTGAGAAATCCTGCCCAGGGATCTGCAGGAAAGTCGACTTGATCTCTGAGGACAATGCAACCCAGACTCTGCTGACATCTCTGCACTTGTCCTGCTCTGCTCCACGTGGAGAGTGAGTGCCTCAAACTCCTCTGCACTCACCTTAAGACCCATCAGAGTATCAGAGAAAATTGCACCCAACTGAAGAGATCTGTGGACCCATACATACCAGGAAAGGAATAGACACCACTTGAACCCACTGGAAGAAGAGATGGTGATATGACAATATAGGAACACATCCAACAACAGGAAAATCAATATGGCACTACCAGAGACTAGGGAAGCTACACCAGCAAAAACTGATCAGATGAAGCAGAAGAGAGCCACCTTAAAAACAACTTCATGCTGATGATAGAGACCCTGAGAGAGAAAAATCATACAATCCTTCAAAGAAATGGAAGAAAAACTACCAAAAGATGTAAGAAATAAAAAATACAATTAAACAAAAGAAAGGCAATAAAGTACAATTAAACAGCTGAAGGAAACAGTTCAGGACCTGAAAACTGAAATAGAGACAAAAAAGAAAGAACAAACTGAGGAAATGTTGGAAGTGGAAAAGCCAAAAAAAAATCAGGGACCACAGATGCAAGCATAACCTACAGAATACAAGAAATGGAAGACAGAATCTCAGACACTGAAGAAAAACTAGAGGAAATAAATTCATCATGAAAAGAAATCCTTAAATCCAACAAATCCTAACACAAAATATCCAGGAAATATGGCACATCGTGAGAAGATGAAACCTAAGGATAACAGGTATAGAAGAAGGTAAAGAACCCCAACTCAAAGGTACAGAAAACATATTCAACAAAATCATAGAAGAAAATTTTTGCAACCTAAAGAAAGATATGCTAATGAAAGTACAAGAAGCCTACAGAACATCAAATAGAGTGGACCACAAAAGAAAGTCCCCTCATCACATATTAATTAAAACATCACATGTACATAATAAAGAAAAATATTAATAGCAGCAAAGGAAAAAGGCCAAGTAACATATAAAGGCAAACCTATCCAAATTACACCTGATTCTCCATGGTAAATCTGAAAGCCAGAAGGACATGGATGGATATTCTACCAACTCTAAGAGAACACGGTGCCAACACAGACTACTGTACCCAACAAAGCTATCAACCACTATAAATGGAGAAAACAAGATATTCCATGACAAAACCAGATTTAAACAATATGTAACCACTAATCCAGCCATACAGAAAGTACTAGAAGGAAAATTCCAACCTATGGAAATCAACTACACTCACATAAACATAGGCAATAGATAATTCCCTCATACAAAACCCAAAAGAACAAGCAGGGTAAATCCACAACAATACCACTACCAAAAACAAATAAAAAACAAACAAGAATAAGCACTCAATGGTCTTTAATTTCCCTCAATATTAATGGTCTTAAATTGGCTATAAAAAGACACAGGCTAATGGACTGGATATGAAGATAGAATCCATCCTTGTGCTGCACACAAGAAACACTCCTGCACTTCAAAGACAGACATTACCTCAGACAAAAGGGTTGCTATAAGATAGTCCAATCAAATGGACCCAAGAAATAAACTGGGGTAGCTATCCTAGTGTCTACCATATTAGACTTCAAACTAAAAATCAATGAAAAAGGATGAAGAAGTTCATTTCACATTCATCACAGGAAAAATCCATCAGGAATATATCTCATTTCTAACCCAAATCTATACCCCAAATACAAAGGAACCAACATTCCTAAAAGAAACATTATTAAAACTCAAATCACAAATAAGACCTCACATAGTTATAGTTGGAGACTACACAGCATTCTTATCAATAGACAGGACAACCAGACAGAAACTTAACAAAGAGAAAAAAGTATTTACAGAAGACATGACCCAATTGAGATTAACCAACATTTATAGAACTTTCCATCCAAACACAAAAGAATATAACTTCTTCCCAGCATCACATGGATCCTTCTCTAAAATCGACCACATACTCAGCAAAATAGCAAACCTCAAGAAGGTACAAAAAATGGAAGGATCTCTGATGCTCTTGGATAGGTAGGATCAACATAGTAAAAATGGCAATCTTGCCAAAAGAAATATACAGATGCAATGCAATCCCTATCAAAATCCCAGCACAATTCTTCACAGACCTGGAAAAAAACAATTCTCATCATTATATAGAAAAACAAAAGACCCAGGATAGCAAAAAGAACCCTGTACAAAATGGAACTTCTGGAGGCACCACCATCCCCGACATATTATAAACCTATAATCCTGAAAACAATTTAGCATTGGCACAAACATAGACAGGTAGACCAATGGAATATAGTTGAAAACCCTGATATTAACCCACACACCTATGAATGCTTGATTTTTGACAAAGAAGCCAAAGCTATACATTGGAATAAAGAAAGAAGCTTCAACAAATGATGCTGGCAAAACTGGATGCTGGCATATAGAAGACTTCAGATAGATCCATGTCTATTGCCATGCACAAAACTTAACTCCAAATGCATCAAAGACCTCAACATAAACCCAGCCACAATGAACCTATTAGAAGATAAAGTAGGAAATATCACTGAATTAACTGGCACAGGGTACAGATTCCTGAACATTACATCAGTAGCACAGTCACTGAGATCCACAATTGATAAATGGACCTGCTGAAACTGAGAAGATTCTGTAAGGCTAAGGACACAGTCAGTAAGACAAAATGGCAGCACACAGATGGGGAAAAGATATTCAGCAACCCCACATCTGAAAGCTGGCTGATCTCCAAAATAAACAAAGAACCCAAGAAGTGAGTCTCCAAAACACCAAAAAATCCAATTAAAAATTGGAGTACGGAACTAAAGAGACAATTCTCAATAGAGGAATCTAAAATGTATGAAAGACACCTAAGAAAGTGTTCAGGGAAATGCAAATCAAAACAACTCTGAGGTACCATCTTACACCTGTCAGAATGGTTAAAATAAAAAAAAAATGACAGTTTATCCTGGAGAGGTTGTGGAGAGAGGGGAACACTTCTCCACTGCTGTGGAGAGTGCCAACTTGTACAGCCACTTTGGAAATCTGTATGGCAATTCCTCAGGAAAATGGGAATCAGTCTACCACAAGATCCAGAAATTCCACTCTTAGGCATATACCCAAAAGAAGCACACTATTACAACAAGGACATCTGTTCAGGTATATTCATAGCAGCATTATTTGTAATAGCCAGAACCTGCAAAAAAACTAGATGCCCCTCAACTGAAGAATGGATAGAAAAAATGTTGTACACTTACACAATGGAGTACTACTCAGTGGAAAAAAATGCGATGGAATCTTGAAATTCCAGGCAAATGGATGGAATCAGAAAAAAATATTCTGGGCAAGATAATCCAGTTTCTAAAAGACAGGCATGGTATGTACTCACTCATATGTGGATTTTAGACATAGAGTAAAGGATTGACAGCCTGCAGCCAAGGCTGCTTGAGAGGCTGGTAAACAAGGAGGACCCTAAGAGAGACCGCCTCTGAAGAAGGGAATGGCACAACATCTCCTGAGAAAATTGGCTGCATGGGGGGAGGAGAGTGAAAACTCAAAGAATGAGAAGAGTAGAAAAGGAGATGTGAGGAAAACATGATGAGACAAGGAGGTTGAGTTGGGGGAAGAACAGAAGAGAGCAAGATATGAGATACTATAATAGAGGGAAACATAAGTTCAAAGAGAAATCAGGCACTAGAGCTCCAAAAATGACAGCAAATAACAATTTAAGCAACAGAGGAGAGGCTACCTTAAATGCCCTCTTCTGATAATGAGATTGATGACTAATTCATATGGAAGTAGAAACAGACACCCACAGGTGAACCTTGAATTGAACTGAAATCTAAATGCAGAGAAGGAGGACTGATGAGCCAAGGACTCCATATCAGGCTGGTGAAACCCACAGAAGCAGCTGACCTGACTAAGGTAAAACTCTTGCTCCCTAGACTGATAGCTGGGAAACGAGCATGGGACTGATCCAGACCCCCTCAATGTGGGTGTCAGTGAGGAGACCTTGGAAATCTATGGGGCCTCTTGTAGTGGATCAGTACTTACGGCTACTATAGGAATAGACTTTAGGAACCCATCCCACAATGAGAGATACTCCCTGAGCCTATACACAAGGTGGTAGGCCTAGGCCTGATCCCAAAGAATAAGACATACTTTTAATACCCCCTATAGAATGCCTCACTGTCCCTGTGAGCAGAAAGGGTATGGGATGTGTAGGACGTTAGTTGTGGGGGCAGGGGTGGAGGGAAGGGAGAGGGACCTGGGATTGACATGTAAAATAATTTTCTTTCCAAAAAAGGGGGGAAGAAACAATAAAGAAACCCCAGAGCTTGAGCAATTGAAGCATAAGGAATTGTGGCATTAAATTGCTTAGAATACAAAAAATATATAAAAACAGCAAAAAAATGGTGCTATGATCATAGTTGAATGCATGTCCTTGTTATATGAATGTACATCTTTTGGGTATATGCCCAAGAAGGGAATTGTTGTGTCATGAGTTATACTGATTCACATTTTCCTAAGTAATCATCATAGTGATTTACAGAATGTCTATACGAGATGGCACTCCCACCATCAATGCAGGATTGTTTTCCTTTCTCCACATCTTCTTCAGCACAGACTTGTCATTGGTGTTTTATATTTTAGCCATTCTGGCCAATGTAAGATGGTTTCTCAGAGTTGTTTTGATTTGCATTTCCAAGATGGCTAAATATATTGAGCAATTTCTTAAGTGTCTTTCAGCCATTTTGGATTCCTCTATTGAGAATTCTATATTTGGTCCTGAACTCCACTGTTTTTTTTTTCTTTTTACTTGTGTGGTGTTTTAGTGATTAGCTTCTTTAATTGCTTTTACACTTTGGAAATCAGCACTGTGTCACTGGTGGGATTGCTGATTATCTTTTCCTATTCTATGAGCTGTTGCTTTGGCTTTTCTGCTATGTTCTTTGCCTTAGAAGTCCCATTTATTATCATTTTCAGTGTCTGTGCTATTGGCATTATGTTCATGTTGTGATCCCTTGTATGAATTTGTTCAAGGGTACTTCCCACTCTCTCTTTTAAGAGGTTCAGTGTGGCTGGATTTATGTTTAGGTCTTTGATCCATTTGGACTTAAGTTTTTTGCATGGAGAGAGATATGGATCTATATGCAGCCTTCTGCATGCCCACATCCAGTTATTCCAGAAACATTTATTGAAGATGCTTTCTTTTTTCTATCATATAGTTTTAGCTTCTTTGTAAAAACTCAGGTGTTCATTGGTGTATGGGTTAATATTAGGATTTTTCAATTCAATTCCCTTGGTCTACCTCCCTATTTTTGTGCTAATACTAATCTGTTTTCAGGACTATAACTTTATAATTGTGCTTGAATTCAGGGATGGAGATTCTTCCAGAAGTTCCTTTATTGTACAGGGTTGTTTTTGCTATCCTGTGTCTTTTGTTTTTCCATATAAAGTTGAGAATTGTTTTTTCAAGGTCTGTAAAGAATTGTGTCAGTATTTTGATGGATATTGCATTGAATCTGTAGATTTCTTTTTGCAAGATTACCATTTTTACTCTGTTGAGCCTAACTGTGAACAGCATGGGAGATCTTTATATTTTCTGGTATCTTTTTAAATTTCTTTCTTTAAAGACTCAAATTTCTTGTTATACATGTCTTTTATTATTTGGTTAGGATTACCCCAAGGTATTTTATGTTGCTTGTGGCAATTCTAAAGACTGATGTTTTTCTTATTTCTTTCTCAGTCTGTATAATAGGGCCACTGATTTTATTTTTTGAACTAATCTTGTATCCATCCACTTTGCTGAATTTGTTTGCCAGCTGTAAGAGTTCCTAGTTAGACTATTTTGGATATCATCTATGAATAGTGAAAGTTTGAGTTCTTCCTTTCCAATTTGTATCCACTTGATATCCTTTTGTTTTCTTATTGCTCTATCTGTAATATTAAGTACAATATTGAAGATTAATGGAAAGTGTGAACAGACTATCTTTTTCCTGATTTCAGATTAACCGAATGAGTGTCTTTACATTAAATTTGATGTTGATGGTTGGTTTGCTGTATATTGCTCTATTATGTTTAGGTTTGTTCCTGTTAACTCTGATCTCTCCAGGACCATTATCATGAAGGCTTGTTGGATTTTTCAAAAGCTTTTTCAGCACCTCATAAATGATCATGTGACTTTTGTTTTTCTGTTTGTTTCCAAGATGTGTTACACTGATGGGATGTACATACCTTTTCTACAGTCCATCGCATGGGATGCACACAGAGAGTGAGAGAAGGCATCCTCAGTTGTTCCCACTGGACTACATCCCCTTTGCAGACATGTGGACTGATGACAATTACTTCTTCAGAAGACGAAGTTCTTCTGTGGGAACTTCAAGATCCAGGATCAGAACTCTACTACTCAGTGCATAAGGTGGATGAATTCTAATACCAGCTTTGGCCACATTCAGGTTGCTACACAGACACAATCTCTCTGTCCATGGGTACCACAGGATGGGGTTGGTATTTTCTGTTTGCAAGGTGCTGTGATTAGAATGTGAAATGTCACTGATAGACTAATATGGTTGAATAATTTGCTTCCACTTACTGGTTCTCTTTGGAAGTTTGTGGCAACTATAGGACACAGAGCACTGATGGCGAAACTGAGTCAATGTTGTTCAGAGAGATGTGGGATGGGAATTAAGGTTCTATAAGTAGACCCCATGTCTTGTCTGTTCTGTGATTCCTAATGATGGGACGAGTCACTGCTGCCACTATAAATTTTCTGCTGTAATGGACTATATCCCCTCCATGGATCCATGAGCCAAATATACCATTGTTCCCTTCAAAAATTATGTTGCATCACCCAGAGACTGCTAAGGCCCTAGTAACAGTCCCAGCTCCATCCAACATCCCAGGTATGACAGGGGCTGCTTCCAGGTCGGGTTCCACTGCTCAGGTCATACTTTGAAAACCTGTATTGCTCAAAAAATAGAAAATCTAAAGGAAATAGACAATTTTCTGGACAGACTTCACTTACCAAATTAAATCAAGAACAGATAAGCAACTTAAATAGCCTTAAAAACCCTAATGAAATAGCAGCAGTCATCAAAAGGCTCCCAACAAAAAGATCCCAGGACCAGATGGCTTCAGTGCAGAATTTTACCAGAAATTCAAGGAACAGGTAATATCAATTCTCATCAAAGTATTCCACACAATAAAATCATAAGGGTCATTGCCACCTCTTTATGATGATTCAATAACCATGATAGCCAAGCCACACAAAGACACAACTAAGAAAGAGAACTACAGACCAATATCCCTCACGTGCATTAATGCAATAATACTCAATAAAATGCTGGTAAATCGAATACAAGAACATATCAGAAAAATCATTCACCATGATCAAGTAGGCTTCATCCCAGGGATGCAAGGATGGTTCAACATATGAAAATCCATCAATAAAATCTACCATATAAACAGATTGAGGGAAAAAAACACTTGCTGATCTCAATAGATGCCAAAGCATCTTGACAAAATCCATCACCCCTTCATGATAAAGGTCTTAGAGAGATCAGGTATAATAGAAACATAACTTAACATAATAAAAAGCAATATAAAACAATCAGACAGCCAACATCAAATTAAATGGAGAGAAACTCAAAGCAATTCCTCTAAAATCAGGGACAAGACAAGGTTGTCCACTCTCTACATACTTCTTCAATATTGTCCTTGAAGTTCTAGCTAGAGCAATTGGAAAACAAAAGGAGATCAAGGGGTACAAATCAGAAAGGAAGAAGACAAACATTCACTATTTGTAGAAGATATGATATTCTACGTAAGTGACCCAAAAAACTCTACCAAGGAATCCTACTGGTGATAAACACCTTTGGCAAAGTGACTGTATACAAGATTAAATCATAAAAATCTGTATCCATACTATATAGAGATGATATATTCATGGAGAAAGAAATCAGAGAAACATTACCATTTACAATTGCCACAAACAATATAAAAATCCTTGGGGTAATGCTAACCAAAAAAGTGAAAGACCTGTACCATAAGAATTTTGAGAAACTAAAGGAAGAAATTAAAGAAGACAGTAGAAAATGGAAGGATCTCCCATGTTCTTGGATAGGTAGGATCAACATAGTAAAAATTGCAATCTTGCCAAAAGAAATATACAGATTCAATGCAATCCCCACAAAATCCAAAGGTAATATTTCAAAGAACTTGAAAGAATAATTCTTAACTTTATATGGAAAAACAAAGAAAAAGGATAGCCAAAACAACCCTGTACAATAAAGGAACATCTGGAGGCATCACCATCCCTGACTTCAAGATCTATTACAGAGCTATACTCCTGAAAATAGCTTGGTATTGGCACAAAAATAGACAGGTAGACCAATGGAATAGAGTTGAAAACCCTCATATTAACCCTCACACCTATTAACACCTGATATTTGACAAAGAACCTCAAGCTATACAATGGAATAAAGAAAGCATCTTCAACAAATGAGGCTGGCATAACTGGATGCTGGCATGTAGAAGACTGCAAATATCTATCACCATGCAAGAAACTTGACTCCAAATGGATGAAAGAACCCAACATAAATCCAGCCACACTGAACCTACTAGAAGATAAAGTGGGAAATACCCTTGAACTAATCAGTACATAAGACTTCTTCCTGAACATTACACCAGTAGCACAGACATTGAGATGAATAACTGATAAATGGGACCTCCTGAAACTGAGAAGCTTCTGTAAGGCTAAGGACACAGTCAGTAAGACAAAATGGCAGCACACAGACTGGGAAAAGATATTCAGCAACCTCAAATATGACAGACGGCTGATCTCCAAAATATACAAAGAACTCAAAAAGTGAGACTCCAAAACAACAAACAATCCATTTAAAAAGTGGGATACAGAACTAAATAGACAATTCTCAGTAGAGGAATCTAAAATTGCTGAAAAGCACATACGAAAGTTTTTAACATCTTACCCATTAGTGAAATGCAAATCAAAACAACTCTGATATACTTACTCCTGTTAGAATGGCTAAAATCAAAAACACCAACAATAGTTAATGCTTGAGATAATGTAGAGAAAGGGGAACACTCCTCCACTGCTGGTGGGAGTGCCAAATTGTACAGCCACTTTGCAAATCAGTATGGGGACTCCTCAAGAATATGGGAATCAGTTTACCAGAAGACCCAGCAATCCCTCTCTTAGGCATATACCCAAAAAAGCACATTCATACAACAAGGACATCTGTTTGACAATGTTCATAGCAGTACTGATTGTAATAGCAGAACCTGCAAAAAAACTAGATGACCCTCAACTGAAGAATGGATAGAGAAAATGTAGTAAATTTACACAATGGCATACTACTCAGCAGAAAAAAAACCAATAGATTCTTGAAATTTGCAAGAAAATGGATGGAACTAGAAGAACCCATTCTGCGTGAAGTAACCCAATAATTAAAAGAAATACATGATATGTACTCACTCATATGTGTATTTTACATACAGATTAAAGTATGACCAGCCTACAATCCACACTCCCAGAGAATCTAGTAAACAACGAGGACACTAAGAGAGACATACATGATCCCCTGGAGAAGGAGAAAGGGTCAAGATCTCCTGAGCAAACTGGGAGCAAGGGAGGAGGGGGCAGGGAGATAGGGAAAGGAGAATGGGAGAATAGGAGGTGTAGGGAGGACATGAGGGAGCAAAAAAATTGACTCTGGGGAAGAATAGAAGAAAACAAGAATGGAGATACCATCTTAGAGGGAGACATTTTAGGTTTACACAGAAATCAGGCACAAGTGAAAGGTCTGGAGATATACAATGATGACACCAACTAACAATCTAAGCAACAGAGGAGAGGCTAACTAAAATGCCCTCCCCTGATCATGAGATTGATGACTGTCTTATATGCCATCCTATTGCCTTCATCCAGCAGCTAGTGAAAGTAGATGCAGACACCCACAACTAATCAATGAACTGAACTGGAATCCAGTTACAGAGAAGAATGAGTGATGAGCAAAAGGGTCCAGACCAGGCTGGTGAAACCCAAAGAAACAGCTGACCTGAACAACGGGGAGCACTTTTTCTCCAGACTGATAGGAGGGATACCAGCATGGGACTGATCCAGACCCCAGGAGTGTGGGTCTCTGTGAGGAAACCTCAGAAGTCTATGGGACCTCCTTTAGTAGTTCAGTACTTATCCCTGGCATGAGTGTGGACTTTGGAAGCCCAATGCACATAGATGTATACTCCCTGAGCCAAGACACAAGGGGGTGGGCCTAGGCCCCATACCAAACATATGACAGACCCTGTTGACTCCCTAATGAAGGAATCAACTTCCCTGGGGATCAGAAAGGATACATAATAGGTAGAGTTTTATTTTGGGGGGTGGTAGGGGCAGAGGTGAGGGAGAGGGAACTGGGATTGACCCTTAAAACAATCCTGTTTCTAATTTTAAAAAATAGCTGAAAAGTTATTTGGAAAATTTTGTGCAAGTAATGAAATAGAGCTATACCTGCAAGAGAAGCTATGGTTTGAACAGTCTAAGTTCTTTGAAACAATCAGGGATTCCTGGTACAGGAGTGGCGTGGGTAGTTTTAGGCTGCAGCATGATGCAATGGGACTGCTGGAGTCCCTCCAAGTACATATAGTAAGAGGTCTACATTTCCAGGGCTAAACAAGGGAATTGTAACTCAGCCGGGGGGGTGCTCTGAAGGTACTTCAGAGGTAAATCCAGAGCAACAGTTGGATGAACAGAGCTAGAAGTAGGAGTGTGAGAATGGCCTTTAGGAACAAGTCCCATGGCTCTCATACAATGAACACAAAGAACCATTTTCTAATTTTTGGCCAGTCCTTGTTTTTTGAAGTTGGGGCAAGCAAGCTGTTGTCTGTGTGGTAGGGTAAAGAAATAACTAGGAAGAGAATATGAGCTGTGTGGCTACAGTTAAGACTAGTAGTGTCCATGGAACAGATCATTTGATTATGTGGTAATATGGTATGAAATGAAACAACAAGAACTAGAAGACATGATCTAAAACTAGGAGGGTGGGAGTGAGAGATGCTGGAAAGCTTCAAGGAATCTGAGAACACTACATATGTCTGTCTGAATTGAGAATCACAAGTTACTTCTGGGGTTTTAGATTTGACATGAGCAGGCTCTGTTCTTGAGATATTTAAAATGTATGATCACTGGGAGAACCTATATTAGTTGGGCTAGCTCTGGATTGTCACAGAGCTTCTTGCAGAAAATGGTTAGTTTTTTGGAACTTACATAGAAAATATCTGCAAACCCAGAGCTAGAACATTAGACAAGAGAGTATGACAGCTTCTGGTAGTTAAATTAGGCATAGCCAATATGCTTTCTCTGCATCTGGAAGTGGAGATTGGATAGGTGAGATGTTGCAGGATTTCTTTCTGGGGAACTCATCAGGGAAATCTCTTGCAGAAGCTTCATCTCCACAGCTAGGCCTGAGAGTGTGGTGAAGGCACTAATACGCAAGTACTAGGAGGTCCCAACAAGCCAAACATGTGTTAGATCCCCAAGTGCACTGTGTGCTATTGAAGTGTGGAGATGGATCAGGTAGGATTAGATTTGGTGAAACTCAACAGTGTAAACTGTTGTTGGAGTTTCATGGCTAGACATAGGATTGGAAGTACAGTTTTGAGACTAAAAGACGACATTCTTGGGGAATCCCCAAGGCAATACTATTGTATAGTTTGTCTGTACAGAGGTGGCAGAAGTCAGTTGACTGTCATAAGGAAAGCTGTTGTCTGATTCTGCACCCAGGTTTAGGAACTGGACTGTGGAGATTATGCAGGTGTATGGTTTGGGGGACAATCACCAGACAAAGAATCTATGTAACTGTATGACCATAAGTAGGCCTTGGAACATGGAGATAGTTCCGAGATCCTAGTGTCTTTGAAGCAGTTAAATTGGCAAAGCAATGTATGCATCCAGAGGTTTGTATTAGCATATGTAAGGCATTAGGCACAACAAGTCCTCATGGTAGACAACAAACATAAGTGAAGGAACTTGTGTCACAAGAACAAAGATAGGTAGTATGGAATTGCATGGGAAGAAGAGATCCTGGGGCACATCAAGCAATGATTGCTTGATCTATGCTCCTACAGATTTAACTAGGGGGGGGTGGACACAGCACACATATGCTTCTTTCTTATGGAGCCAGCAGGGAAAGCTGGTAGAGGAACTGTATGAGCAGTGTTATTATTGGGAGTGTTAGTTTTGTAATGGTGGGTAATATGTAATTGAAAATACCATGTACATGTGGTGACAGATCTGATCCTCCTTAGTCAGGACCTGCAGTGTGCAGATTTTCCTGAAAGGACTGCCATTAAAGTGACACAGGAAATATGTCTTCATGTATAAGAATGTCCATGGAGGATAAAGCTCTGTGTGCCTAACCAGAAAAACAAAATATAATATGTCCATTGCCAGAACTCTATGTGATGGCATGGAGAGGGATCATGTAGGGTGTATTCTATGAGAACACGTTAGGGAAATCTGACTCATGAGGTAAATAATGAAATCTAAACCTGAGAGTACAGAGAAGGAACATACAGAAGTGGTTGGGGGTGATTCAGTGTTCTTCAGGAACTGTATGACTAGAGCAAAGTCTGGGAGTGAATGATGATTATAGGCCTGGTTCTGGGGACTTAGGGGACAATGCTGGTAGGCAATTAAGCATGTAGAGCTAGGGCTGGATCATTGCAATGGCACAGTAACAATAATTTCCTGCACAATTTAAAGGGTAACCCATTACTCAAAATTCACTACCAAAGCAAGGCAGGTGTAAGGCAAGAACTAGAAGATGGGCTTCTGGTAATTGTCAACAGGCAAACAAGAGTACAATTGGGAGTGTAATAGCAAAGGTTAGCATGATTCTGAGGAAACTGCCCAAGAAAACCAAGGAGGAACTTAGTGACCAAAATTAGGTCTGGCACAAATAAGATGGCTCCAGAATAAGAGGTCCTGGGGAGATCACCTAGCAAATATCATGCATGATCAATACATTTCATGCTAAGCCCTTTAAGTAGAGATGGAACAGTTGTAATTGTTTCAGGTGAAGGCTGTGCCCACTAGAGAATGTCATATAATGAACTTAAATGCTGATCATTGAGGGAACTTAGGAAAGGAATCCAGGGAGACTCCTGAGACAGGACCAAATGCTGAGACAATAGAGGAACTCTGGTTCCTGGCTTACTCTCTACAGATACTACAATTATTTGATAACCCAGAACCACATTTGCAAGTGTGGTACCACCCACAGAGCCTTTGGTCCCACTGATCAATGATTATTCAAGAGGCTACTCTGCATGGTTTTCTACAAGCCAATTTCTTGAAGGCATTTTCTCAACCAAGATTTCCCTCTTCTCAGATAAATCTAGATTGTGTTAAGTCGAGAAAAATAAATTGCAGACACACTCCACAGCAATCTGAAGAAAGAAACTGGTGCATGTACCATGGTCGATATGATACTGAGTTTGTGTAAGGAGAAGATCAAATATTGTGTAGCCATTCAATGTGTTTCAGAAACAAAGCTTCGGCAAGGGGATCCAGAAAGGCTCCTGCATGAAGATGTAAAGGAGAAGTCCATGCTCCAGAGGGTATCCAGGATGGTGAGGATGTAAGAATCATGAGGAGCCTCTCATGGAAAGCTGCATGTGTGTAAGATAGATAGCTCAAGAAAGAGACAGCACACTACAGTCAGCAGAGATGAAGGGGATTAGACCGTTTGAAGGCAAAATGACTTCCTCATTTCATTATGTGATGTGGAGATATGGAGTTGCTAGATTTATGGATTACCCTGATGGGATTAGGTTTTTCTTTAGTCAGCTCTTGCCTTGATATGTCCCAATTTCTCATTTCTATAACAGTAATATTTATGCAGTATCATTTTATGTTAGAAGTATGTGAGTAGATTTAGGATTGCCCAAGTTCTCACAGTTGAAAAACTGAACTGAGTCTCAAGAAACACTGGACTTCTGAACAAATTTGTAACTGTTAAAGACTATGGATAATTTTAGAGATGGCATCAATATCTTTCTCTCTTTGAAATGGCCTTCATTGTATAGACACCAATAATGATAAGATTATATCCATGTCTTACAGGTAGTATGATTGGAGCTAGTGGGATCGTCCAGTGGGTATGTATGTTTATTATCAAACATAATGGGAGTGGTAGCTAGTGATCCTGACGGTAAAACAAGAAAAATGAATCAGACCTGAATTGGCAATGGACACATATGTTGCCTCCTAAGACTTTTAGGTCTGAAGAGGCCACAATCCACTAGGAGCCCACCCAGTGCAAGAAGTACTATCATAGCAAGTACTCCTCTAGGTCTGTGGGCAAGGCACAGGAAAGAAGAAAGGAAACAACTCCATTCCATCCCTAATGGCTAGGGCAGGCAGTACTCAAACAACCTCCCTCTGTGACTCTACTGATCAACCTGGCTCTTGGTGATTGAATAACATAGTGTTGTGAGAGTACAGGGTGGGGTACTAGAAGAGAGGGAGAGGCAGTATGGCTTGTGAGATGGGGAGAGAAGCATATCTGGGGAGGTTAGGGTGATGATGAACAGGCAGAACTGAATGGCAGTCTGGGTCCCCATACCAGTGAGAGGCCTGGGACTGGGATATGAACAAGAATTTGAACTTCACCTTGCACCTAGAGCAGCTAATGAGGGCCTGTGTTGATGTCTGTGGATCCTGTCATCACTGGGGCCTGTGCAGGGGCCTATGGGCTTAGCTTCCACCTTGGTCTATGTTGGCATCCAAGAGCCATGCTGCCACATGGGTTATGCAAATCTGGGTGACCTTCAAAGCCTCCAGGGGATATGGTGAGAACTTTGACCAGGCCACTGTCTATGAGCATGTCTGTGTCCATGGTCCTGCTTCAGCCAAAGTCTGTGTTACTGTCCATGGCCATATTACCATCAGGACCTATGTTCAAGCCAGGGCTCTAGGCTACCACCTGTGACAATGTTGGTGTCCAAGGGCTGTTGTACTGCTGGTGCCAGTCCAATTTCGGTTAGCCAGGACTGTCAACTAGGGCCATGGTATTGTATGGACCAGGGCTACTGCCAAAGGTCATACGTGGGTCTGTGGTCCTACCATACCAGTGGCTATATTGATGCCCTTGGCCCATGATGCTACCAAAGGCCATATAGATCCCTGGAGTTTGGACAAAAACTTGTGTTTATGAGTGAGTTCAAGAGACATGGTTCACCAGGGACCTTGTGATCTGAGTGTCCTATGCTGTCACCCAGGTCTCTGGTGTCATCCAGGCCAGTGCTGATGCAGAGGGCCATGTCCATGTCCATGGCCCTACAGCAATCAGGACTCTGATAGTGTCTGGAACTCTTGTTTTCACAGAGAACCACGAGAGTGACCATATCTGGGTCCATGGTCCTGCTGCAGCTAAGGTCCTGATGATATTCATGGCCCATGTTAGCATGGGGTCATTCGTTACATGGTGTGATGAGCTGGCAATGCTGTTCACTGACGCTGGGATGTGTCTGCCTTTCACAGTATATTGTAGCAGACAAGTTGGATCTACCATTCAGGGGAAAGCTTGTCACCACACTAAGGAAAGATGGCCCCATGCCTCACCATAGGCATGCACCTCACATGGGAAGCATACTAGAGCTGATACTGCTGTCAGAGACACAGGTGGACCAAGAACACATGAGAAGATGAGAGCTAACGTTTAGCCCCACATCCTGTCAGGCATGTGGCAGCATGTATAAGGGATACATGCCCTCCCACCCTCATCCATTACTACCTATGGCAGGTGAGAGATCTGGCCCTGATGTCACAAGAGGGGGAGAGCTAGGCCTGACCCTCATAGGCTACAGTGCATGAGAAAGTAGCCTCTGCTTTCTGTCTGGGCAACACACTAAAGCTGATCTTCTTGTTGGGTCACAGGTAAGCCAGCCCTGAGGATTTGAGGGCAAAATACCTGACATTTGTAAGGTATAGATACGCCCTCTCTGTCCTTTGCTGCCTATGGAAATGAAAGAGGTGGCCCCAGAGTCATGAGACAGGGAGAACTAGCTAGCGCTCCCCTACACCAGCTACAGCACACAGGAGAGTGGTACTCGAACCTCACCTGGCAGCACACTACAGATGACCTTTTATCAGGGTTCGTGCTGAGTCATCCCTGAAGGCATAAGAACAGAAGGGCTGTCCCTCGCTCCTTGGGAGAGAGAAGGCCCCACATATTTCCTGGGACAAACATTAGAGCTGGCCATAGTGATATGAGTGACAGGGACCTGAATCTAAGTACCAGAGATCAGGAGAATTCACTCTGCTCCTTGCTACAGGCTGCAATGTGTGATCTAGCATAAGCAGTGCTGGAGATCTCATCCAGGTAGTGACTATGAGGGAATTCTCATGAGCTGACCAACCCAACTACCACCCAGGCTCAGAACCAGGGCTATGATTTGGCCCACTCCCACATCCACAAATTTTATGAAATGTTGGAGCATGTGAAGGGGACAAACATGGACAAAGATCCAAAACAGCAAGATATCCATGACACAGGACAACAACAGCATATTAAAAAGGAGTTTCAGTGAGAGCCCATTATGAGTGCTGCAACAGAAACCAGAGGCCAACAGAAAGACCAAACAATTGTGGCAATGAACATTTGCAAGTAAGTATGACTAGACTAAAGGTTAAACTGTATGTCTCAACTGGCCACACCATAACTTCCACAATATTTGTTTTCTTCTTTTCTTTCATGTTTCCTTTTGTGTGTTTGCCTACTTGTTTTTCTTGTTTTCTTTTTGTTTCATTGGTTTTTTTTTTGGTTACTGGATTTTATTTTCAATTTGGTTTCATTTTGAGGGAGAGGTTGCAAGGGCAGAGGGCCGTTTAGAGTGGACAAGGAAATAAATCTGATCAGACTGCATGATGTGAAATATATAAGAGTAAAAGAAAAGAAAGTAAATTTTTAAAAATGTGAGTGAGATAAGATGTGATATGATCTCCATACCACTTATTTAAAGAGAGAACACTGGAAATGTTGAACTATTCACACATATTTAATGATATTCACACACAGAAAGACAGAAGATACCCACAGCAAAGGATATAACATAGCCTTCCTACTCCATGAAAACAGTACACATTATCCACAGAGAAAACACTAAAGAAGTTCACCTCTGGCTTTTAGGAACCTATTCCCCAATGCTCTGTTTACTAGGACCAGGCTTGATGCATGGGGAGAAGCTTGGTCATGCCTCAGCTTGATGGCAAATGACTTTTTGATGCCCATTTGAGGACTTACCTTTTCTGCCAGGAGACTGAAGAGTGGTGGGTGGAGTAGAGGAAAGTTGTGGGGGGAGGTAAGGGGAAGATAAGAGGGAGGGGAAACTATGATCATTGTATAAGATTAATGAAAAATTTTAAGTACTAATAAAAAAAATAAGTTCAGGTCTGCCCTCGTTAGATCTGAGTACCTAAGGGTCTCCAGACTGCACTGTGGTTATTTTTCCTTTATTAGGTGGCAGTTTACTTACAAACATTATTTCACTTGGAATTTGTCATGTTTATTTTGCAACAGGTGTTGGAGTACAGTGCATTTAAGGCTACAGTTCACTATGCCCATATAGATCTCAGGGCTCAGCACAATACAGAGAATCCTTTTCTCAATGGGATTTCCTTTCTCTGCCTATCCTTATTTGAGGAGTGGCTCTGGGTTCAGATATCTGACCTCATTTACAGGACTTTACAGAGAACACCTCCAAAATTTTTATAACTATGCACAGTTTTCCTCTTTCTTCCCATGTGCCCTGGTAACTTAATTGGTGAATAATGAATGTTTATCCATCCTCAATTAATCCACATATTAAAATTAGCTATGTTCCCTTGCTTGTTTTTGTCAACCCCTCCCACTGACCTAAGTATGTAAGCTAGGCCCATTGCTTCAGTAAATCAGCTGTCTCTCCAAAGCTGTGTCCTGGAAGTTTTTTCCACTGTGCTCACAGCTATCCCAAATATGCTTGGTGATCATGGGCCTGTGACAAAGTACCGTCAAGGAAATGGGAGAACAACAAACACGCTTTTCACCATTATTTTGCCTACTACTGTTTGTTGGAAACATATGAACACATAATTATGGCCTTCAGAGTTTAGCATGTTAAAACATTCAGAAAAGGAATGCTTTAGACAAATTAAGTAGGAAGTCAGCTTAGACAGACTCAGAGAATCAAGTTGATATTTTATTAAAATGAGATGATAACTAAAGGATTTCTGTGTATGAATAGGAAATTTTGTCATGGAAACTTCCAATAGACACAGGAGTCCCCACTTCAGGCCTCTTGATCGGCCAATATGCAAGCATGCTGGGCCTTTGTCTGACTCTGTAGTTTCAGAGATCTTCTCTCAGTAAGAAAAAAGCACATACCAAAGTATGACATGGCGGTTGTCAGAAGCCCTATTGGGAACACAGCAGTATAGTGTTTTTTTATCAGGGCTTCTTTTTTAACTGGAAAGTTTGGTGGAAAATCAAAAGTGGTATGGCCATAATGATCTACAAAATGGTTCCAGCTCACGGAAACTAATGTATAGAGGCTGCTAACACATAAAATTAGGGCACAGGCCTTGTAGCAATACATCTGCAAATTCAAAAATGGGTCTTTCATGTAGCTGATCTTAATGCCAATTGCACCAAAAACCAGAACTATTGGCTTCATAAAAATAGCCCACAGAATCATAGTTTGTGCATACTGGAATTCAGGTGAGACGGTCCAGGTGGAATTAAAAGGGGTATTCACCAGAATCTTAACTGCAGTCCCTGAGACATTAAACTCTTGAGGGTAGCAAGCTTCCCATAGTCCAAGGGACACAAATTTCACGACCTTGTTGTTGAAATCCCACAGGCGCCAGCATTGGCTTCTTAAAATGACTATTTCGAGCACCAACACTGTTAGGGTGCTAAGGAGTCCTCTCAGCTTGAAGATGCACTCCATGGTGTTGCGAAATCTGAAGATGAGATTGAATACAGCTATTGTCATGTAAGGTACACAAGGGAAAGGGGGGAATTAAAATAAGTCGTGTTTTACAGAGCCCTAAGTTTCATACCTTGTCCCTGCTGCCACATAGTTGTGTTATAATAGTCTATCTATATGTTACAGTTCAACATCCTACAGACAGGAGTAGAAGAAGCCCTAGACTACATGACTATAGCAGAAGTATACTCTATAAGAGGTTTGGTTAGCAATTTTACTGTATCTGTCAAATGCTGAAATGTGTACATTTGTTACCTGAACAGTTAAAAGCACTTGTTGCTCTTTCCGAGGTCCTGGGTTCAATTCCCAATATACCTATGGCAGCACAAAAATGTATATAACTGTAGTCCTTTGAGATCTAATGCCCTCTTCTGGTGTGTACATGCAGACAAAACTCCATCTAAAATCAATCTATCAATAATAATTTTAAAAAGTCTATGCAAGATATGTGGTGGTGACACATGCCTTTAATACCAATACTTAGGTGGCAGAGGCAGGACCATGTATGTGAATTCTAGGTCAGCCTGGTTCACAGTGAGTTCCAGGGTATGCAGGATTACACAGAGAAAACATGTGTCGAAAATCAATAAAGAAACATGGTATGTACTCACTCATATGCAGATTTTAGACATAAAGCAAAAGATTACCAACCTGCAGTCCAAAATGCCAGAGAAGCTAGTAAACGAGGAAGGCCTAAGAGAGATTTAAATGACCCCTTAAGAAGGTGAAAGGGACTTTCTGAGAAAATTTGGAGCATGTGAGGAGGGGAGAGGGAACTACGAGAATGAGAAGGGGAGAAGAGGAGGGGTAAGGAAGACATGATGGAGCAGGGAGGTTGAGTTGGGGGAAGAACAGTAGAGAGCAAAATAAGAGATACTATAATAGAGGGAGACATATAGGTTTAAAGAGAAATCAGGCACTAGGGAAATGTCTGAAGAGCTACAAAGATGACACCAACTAACAATCTAAGCAACAGAGGAAAGGCTACCTTAAATGCTCACCCCTGATATTGACATTGATGACTAATTCATACGCCATCCTTGAGGCTTTATCCAGCAGCTGGTAGAATTAGAGGCAGACACCCACAGCTAAAACTTGAATTGAATTGAAATTAAGTTGCAGAGAAGGAGGATTGTTGGGGGCCATGGCAAAAGTAACCTTGGACTTGGGCAGAAGCTGCCAGTATAAACACAATATTGTTAGAAGATTAGCTGCCTTCAATCCGTTACTCACTGATACATAACGTCTGGGCTCATGAAATAGCTTATATAAGGAAAGATACGTTTCATGGTCATGTTACCCAGCAACCCTTTCCCCCTTTCTAACCCACTATCTAACACCTGCACCCTGAAACCTTGGTAACCTCCTGCACTCTCAAGGACTCACTCCCAGGGACATTGCTTAGGCTAGTTATTACTCAAGTAGACTCAAACGACCTCTCCCTGCCTGCCAAGCTCCCTGCTTGGAACCCCTATATAAGGTCCCTGTGAAAAATAAAAATTTGCAGCTTGATCAGAAGCCTGTCTTGATGTCATTTTTTGTCCCCCCCCCCCGACTCTTCCTTTCTGGGTTGTTTGGTGACTGCAGCACATCGGGGTGTGAGATCATGTTATTCACCGCAGGTTAGGGCAGAGGACTGATGAGCAATGGGGTCAATACCAGGCTGGTGAAACCCACAGAAACAGTTTACCTGAACAAGGGAGAGAACTTGGTTCTCCAACTGATAGCTGGGAAACCAGCATGGGACTGATCCAGACCTCATAAATGTGGGTGTCAGTTAGGAGACCTTGGAAATCTATGGGGCACCTTGTAGTGAATAAGTACTGATACCTAGCATAGGAATGTACTTTGGGAGCCCATCTCACATGGAGAGATACACTCTGAGCATGGACACAAGGGGTTGGCCTAGGCCCTATCCCAAAGCATATGACAGATATTGAAGACCCTTTACCCAAGGTTTCACTGTCCCTGGGGAGCAGAAAGGATATGGGATAGGTAGGGTGTTAGTTGAGGGAGCAGGGAAGGAGGGGAGGGAGAGGGACATGGGATTGACATGTAAAATAATCTTCTTTCTAATGGCCATCAGGGAAATGCAAATCAAAACAACTATGAGACACCATCTTACTCCCGTTAGAATGGCTAATATAAAAAACACCAATGACACTTTATGCTGGAAAGGGGAACACTTCTGTACTGCTGGTGGGAGTGATAACTTGTACATCCACTTTGGAAATCAGAATAGCGATTCCTCCGGAAAATGGGGATGAGTCTACCACAAGATCCAGCAATTTCACTCCTAGGCATATACTCTAAAGAAGCACATTCATAAAACAAGAAAACTGTTCAACGATGTTCATAGCAGCACTATTTTTAATAGCCAGAAACTGGAAGCAGCCTAGATGCCCCTCTACTGAAGATAGAGAAATGTGGCACATTTACATAATGGAGTACTACTCAGTGGGAAAAAAGCAATGGAATTTTTAAATTTGCAGTAAAATGGATGGAACTCGAAGAAACCATTCTGAGCGAGGTAACCCAATTACAAAAAGACAAACATGATATGTACTCACTCATGTGGATTTTAGACATAGAGTAAAGGATTACCAGCCTTCAATCCACAATGTCAAAGAAACAAATAAAAAGGAGGACCCTAAAAGAGACAAGCATTCTCCCCTGGAGAAGACAAAGCGCTCATGATCTCCTGAGCAAATTGAGAGCATGGGAAGAGGGGGAAGGGAGCTAGGAGAATCAGAAGGGAAGAAGAGGAAGAATGCAGAGGTCATGAGGGAGCAGAAAGTTTGAGTCAGGTGAAGAATAGAAGAAAGGGTATGTGATAGGTACGGTTTTAGTTGGGGATGGTAAGGGTGGAAGGGAGGGAGATGGGAACTGGGATTGTCACGTAAATCAATCATGTTTCTAATTCAAATAAAAAAAAACCAGTTACAATGAAAAAAGAAAGAAAGAAATTAAAAAAGAACCACAGAAAAAGATCAATGATTGTTTGTTTTCTCTTTCCTTTTTTGAAAGAAAATTTTCTTATGATTCAGTATGTTATTAGAAAGACTAAGCATTATTTAACATTCGTAAAAGAAACATTATTAAAACTCAAATCACAAATAAGGGCTCACACAGTTATAGTGGGAGACTTCAACACCCCACTCTCACCCCTGGACAGGACCACCAGACAGAAACTTAACAAAGAGACAAAGGAACTAACAGAAGTTATGACCCAATTGGGATTAACAGACATTTATAGAACTTTCTATCCAAACACAAAAGAATATACCTTCTTTTCAGCATCACATGGAACCTTCTCAAAAATCGACCACATACTGGGCAACAGAGAAAAACTAAACAGGTACAAAAAAATTTGAAATAATCTCCTGTGTCTTATCAAACCACCATGCTTTAAAGATAGAAATAAAAAACATATCAAAGTGCAAAAATCCCACCATCTCATGGAAATTGAACAACACGCATTTGCAACATTCCTGGGTCAAGGAAGAAATACAGAAAGAAATTAAAGACTTCCTAGAATTCAATGAATATGTTGACACAACAAACCCAAACTTGTGGGACACAGTACTAAGAGGAAAGATCATAGCTCTAAGTTCTCACATGAAGAAACTAGAGAATAGCCACACCAGAGACCTGACATCACAGCTGAAAGCTCTAGAAAAAAATGGAAGCAAATTCACCCCGGAGGAGAGGACGCCAGGAAATAATCAAACTGGAGGCAGAAATCAATAAATTTGAAACAAAGAAAACAATTCAAGGAATCAATATAACAAAGAGTTGGTTCTTTGAGAAAATCAACAAAATAGACAAACCGTTATCCAAACTAACCAAAAGGCAGAGAGAGATCATGCAAATTAACAAAATCAGAAATGAAAAGGGGATATAACAACAGACACTGAAGAAATCCAGAGAATATTCAGGTCATAGTTTGAAAACCTGTATTCCACAAAATTGGAAAATTTAAAGGAAATGGACAATTTTCTGGACAGTTATCACTTACAAAAATTGAATCAAGAACAGATAAGCAACTTAAACAGACCTATAACCTCTTAGGAAATAGAAGCAGTCACCAAAAGTCTCCCAACCAAAAAAAGGCTGGAGCCAGATGGATTCACTGCAGAATTCTACCAAAAATTCAAAGAAGTACTAATAGAAGCAGAAGGGACATTGCCAAACTCTTTCTAAGAGGCTACAATAACCTTGATACCCAACCCACACAAAGACACAACTAAGAAAGAGAACAACAGACCAATATCCCTCATGAACAATGATGCAAAATATCTCAATAAAATACTAGCAAATCGAATACAATATCATATCAAAGAAATCATCCACAATGATCAAGTAGGCTTCATCCCAGGGATGCAAAGGATGGTTCAACATACAAAAAATCCATCAATGTAATCCACCATATAAACAGACTGAGAAAAAAAACCACATGATCATCTCACTAGATGCTGAAAAAGCCTGTGACAAAATCCAACACCACTTCATATAAAGGTCTTGGAAAAATCAAGAATAACAGGAACATACCTCAACATAATAAAAGCAATATACAGCAAGCCAACAGCCAACATCAAATTAAACGGAGAGAAACTCCATACAATTCCTCTAAAATCGGGGACAAGACAAGGCTGTCCACTCGCTCCATACCTCTTCAATATTGTCCTAGAAGTCCTAGATAGAGAAATAAGACAAAAAAGGAGATCAAAGGAATACAAATTGGAAAGGAAGAAGTCAAACTCTCACTATTTGCAGACGATATGATAGTCTATATTAGTGACCTGAAAAACTCTATCAGGGAACTCCTACAGCTGATAAACACCTTCAACAAAGTGGCAGGATACAAGATTAACTCAAAAAAAATGCGTAGCCCTACTATACACCGATGACACATTGGTGGAAAAAGAAATCAGAGAAACATCACCCTTTACAATTGCCACAAACAACATAAATTACCATGGGTTAATACTAACCAAAAAAGTCAAAGACCTGTACCATAAGAATTTTGAGTCTCTAAAGAAAGAAATTTAAGAAGATACCAGAAAATGGAAAGATTTCCCATGCTCTTGGATAGGTAGAATCAACATAGTAAAAATGGCAATCTTGCCAAAAGCAATCTAAAGATTCAATGCAATCCCCATCAAAATCCCAACACAATTCTTCACAGACCTTGAAAGAACAATTCTCAACTTTATATGGAGAAACAAAAGACCCAGGATAGCCAAAACATCCCTATACAATAAAGGAACTTCGGGAGGCATCAACATCCCTGATGTCAAGCTCTATTACAGAGCTATAGTCCTGAAAACAGCTTGGTATTGGCACAAAAATAGACTAGTAGACCAATGGAATAGAATTGAATACCCTGATATTACTCCACACACCTATGAACACTGATTTTTGACAAACAATCCAGATGTATACAATTGAACAAAGAGAATATCTTCAACAAATGGTGCTGGCATAAGTGGTTGCAGACAGGTAGAAGACTGGAGTTAGACCCAAGCCTATCGCCTTGCACAAAACTTATGTCAAAATGGATCAAAGATCTCAACATAAATCCAGCTACACTGAACATATTAGAAGACAAAGTGGGAAATACCCTTGAATTAATCGGTACAGGAGACCCCTTCATGAACATTACACCAATAGCACAGACACTGAAGTCAACAATTGATAAATGGGACCTCTAGAAACTGAAAACATTCTGTAAGGCAAAAGAGACAGTCAGCAAGACAAAATGGCAGCCCACAGACTGGGAAATTACATTCACCAATCCCACATCTGACAGAGGGCTGATCTCCAAAATATACAAAGAACTCAAGAAGCTAGTCTCCAAAACACCAAACAACCAATTAAAAAGTGGGGTACAGAACTAAATAGACAATTCTCAATAGAGGAATCTAAAATGGCTGAAAGACACATAAGAAAATGTTCAACATCCTTAGCCATCAGGGAAATACAAATCAAAACAACTCTGAGATACCATCTTACTCCTGTCAGAATGGCAAAAATCAAAAACACCAATGACAGTTCATGTTGGAGAAGATGTGGAGAATGGGGAACACTTCTCCAATGCTGATGGGGAGTGCCAACTTGTACAGCCACTTTGGAAATCAGTATGGTGACTCCTCAAAAAATTGGAATCAGTGTACCACAAGATCCAGAAATTCCACTCTTAGGCATATACCCAAAAGAAGCACATTCATACAACAAGGACATATATTCAACAATGTTCATAGCAGAACTATTTGTAATAGCCAGAAACTTGAAGCAGCCTATATGCCCCTCAACTGAAGAATGAATAGAGAAAATGTGGTACATTTACACAATGGGGTACTACTCAATGGAAAACAACAATGGAATATTGAAATTTGCAGGAAAATGGATGGATCTAGAAGAAACCATCTGAGCAAGATAACCCAATCGCAAAAAGACAAACACGGTATGTACTCACTCATATGCAGATTTTGGACATAGAGTAAGGATTACCAGCCTACAATCCACATTGCCAAAGAAGCTAATAAACATGTAGGTCCCTAAGAGAGACATACATGGTCTCTCTTAGGGGAGAGTTCAAGATCTGCTGAGCAAATTGGGAGCATGGGAAAAGGGCTAGGGACCTAGGAGAATGAGAAAGGGAGAGGAAGAGGAATGATGAGGACATGAGGGAGCAGAAAATATGAGTCACGGGAAGAATACATGATAACAAGAATGGAGATACCACAATAGAGGGAGACATTTTTGGTTTACAGAGAAATCAGGCACTAGGAAAATGTCTGGAGATCTACAAAGATGACACCAGCTAACTATCTCAGCAACGGAGGAGAGGCTACCTTAAATGCCCTCCCCTGATTATGAAATTGATGACTGACTTATATGCCTTCATTCAGCAGCTGGTGGAAGTAGAAGTAGACACCCATAACTAATCACCGATCTGAACTGGAACCCAGATGCAGAGAAGGACCAGTGAAGATCACAGAGGTCCAGACCACGCTGGTGAAACACACAGAAACAGCTGACCTGAACATCCGGGGACTCTTGGTCCCCAGTCTGATACCTGGAATACCAGCATGGGACCAATCCAAACCCAAGGAACATGGGTTTCTGTGAGGAAACCTCAGAAATCTATGGGACCTCCTGTAGAAGCCCAGTATTTATCCCTAGCATAGGTGTGTGATTTGGGAGCCCATTCCAGATAGAGGAATACTCCCTGAGCCAAGACACAAGGGGGTGGGCCTAGGCCCTACCCCAAAGGAAACAAAAGACTCTGATGACACGCTATGGAAGGCCTCACCATCCAGGGGGAGCAGAAAAGATATGTCACAGATAAGGTTTTAGTTGGTGGGACGGGTAGGGGAGCACAGGTGGGAGAAGGGAAATGGGATTGTCATGTAAACAATCCCGTTTCTAATTCAAATAAAAAAGTTGGAAAAAATGACCTCAAGACTATATATATATATATATATATATATAATATTATATATATATATATATATATTACAGTCAACTCAGCCATTCCTTTTCAACCCCTTATAAATTACAACGAAACTTTGAAATCCCCACTGCTAGATTTGCAGAAAGTTCATTGTAAACTGGATAATGCAATATTTTTTGCTGTAGCCAAAACTAGGAAAATGAAAGACCAAATTGAAGAAGTTGGATTTTTAGCAATGATACATTGATTTTTTATTGTAACTACTACAAAAATACTCAGTTCTTTAAAACCTAAACTTATAACCATGGGTGAAGGAGAAGTTTGGCCAGATCTATATTTGTGTTAATGGATGCTATTACTTCCTGGTGCTTGTGACTAAGGCCCTGTGGACACTTAGATTTCAATTATTTATTGTGTATGGAGTGTTCTGCTTGCATGCCAGGAGAGGGCACCAGATCTCCTTATAGATGGTTGTGAGTTGCCATGTTGTTGCTGGTAATTGAACTCAGGACCTCTAGAAGAGGAGCCTGTGCTTTTGATCTCTGAGACATATCTCCAGCCTACCCTGAGAACTATAATGAGGAGGAACAGTTTGCCTTTTTGCTATGAACATCCCCACAGATTCACCAAGGTAAACAGGAGTCTCTATGCACTTAGCCAAGTCATAAACACTAAACTATATTTGATAAATCATCCTTCTATTACATATTTACTACTAGATTAATTTTCAAATTGTTTCATTTCCCTTACTTGAAATTCCTTTATCAGTAGCATTCATGAGCAATAACACAAGCTTGCCAATATTGGAGAGAGACTTATTCCAGGAAGAAACTTCTGGAAACAGTTGTTTCCTCTAGATATATTAATAAAGAGTTTGAATCTTCAGAAGATTCATCTTTGACTAAATTAAATAGTCAAATGTAGGAGGAAACAGCTTGGATTTATGAAAGATTTCCCTCAAAGCTTGAAGACCCTAGAGGAGCCAATATTTATGAAATTATGAGACCTCACAAAAGAGTGGAAGTTCTACCAAACTTTGGTGATCTTTTGATCTGGACTTAAGAGGACAGTGAAAAACTGTCAGTGTAAGAGTATAGTGTCTGAAAAATAATATTTTCTAATGATATTATATCTTTTACAAGCATATGGCTATGGATATTTTTAACTTCATTTTTATTTTATGTGCATTGGTGTTTTCTGTGCATGTATGTATGAGGGTGTTGGATCTCCTGGAACAGAAGTTACACAGTTTGAGCTACCATATGGTTGCTTAGATTGAACCCTGTTCCTCTGGAAGAATAGTCAGTGCTTTCAACCACTGAGCCATCTCTCCAGCACACTGTTGTTACCTAAGAATTTTAATGCTTGAAATTAATAGTAAAAAAAAGATTTTGCAGTATCATATTTAAGGTGATGCTTATATGAGCATAAGTTTCTAGTGCACAAGTATGATGAATATCTTATATGAGATTAATGAACAGAGGAATACCCAGAATAATTTCTAAATTTTGGAAATGGGTGTTGTAAATAACCTGAACTCACCTATATTGTCTATTGAAAGAACCAAGCAAAATGGCAAATGTTTCACATTGTACACCCAGTAAAATGGAGTCAAAATTATATAATATGTGTGTGTGTGTGTGTGTGTGTGTGTGTGTGTGTGTGTGTGTTCATGCTTGTGCTTGTGCATATATAATTAATGAAGATTCGTGAAAACCTAAAGGTTTTTTTGCCACAAAATTAAAACCTATATGGAAAGTATGAGGACAGATAGATATTTCCATCATTTCTCATAAATTACACAAACTTCCAATTTCAGAAAATTTGCTTCATGTGATTGAAATATTTAAATTATCCTGCCATATTGAATAAATATCTTCTTTTTCACCAAATCTTAGCTTCATATTTACTATATGATCAAATCTATTTAGACAGCTCCTGTTTCATGTCTTTGGATGTACACTTAATGTTCATTCATGAAAATCTATGCCCTGAGGGATGCCATTGTGTTTTTCAGATGAAAGATAGGAGGCTAAGTCATGAAAACTAAGAGACTGTCACTGGTAATGCCACTCCTTTCAGGATAACATCTTTACCAGCTACTCACTGATCTACAGCCTCTGTGGAATGTGTTTACTAACAGGAGAAGGAAGTAGCTGTTCTACTAGGAAAGTTACAACAAGATGAGTTTAGAAATTATAGTGGCTGGTTATACCCTGCCAATGCCTTCTTCCTTGGCAAGGCAGATCTAAGGCAGGCACTACAGAAGCAGTCCCTTTTGAAGGACAACTAGAATGAGGGTAGAGAATGCTGTTGTGACAGACAAATGATATATCTTGGGAAGACCTGGTTCTGTCCTTGTATGATTCACCTGTAAGAGATGCATATGTGTCAGAGAGAACCAATTAAAAACTATCCATATAATTCAGTTTTAGTTTTACCTTGATATATCATGGGTGGCGAGGAAATCCATTTGAAAGATGCTGAGATTATAAATATCTTCTAAATAAGAGGATGCATTGATCAGACAGGGAGTCACATAAGAGGTGAATCACCTTCAGCAAAAGAAGTTCTATTAGGCAGGTATTTCAGTACACAACACTGTCTCGCCAACCAACCCCTGGTTCACACAAACCTATCCTTTCCTCTCCTCTGCATTGCTTCATTGGAGCCTCATTTACGCACTTCATGGATATTAGCCCATCTGAAATTGCCATTCCTCCAATGTGATCTGCACAACCATTACTCCATTTTATAGATAGAAGAGCAACACAGAGAATCTAATCCACATTCTCAATTTCAGGAATTCATACAGTTATCAAAGTCAGTACATGCTTCAGAGCTCTCATAGACACCCATGGATTCCCAGAACTTCCAATGTTCTGCAGGATTAACTCACAAGGAAATCATGTCAAAGAATAGATTAATCATGTGTCAGTGATATGCTTGTCCTTCTTTGTCTGAATAATAGAATGAAATAAAAACTACATAGAAAACATAAAATACTCGCCTCTATCTCTTCTCTGAAGTCCAAAAGTCAGTGTATGCCAATTTTAAGACAAGTGACCCTAGAAATTCTAATGTTTCCATGGCCACCAGAGGTCAATGGCAGATTATGAGCAAAGAAGTAGTGTCAAGATGTAGTCTTAAAGGACCACAGTAGTTGCTGACCCTGCCCTGTTTGCAAAGCTTTAAAGGAATACATAACTTACTTAATATTTTAATTTAAAATATTTTCACATACATAGTAATTTGATCAATATTTTCCCCTTCAAGACTTTTTCTATTCCTTCTGTTTCTATCATCTCTAACCAAACAACCTATGGGCATGTACTCCTCTCTGTCTCTCTCCTCTCTCTCTCTCTCTCTCTCTCTCTCTCTCTCTCTCTCTGAAAAAAACAAATTACTAGAAAGATAAAAATGCAAAACAAACACATAGAATCAGTATTGCATTGGCCAAGTATTGCTGGTCATGGGGCCTGTGTTGGAATGTAATGAATATGCCCATTATAACATGCCCTTGACAAAACTGATTTTCTTTTTCCCAGAAGCTATAAAATACAAATAGTTTCTTGGTTAAAGATGAATCTGTGAGTCTCCTACACTGTTACTGTACTAGGATATATTCTGTTTTGAAGCAGTAGGGGACTTGTGAGTGCTTTCAAAATCTCTGAGTTCTTAGTGCAATATCAGTTGTTTGTTGAGTACACTGTTTCCTAAGAGTCATCCACCACTTCTGACACCTACAATCTTTCCCCCTCTTCTACTATACAAATCCCTAAGCCTAGATGGGAGGGGATTGATGAACAGGTCCCACTGAGGACTGAGTATTTCACTGTCTCTCTTAGTCTGCACATTGTACAGTTATGGTTCTCTGTTTTAATTAACATCTACTGCAAGAAGTTTCTTCTATGGTATGTGTGGAGTGAGGCATTAATTTATGGGAATAGCAATATTACTTTATTAGATATTTTATTTCAATGTTCCTTTTACATAATAATGTTATGAGGTTTTCCATGACCTATCTATCCTCAGGTTCCTTTCCACTTCAGCAATGTCTTCTATGGGTTCCATCTCATAGAGTGGACCCTAAAACTGATCAAAATGCGGTAGGTTACTCTCATAGATTTTCTACAGTATTATAAGAGTGTTGCTTTCAGGCAGGCCACTACTGCAGTTCTCAGGAGTTGCAGTGTTTTAATATTGACAGTTACACCCCTCTTCTGGTATCATGTAATGTGACTTCCAGTAATATTAGGAATACCACTCAGTAGGGTAGATATCATATTCAGGCATCAGACTGATTTCTCCATGTTCAACTACATGAGTAATAGTGACTGACCTTAGGCCACAATGTAATATTGTGCATAGTCACCAACAGCATTGAAATAGTCTATGATTTTTTTGGGTGTGTATGTGTTGAGGGTGGGAGCAGTATATGGAACCCTTTGGCCAATGACTAAAAATAATGTAACCCATTCCTGTCACTGGGTGTTTAGTTGATGGCATCAGATGTCTAGTTGAGATATTGTCTCCATCATTATTTAGTGAATCCATTTAAATTCCTCTCATAAATCTTCCTTTTTAGAAGCTTTTGTGATAGTAGTGTTCCATAAAGTTTTTCCATAGGGTTTTAGTGCTGTTTGTACCTTACAATATTCATTCATTACCCTGTTTCCCCCATTCTCCTACTATCATAGATTCCTCTTTATTATTTTACTACACGATAATGTATTTCCCTATTTTGTATGGTCTTCTCTGCTCCTTTGTTCCATTACTACATTACCTCTCTGGTTATTCGATTGAAGCATGCTTTAAAAGCTTAACATCTGACGTCTACATGCAAGAGGAAACATGCAATATTTGTCTCTTGAGGCCAATGTGACATTACTCAAGATGACAGCCATAAACCAAGTAGTCACTAAAAATTATGAGAATCATAACAAAGATTTTCTTTTAAACATGGAATTTCACAGTACAAGACAGATGTTGTAAGATAAAGGTTCAGTGTCTTCCTTTCCTTCTAGTGTTTTGGCCCATGTAGAATTCTATTACTATCTGAGACACTGATGTAGATTCTATATCAAAAGTCTGTTTTGTAGAATCTGTGGGGTATATTGTTTCAGTGACAAATAATTCAACCTTTCTGCTTCATGCAGCATATTTAATCAGGACTGCCTTTTGATTGCACAGAAAATTGTAAACGAATGCAATTTTGTTTAATAAGATTTTTAGCACTTGTCAAAACTTGAGAGACAGCCACCCATGGCTTAAAAACAGAGATAAAATGAACCAGATGGATAAAGTGAGCAGAGAAATGAAACAGGAGAAGATATTGTTTTCTTTTATATATTTCTGTTTAACTCGTTGGCTATTTATACTTTAATGCCCAAAGCAAAAACCTCACAAATCATGTTAGTATGAAAAATTAATTTAACATCCTTAATATCAATATACTTAAAAAGCATAAATACCTCTGATTTGGAGGATTGTATAGGAGAGGTCAGAGGACAGGTGGGACCTATTGATGTACATCTCTACACACTTGACTGAAAGATGCCTACTGGATCTGTAAACATCCAAATCACAAACCACTGTCTTATGTCTTTCCAAAACTACTCATGATGATGTAGTTAAAAATAGGTTTCTTGAAACTGAGTGAGGTAACCCAAACCCAGAAAGAAGAACATAGTATGTACTCACTCATAAGTGGATATTAGACATAGAGCAAAGGATAAACAGCCTAACAGCCACAACCCCAGAGTAGCTAGGAAACAAGAAGGACTCTAATCATGGACCCCCAGGAAGGGGAAAGGAACAAGTTCTCCTGAGTGTATTGGGAGCATGGGGGAGGGGAATGAAGGGAGCCAAGAGAGGAGAAGAGAAGGGGGAAGGAGAATATGAGGGATCAGAAAGACTGAGTTCTGAGTCAGGGGAAGAATAGAGAAGGAGAGCAAGGAAAGTAATACCTTAATAGAGGGATAGAGCCATTATGGGTTTAATGAGAAACCTGGCACTAGGCAAATCTTCAGGAATCCACCAGGGTGACATCAAACTATGAATCTAAGAGATAATGGAGAGGCCACCTTGACTGTCCTTCCCTTTTATCGAGAAGTATGACTACCTTCAATCTATCCTAGAGCCTTCATTCAGTATCTGATGGAAAGAGGAGAGATTCACAGTTGAGCACTTAGCTGAACTCATGGATTCCAGCTGTAGAGTGGGAGAAGTGATGAGCAAAGGGGTCCAGACCATGCTGGAGAACCCCAAAGAAACAGCTGACCTGAGCAAGTGGGATGTAACAGACCACAGTCTGACAGCTTGAGGAAACAGCATAAGACTGAACCAAGCACATGAGAATCCATCTAAAGAGTTGCATCCATGAAAACATGTATGAGAGTATATGGATGGCACAGGCAGGTGATATTCTTGGAAATCACCAGACAAACTCCAACCATGATCTTCACATTTCTGGGGCTTGTCCTGGGTGTGTGGAGACAGGATGTACAGGTTTGGTTGTGGTGGAACTCATCTTAGAAATCCAGTGCTGGAACTATATAACCAGACCTAAGATACAGGGCATGCAAGTCATGCTGGCAGGGTGGGAGAGGCACTGCTGATTATCAACAAGCAAACCAGTATAATTCCTGTGCTTCTAGAGGGATGTCTATGAGTATGGAGACAGCTCTGACAGGCAGTGTCTTTTACAACATTGATTAAATCCAGTATGTCCTGTGTAAATTGAGAGGCAAGTTTGGTGTAGTGGAGATGACACACAAGATCTTGGTTTTTTGTTGAATTCACCAAGAAAAGAAAAAACAGGAGATGCATGAGAAGAGGTACTACTAGGACTATAAAGGTGTCTCTGATGGATGTGATTATTAGAAGCTCATTAGACAAAGTGCATACTCAATGAGTGGAACTATAACTAGATCTGAGGGTGTAGCCATGACAAGGGCAAGTGTAGTAGTTTCAGTGATAATGGCCCCATAGATTCATTGTTTGATAACTTCATCCTGAGGTAAAGTTTTTGGGTAGGCTTAGGAAGAATGGGCTTTTAGAGAAGCTGTGTCCCTATGGGTAGGGTTTTAGGTTTCTAAAGACTCCCTTATAGACCAGTGGAAATACATGATTGGAAACTTTCCAGGGAAGTGAGTTTCCAGAACCAAGACAGGGGAGGAGAGTGATCACTCTGGTGGCTGAAATTCTTTAGATCAGTCAAAGCAAATCATATGATGCTTGACCCTCTGAGAGGGCAGGAGAGTCAATTCAGAAAGTTGTATCCTCAACTGCTGTGGAGAAGATAGACTTGAAGTGGAGATAAACTGGGTCTTGACACAAACCACAAGGTAGGGTGGGAGTTCCTGAAGGTAGCTGAAGAAAGGATTCTGGTGAAGGAGCTTTTTCACTTGCAGAGGAGAATCCAGTGTATTGGAGATCCAGGACCAAGGTATTAGGACCAAAGGCAGCCACAAGTTTAGGGTGAACCTGCCTTGACTTAACCTACAAGATAGCCTGCTTGCATTATTGATGTTATCTATAAAACTACTGAAGCACTTTATACCTCAGAATATCATGAGCTAATCACATACTTTAGACATTTAGTGATCAACATTGTTATAGGTTGTTTTGATTTTATTTAATTATAATTGGGCTCCCACTCTTTCCTCTGAGAGGTGAAATATATTGAAATATTTTTATACATGCCCGATGCTAAGACTCATTCCACTTTTGATAAGAGTTTGTATAATTTAAAGGGGCTGAATATTGAAATATGTTTGAATTTTTGAAGATGGATATACATTTGAAGTAATATAAATTTCATTTAATGAGTTTAATATGAGTTCTAGTGAATAAAAATAAAGGTTATTGTTTAATGATACATGTGTATCAAATTGACAACTGATCAATTGTGTTGAATAGGAGTTTGCATACTTGATGAAAGCTAGGGTCATTTGGAAACAGGGAACCATGATAGAGAAAATGCTTCCATCAGATTTTCCTGTATGCATAATTGTGTAGCATTTTCATAATTTATGTTTAGAGTAGAAGGGTCAACACTATTAGTGGTGGTGAAGTACTTGGTCACTTCTACTGAAGTGTATACAAAAGAAAGCTGAGTGAGTCATAGGGAGAAAGACATGGCCTCTGTGTCAGCACCTGCCTCTGGCCTCATTAGTACTTCAAAGCTGTAAGCTTTGAAGCTGTGCTTTTGATCATATTATGTCTTCAAAGCAATGAGGGAGTTAGGGAATGTGATGTGGGACAACCTTCTAGTGACCATCATCAAGCAAACTAATCCATGATCTGGGTAATATATATAGCAAGCTCCTGGTGTATAGAGATGTCCAATGGCATTGGCTCCATTAGAACCTACCAAAAAGGACCACTGCAGAAGCTTTAAGACCAGGGCAAGATCTGATGGTGTAGGATGGCACTGGCTTGCAATGCTATTAGCAGTTCAACAGCCAAGCTGTTGCGCAATAATCCCATTTGGAGGTAGGACTGGAAAAATGGAGTAGTCACAAGGGTACTTAATTCTGGTAGAGCTCCCTCAGAAAAGTGATTTCAGGAGCTGTATGACCAGAATTATTGTTTGATAGTGAGAGAATGACAAAAGTAGTCGGAGTTCTGTGGAGATCACTGGACAGACTTGGTGCAATGTCTGCACATCCACAAAGAGTCCTTGAAATGTGTAGATGATTGAGGCCAATTTGGTTCTGCGGAGATCCTTATGGCCCTCCAGTGCCGTATTCCCTAGACAGGATATAGGTATGATACTATGGGATTGTGCTGTCAGACAAAATTCTTTGTAGATATCAATTGAAACCTGTTATGAAACTCAGGCAAACTGTTCTAGACCACTAGGCCAGTGAGTGTGGTGATGAGGGTGGAATGTGGGATTTGGGGTGTCCTCATCATGTTAGCTAATTTTCTATGTATGCATCCAGAGTTGTGCCTTGGATGTGGAGTTGGTACAAATGTACTTGGTTTGGGTGAACACACAGGAAAGATATTTCAAGAACTGCATGACCTGAGGTAGGGCTGGGAGTTGTGAGATGGTCTTACCTGTACTCAACTTAACTCACCAGTTCCATCCCCATCCTACTAGAAGTGGCTATGATCAGACAGCACCCGCACCCACATTTTTTCCTGAATTCTACCATAACCAAACATGCCTTCCCAGGTAAGACCATCTCACCACTCCCAGCCCTACCTCAGGTCTGATGATATACACATCTACACTTAGAACATGGATATGCAGATGATGCAGAATCTTTATTCTGTAAGCATTCAGACGAAGGAGTCACTGTAGGAATTTTGAGATAATAGGAATAGGACTTGGATGATGGACATGTTTCTGGCAGGTGATGTTCCCAAGAACATCATCATTCAAGTTCAGTGCACAATCTCTGCATCCAGAGAAAAGACTTAGTAGTGTTGGGATAAAGCAGGCAAGCCTGCTGGGAGGAAACAGCAGAGAAAGCTGGTACAGGGGCTATGTTATCTTGACTAGCCTAGGCATGTGTGGATACCGCTGGTAGACAAGGTTTGGGTGAGCTTAGTATTCACAGCCAGTGTAGAATCTGTTCTTCCACAGCTAGAATTTGAAATATGGAGATTATGCAGATGGACTTGGTTTGTAGAGACCTCACCAGTGAAACAGGAACAGTTGATGCATGACAAGAGCTCCGACTGGGAGTTTGGTAATGAGGCTGGAGGATGACAGTCAGTGAAGAACACAAGGAAAAGCCGAAATGGCCTCTGTGCATGCAGTGTAAGGTCTAGAAATGGGGGTTTGACCCTGATGGATAATGCTTTGTGAATTTCAACAGACAATATCAGGGAGTCATGTTCACATACATAGCTAGCCCTGGAAGTGTGCAGATACTATGTTCAGCCCCTATACTATGGGATATCATTAAGAACAGCTCTGTTCTAAGCTGCATGACTAGAGGTAATACTGTTGAAAACAAGACACAAAGGCTTGATTCTGAAAAAAAGATGATCAAAAAAGATACCTGAAAAATGTGTGATCAGACCTAAGTTAGAGAGTGTTGGAATAACGGTGGCAAGTGGGGTCATGGAGAGCTAAACCAAAATTTATATGCTATTTGAACAACTGGCCTATAACTATAGCTACAGCACAAGCAGGCTCAGCTCTGTAATTAATTATCAGGAAAAGATACTGAAGGAAGTACACAACCTGAGAAAGTCTAAGATTACTGTGATGACACTGGTAGGTGAGGCTCTTGTGATTATCAAAAGCCAGGGAATACTATGTGCATCTATAGAAATGTATTTGAGTGACTGGTGGCATTAGGTAGATTGATTCTGAGGGAATTGGCCTGGAGTAATCAGAGTAGGAAACATATGACCAGATCTAGGCCCAGTCTTGTTGGTATAAAATTGTTAAGACAAAATGCTTTGTAGACAACAAAGTTAATTTGTTATGGGATAAACACGTCCAGAGCTAGAGAGCCATAATGAGGAGTATGGGGAAGACATTGGCAGAAGAGATGTTGAGACCAACAACTTGAGAATTGATGCACGATCCGTGCTTGCAGAGTGTGGAGATGGCACAGGCAGGCCAGGGTATGGAGAAAGAAGCAGGGAAACGTGTATAGGATCTGTGCAATCAGAGTTATTTCTGGTATTGTGAGGAAGCCATTGGCCAGTAAGATTCAGTTGAGATTATCAGGTAAATCTGATGTATGATATTTGTATCCTCAGCTGAATCTTGGAAAAAGCAGATGGTACAAGGAGTCTCAGTTCTAGGGAAACCCAGGAGGCAAAGCTAGAAAAAATGCTGAAATATTAGAACTATGGCTGTAGCTATGGGAGATATTAATCTGGTGTGTCGACCTGCTGAATACTAGTTGTCACCAAGCTGTATGCTCCCATGAATCTCTGCTTATTAGGGATCACTATACTGCAGATAATAGTATAGGAAACTCTATACTCCATGACTGTAACATAAGTTCCTTCTATGAGTTGTTTTGTTAGGAAATTTCACTGTATTTCTCAAATGCTGCAATGTGTGCATTTGCTAACTAAGAACTTCGATGCTTAGAATTAACAGTGAAAAATAGTTTGCAATATGCTTATTTACGTTCTGTGTGCAATATATAAATAAAATAAATAACTATAAAGTGAGTTATAAGCTAAGAATGCTCAAATATAATTTCTAGATTATATTTCACTATTACATGACTATTGCAAACTAATGTTTGCCGAACAAAGAAACAAATTGAAAAGTGATCCATGTTATTTGCATTCATATCTAAAGTCCATATATTATTCTTTTACACATGTGTGTATATACACATGAGTATACACATAAGCATACAATACACACACACACAAATATACATATTGGAACACAAAAGATAAGCCTCAAAAGTGTTATAGGTAGATGAACCTAGCAGTGTAGTGTGCCTTTTTCATTTATGCAATTTTGTGAATTGTGTAGTTTTCAAAAAATGTGTATATATTTTATATTTACACCACAGTGAGCCAGTTGGAGTAACTTAAAAATACACTTTCATCTGATCGATATGTACAGCGTGCAACAGCAAAGTTAAATTACTTTACATGTCAAATCTTTGGATGTGGTGTTTATGCTCATGAATAACTATGCCCTGACTGATGCCACTGAGTAATTAGTAAAGTAAGTAGGGAAAGTTGTGTAGCCCCCAACATACAGAGAATATCATTGCCACTTCATGTGTTGAAGATTTAAGGGGTCTGTAAACAGGATCACCTTGTTGAAATTCCTTCCCTATAGCTAACCACTGCTCCACCTTTCCTATGGAATATGCATTTTATCTTAGATAACACACGTGCTGTAATACTTGGGAAGTTATATCAGCAAAATGGGTTTTCAATTGATGGTGACTTGCTAAACACCCAGCCCAGTTTCTCTGACAAGGCAGATTTGAGTCAGTGGAGTGAAGGAGGAGTGTCCATTGAACCACACCTGGAATTAGTATGGCAAATGCTGATGTTATAGACAAATGAGCTAGCCTGGCAAGATCTGGTTCTCTCCCTGTCTGAATACCATGGAGTAGATACTTCTGTTTCAGAGAGATCCAATTAAAAACCCTCGCTTTAACTTACATTTAGTTTTTATCTTCATATATCATTGGTGGTGCAGAGATCCACTTGAAGATTCCAAGATCACAAATGTCTTCCAAACAACAGGAAATGTTGAACAGACAGGGGATCACATAAGAGGGGAATCACCTTCAGTAAAAGAAGTTGTGTTACACGTATTTCAGTACACAACAGTGTTGCAACAAGAAACCCCTGTTTCAGCCTATAATCCTCTTCCCCAAAGAAACTAAAAATCATGAATGACTCTAAGGGATAAATGGACCCCAGGAATGAGAAGTGGTATAAACTCCCAAGCTAATTGAGAGCATGAGGGTAGGGGAGTGGGTGCTGCCACAATAAGAGCACAAGAAGAAGAGGAGAGGAGAAGAAATGGAGGAGCAGATATATTGAGTTGGAGGAAGAATAGAGGAGAGAGAGCAGGATGAGAGATACCATATCAGAGGGAGCCACTATAGGTCCGAGAAGAGATCTGGAACTAGAAAGATCTCCAGAGACCTACAAGGATGACACATCTGACAGTCTGGGCAGTGGAGGAGAGGATGGCCTAGAAGCCCTTCCCCTAGAATGAGAGTGATGACTACTCTCTATGCTATCCTAGAGTCCTCATCCAGTGGCTGATGGAAGCAGAGACAGACATCCACAGAAATACACTGAGCTGAAATCTGGAACCTAGTTGAAGAGAGGGAGGAATGTACCAGGTTGGAGAAACCCACAGAAAGAGTTGTCCTGAAAAAGGGAAAGCCTATCGACCCCAGACGTTCTTTGGGAGGCCAGTAAGGGACTAATCCAGCCCCCTGATCATGGATGCCATCGGGGAGGCCCCTGCACTCCTGGGAGCCTCCGGAGGTGGACTGGCTTTTTGCCCTGGTGTATGTGGGGGACTTCGAGAGCCCATCCCACTTGAAGGGATGCACTCTGTCTCTGAACACATGGGGAGGGACCCAGGCCCAGCACAGGAAGATTTGGTGGACTTGGTGGAGCCCCGGTTGGGGGCCCTACCCTGCCTGGGGAGTGGTGGGTGGATGGGGTGGGGGGTAGGTTGGAGGTGGGGGAGAAGGAATGGGGGTAAGGGGAGGGAGAGGGAGAGGGAGAGGGGAATTACATGTGAAACAAGCCTGTTCCCTAACTTGAATTAATAATAATAAAAAGAGAGAAAAAAAAAAAGAAACCCCTGGTTCACACAAACCTATCCTTTCCGTTCCTCTGCTTTGCTTCATTGGAGGCTCATTTATACTCTTCAGGGACATCATCCTATCCTATATTTGCATCCCTCCAATGAGATCCACACAATCATTGCCCCATTTTATAGATCGAAGAGCAACACAGAGAGTCTAATTCACATGCTCAACTTCAGGAATCTTCACAGGTATAAAACTCAGCACTGAATCTATGGGGCCTTTTGTAGTAGAGCAGTACATATCCCTAGCATAGGAATAGGCTTTGGAAGAGCAATCCACATAGACGGATATCCCTGAGCCTAGATACAAGGTGGTGGGCCTAGGCCCTCTCCCAAATGATATGGCAGATTCTGAAGTACTCCCATGCAAGGCCTCATCCTCCCTTGGGATCAGAAAAGGTATGGGAGATGTAAGTTGATAGTTGAGGGGGCCAGGGAGCAGAAAAAGAGAACTGGGATGAACATGTAAAATAATCTTGTTTCTAATTCAAATAAAATGGGGAGAAAGAAAAATAAAGGAAAATCAATACTGCCTTCAGAGCCCTCATAGACACCCAGGCATTCCCAGCACTTATAATATTCAGCAGGATTTACTCACAAGGAAATCTTGTCAAAAATATATTAATCATAAGTCAGTGACACCCTTGTCCTTCTTTGTCCTGTGAAAAGAATGAGATTAATAAAAACTACATAGAAACCATAATATACTTGCCTCTGTCTCTTTTATGAAGTCCAAATATTAGTGACTGCCAAGTGTAAAATAAGTAAGTCTAGAAATTCTCCTGTTTCCATGGCCACCAGAGATGAATGGCAGATTATGAGCAATGAACCAGTGTCATGACATACAGATTTAAAGGGCGAGAGTTGTTTATTTCCCTCTCCTATGTCAAGTTTTAAAAAATAATTAATTTATTTATTATAAAATGAAAAGATTCTTCACACAATATAATTGTATCAGAATATAGTGTACAATTTAATTTCTGCATTTGCCATCTATATTGAAATCTTTCTGAACATGCACACTCATCCAATTGTATGGGTATTTGTTATTGAGCCTGCTCTGCGGAAAATCTTAAAACTACCAAAAATCTACTAAGACAAAAATACATAAACACAACAGCAATAAACAGTCTCTCTAGAGTGTTAAAAACAAAGGAATTCCTCTTGTGTTGACTAACTCTTCTTGGTCATGAGACTAGCCCTGAAATGTAGTGGATATCCTAGTGATACTACATTGAAAAACAACTAACTTTCCTTTTCTAAGCGGATATCAATTGCAAATAGTCGCTTGGTTAGTTATAAGTCTTTGTGTCCAATACCCTGTTATGGTGCCGGCATATTATCTGCTTTGAACTTTTGAAGGTCTGTTGTATGTGTTGTTACAATATCTCTGAGTTCTTATGTTGTATCAGTCTTGCAGTGTCTGGAAGTCCCTGTTTCCTCTCAGTCATGCACCACTTCTGGCTCCTACAATCTTTCCCCTTCTTCTACTATATAGATTCTCATGCATGAAGGGGAGGGACTTAATGAAGAGATCTCTTTAAGACTGAGTCTCTCATACTCTGTACATTTGTGAGTCCTTTTACTTACTGTCATCTACTGAGAGAACAAGTTTCTATGATGTGGTTTAATTGAGGCAGTAATCCATGAGTATAAGAATATTTCTTTAGGATTTGTTGTATTTCAGTGTTCCTTTATGTGAATAATAGGCTTCTAATATGCCTGTGTATTATGCAATACCCAGTGCCTTTTCATTTTATCAGTGTCATGTATGGTTTCCATCTTTCAGAGTAGAAAAAGTATTCAATAAAAATGTGGCTAGTTACTCCCTAAACTTTTGTGACATTGTTACACCACTATTACTTATAGACAGGTTATGTTTCTCCTCTACTTTTTGAGTAACTTAAAGCACCATGACCACATGCCAATGGAGGTTAAAAACAGTCAAAGAGAAAAATTAGGTAATTTGAATGACAGTACATGCTGGCAAGGCTGATTGGAAAGGGAGACACTTCTTCAATGAACGTGTCATTCAGAGTTGTACAGCCACTGTGCAAATCAATGATCCTGCCCCCAGAAGGATGTAAGTAGATCTATCTCAACATCAGACAATTGCACTCTAGGGCATATACCAGAAGGTCTCTAGATTGCTATATAAATGCTTGCTCAAAGATGTTCATATCTGCTCTGTTTAAAATATCCAGAGATGGTAAAAATACTAGATGTCCATCACATGTTAAAAGGCTTCTGAAGTCTAGGTACACTTATGAAATAAAATATTATTCAGCTATTAAAATGCAATTATGGAATTAACACAGAAATGGATGGCAATGGAAAACAATGCTCCTGAGTGAAGTAAGTCAGACACAAGAAGACAATTATTGTAAATTTAACCTTGTATGTGGATGATGGATGATAGCTTTTAAGACTTCATTATAGAAAACATGGCCCTGCCCTCACCAGGACAGGTGCATGCCTGAAACCCATGGAGGCCCTTTAGCAGACTATGTTATACCCTTATCTGCCCATGGAAGAGACATGGGGGCAGCCCCAAACTATCCAGCATTTACCCCAAACTCTCTGGGCCTGCGCCTGCTTGGAGTAGCCCAGCCCAGACATGGAGGACCTCGCTGAGTCTGGAAACACCTCACTCTTCTGTCCTGCTGACTTGACCCCTACCAAGTCCTAACCACATCGAAGTGAGGGCACTACCAGGAGAGGCAAGAAAATCCAGAGCTGTGGACATTGAAGTCCCCACACACCACCGGGTCACAAGAGGAGAAAGAGATACCCCACCTGCACACACTGGAAGAAGTTATGTGAAGAAGACAGAATAAAAACTCATTCAACAACAGAAAGCCCAATATGACATCACCAGAATCTAGGTACTCCACACCAGCAAGATCTGAAAAGCTCAACACAAAAGATGAAGAAGAGATGGACCTCAAAAATTATCCCGGGAAGATGATAGAGACCTTTAAAGAGGAACTAGAAAATCCCTTAAAGAAATAGAAGAAAAAGCAAGCAAAAAATTCCATGAAATAGAGGAAAAGACAAACCAAAAAATTCAAGAAATAAACAATTCTCTTACAGAATCTAAAGAAACCCAAGAAAAAACAACCAAACAAGTGAAGGAAGCACTTGAAACAGTTCAAGGCATGAAAGCTGAACTAGACACAAAAAAGAAAACACAGAATAAGTAGATACTGGAAATAGAAAGGCTGGATAAACTATCAGGAACCAAAGATGCGAGTAAAACTAATAGAATTCAAGAGATGGAAGAGAGAATCTTAGTTATTGAAGACTCGCTAGAAGATATACATTCATCGACCAAAGAAAATCTCAAGTCCAACAAATCCCTAACACAAAATATGCAGGAAATATGGGATACCATGAAAAGACCAAACCTAAGAATAATAGGTATAGAAGAAAGTGAAGAAAAACTGCTCAAAGGTACAGAAAACATATTCAACAAAATCATTGAAGAAAACTTCCCCAACCTGCAGAAGGATATGCCTATGAAAGTACAAGCAGCTCATATAACACCAAATAGATTGGGTCACAAAAAGAAGTCCCTCCGACAAATAATAAGCAAAACACCAAATCTACAGATTAATGAGAAAATATTAAGGGCAGCAAAGGAAAAAGACCAAGTAACATCTAAAGGCAGACCTATCAGAATCACACCCGACTTCTCAATGGAAACTCTGAAAGGCAGCAGGTCTTGGATAGATATCCTACAAGCACTAAGGGAGCATGGAGTCAACCCAGACTACTGTACCCAGCAAAACTTTCAATCACTAGAGATGGAGAAAACAAGATATTCCATAAAAAAAACAGATATAAAAAATACATATCCACAAATCCAGCACTACAGAAGGTTCTGGAAGGAAAACTCCAACCCAAAGAACATAATTACACTCTCAAAACATAGGCAAAAGATAATCCAATTTTACCAAACATGAAAAGAAACAGGAGGGCTAAATCCACACACAATGATACCACCAAAAATAAATCCAAAACAAACAAAAACCAACAATCAATGGACATTAATATCCCTAAATGTCAATGTTCTTAAGTTACCCATAAAAAGATATAGGCTAACAGTAAGGAAACGAAGGCAGAATCCATCCTTCTGCTGTTTACAAGAAACACACATCAACTTCAAAGACAGGCAATACCTCAGAATAAAAGGTTGGGAAATGATTTTCCAATCAAATGGGCACAAGAAACAAGTTGGTGTAGCAATCCTAATATCTAACAAATTAGACTTCGAACTAAAATCAATCAAAAGAGATGAAGAAGGGCATTTCATAGTCATCACAGGAAAAGTCCATCAAGATGAAGTCTCAATCTTGAACATCTATGCCCCAAATACGAAGGCAGCCAAATTTGTAAAGGAAATGTTGCTAAAGCACAAACCACACATAAAACCACACACACTTATAGTAGGAGACTTCAACAACCCCCTTTCACCACTAGACAGGACCACCCGACAGAAACTTAACAAAAAACAAAGGACCTGACAGAAGTTATGACCCAACTGGGTTTAACAAATATCTGTAGAATATTCCATCCAAACAGAAAAGAATGCACCTTCTTCTCTGTGCCACATGGAACCTTCTGTAAAATTGACCACTTAGTTGGCAGCAAAGAAAACCTTCACACTTACAAAAGAATTGAAATAACCCCTTGTATCTTATCAGATCACCATGCTTTAAAGCTAGAATTCGACAGCAATACACATTGCAGGAAACCTACATATTCGTGGAAATTGAATAACATGCAATTGCACTATTCCTCTGTTGAGGAAGAAATAAAAAACGAAATTAAAGACTTCCTAGAATTTAATGAGAATGTAGACACAACATACCTAAACTCATGGGACAATCTGAAAGCAGTGCTAAGAGGAAATTTCATAGCACTAAGTGCCCACATGAAGAAACTGGAGAAAAGTCACATTAGAGAATTGACAGAACAACTGAAAGCTTTAGAGAAAAAAGAAGCAAACTCACCAAGAAGAAGTAGATGCCAGGAAATTATCAAACTGAGGGCTGAAATCAATAAAGTAGAAACTAGGAAAATATTAAAAAGAATCAATGGAACAAAGAGTTGGTTCTTTGAGAAGATCAACAAGATAGACAAACCTCTATCCAAACTAACCAAAAGGCAGAGAGAGAAAGCATGCTAATTAACAAAATCAGAAACGAAAGGGGGGATATAACAACCCACACTGAGGAAATACAGATAATCTTCAGGTCATACTTTGAAAACCTGTACTCCACAATTCGAAAACCTAAAGGAAATGGGCAGTTTCCTGGATAAATATCACTTACCAAAATTAAACCAAGAACAGATAAGCAGTTTAAATCGACCTATAACGCCTAATGAAATAGAAGCAGTCATCAAAAATCCTTCAAACCAGAAAAGGCCCAGGCCCAGATGACTTCACTGCAGAATTCTACCAGAAATTCAAACAAGAGTTAATACCAGTACTCCTCAAACGATTCTGCACAAAAGAAGCAGAAGGGACATTGCAAAACTCTTTTAAGTGGCTACAATCATTTTGATACCCAAGCCAAACAAAGATATAACTAAGAAAGAGAACTACAGACCAATATCCCTCATTAACATCGATACAAAAATACTGAATAAAATATGGGCGAATTGAATCCAAGAACACATCAGAAAAATCATCCACCCATGATCAAGTAGGGTTCATTCCAGGGATGCAAGGATGGTTCAACATATGAAAATCAATCAATGTGATCCACCATATAAACAGACTGAAAAGAAAAAACCACAAGATTATCTCACTAGATGCTGAAAAGGCCTTTGACAAAATCGAACATCCCTTCATGATAATGATCTTGGAGAGAAGAGGAACATATCTAAACAAAATAAACACAATATACATCAAACCAATAGCCAACATCAAACTAAATAGAAAGAAACTCAAAGCGATTCCTCTAAAATGAACAAGATCAGGCTGTCCACTCTCTACATATCTCTTCAATATTGTACTTGAAGTTCTAGCTAGAGCAATAAGAAAAGAAAAGGGGATCAAAAGGATACAAATTGGAAAGGAAGAAGTCAAACTCTCACTATTTGCAGTTGATATGACAGTCTATATTAGTGACCTGAAAAACTCTACCAGGGAACTCCTACAGCTGATAAACACCTTCAGCAAGGTAGCAGGATACAAAATTAACTCAAAAAATCAGTAGCCCTACTATATACGAATGATAAATCCAATGAGAAAGAAATCAGTGAAACATCACCCTTCACAATATCCACAATCAACATAAAATATCTTGGGGTAACACTAACCAAAAAGTGAAAGACCTGTACAATAAGAACTTTGAGACTTTACAGAAAGAAATTAAAGAAGATACCAGAAAATGGAAAGATATCCCATGCTCTTGGATAGGTAAAATCAACATAGTAAAAATGGCAATCTTGCTAAAAGTAATCTACAGATTCAACACAATCCCCATCAAAAGCCCAACACAGTTCTTCACAGACGTTGAAAGAACAATACTCAACTTTATATGGAAAAATAAAAAGCCCAGGATAGTCAAAACAGCTCTGTACAATAAAGTATCTTCTATAGGAATCACCATGCCTGACTTCAAGCTCTATTATAGAGCCATAGTTCAGAAAATAGCATGTTTTTGGCACAAAAATAGACAGACAGACCAATGGCATCAAATTGAAAACCCAGATATTAACCCACACACCTACGAACACATTATTTTTGACAAAGATGCTAAATCTCTACAATGGAAAAAGGATAGCATCTTCAACAAATGGTGCTGGCACAACTGGATTCGGACATGCAGAAGATTGCAGATAGTTCCATACCTGCCACCATGTACAAAACTTAAGTCCAAATGGATCAAAGATCTCACCATAAATCCAGCCACACTGAATCTTCCAGAAGAGAAAGTGGGAGATACCTTGAAAAAATTGGCACAGGGGACTGCTTCCTGAACATTATGCCAGTAGCACAGACACTGAAGTCTGCAATTAATAAATGGGACCACCTGAAACTGAGAAGCTTCTTCAAGGCAAAGGACACAGTCAGTAAGACAAAATGTCAGCCCACAGAATGGGAAAAGATCTTCACCAACCACACATCTGACAGAGGGCTGATTTCAAAAATATACAAGGATCTCAAGAAGCCAGCCTCCCAAACACCAAACAATGAAATTAAAAAGTGGGTTGCAGAACTAAATAGAGAATTTTCAACACAGGCATCTGAAATGGCTGAAAGACAGTAAGAAAGTGCTCCAAATTCTTGGCCACCCAAGAAATGCAACTCAAAACAACACTGAGATACCACCTCACACCTATCAGAATGGCTACAATCAAAAATACCAGTGACAATCGATGCTGGAGAGGATGTGGAGAAAAAGGAACACTCCTCCATTGCTGGTGGCAGTGCGAACTTGTAAGACTACTCTGGAAATCAGTATGGCTGTTGCTCAGAAAAATGGGAATCAGTTTACCTCAAGATCCAGCCATTCATCTCATGGGTATATACCCAAATAATGCACATTCATACAACAAGGACATATGTTCAACCATGTTCATAGCAGCATTGTTTGTAATAGCCAGAACCTGGAAGCAACATAGATGACACTCAACTGAAGAATGGATTGAGTAAATGTGGTACATTTATACAATGGAGTATTACTCAGCAGAAAAAAGCAATGGAATCTTGAAATTCACAGGCAAATTGATGGAACTAGTAGAAACCTTCCTGAGTGAGCTAACCCAGTCGCAAAAAGAGTAACATGGTATGTACTCACTCATATATGAATTATAGACATAAAACAAAGGATTACCAGCCTACAATCCTCTTCACCCAAGAAACTAGGAAACTTGAAGAACTCTAAAGGATAAATGAATGGACCCCAAGAATGGGAAGGGGCAGGAACTCCTGAGCTAATTGGGAGCATGAGGGTAGGGGAGAGGTAGCTGCCAGAATGAGAGGAGAAGAGGAGTGGAGGAGAGGAAATGGAGGAGCAGAAATATTGAGTTGGGGGAAGAATAGAGGAGAGAGAGCAGGATGAGAAATACCATATTAGAGGGAGCCATTACAGGTTCATGGAGATCTGGCACTAGGGAGATTTCCAGAGACCTACAGGATGACATGAACTGACAATCCAAGCAATGGTGGAGAGGATAACCTCAACGCCCTTCCCCTAAAATGAGATTGATGAATATTTTTATGCCATCCTAGAGCCCTCATCCAGTGGCTGATGGAAGCAGAGACAGACATCCATATACTCTGAACTGAACACTGGAACTTAGTTGAAGAGAGGGAGGAATGAAGATCAAAGGGTTGTCATATCAGGTTGGAGAAACCCACAGAAACAGTTGGCCTGAACAAGGGAGAACACATCGACCCCAGATGCTGTCAGGGAGGCCAGTACAAGACTGATCCAGACTCCTGAACATGGATGTCAATAAGGAGGCCTCTGCACTCCAGGGGCCTCTGGTAGTGGATTAGTATTTTTCCCTGGTGTAAGAAGGGACTTTGAGAGCCCATCCCACATGAAGGGATGCACTCTTTCCCTGGACACATGGGGAAGGGCCCAGGACCAGCACAGGAAGATTTGGTGGACTTTGCAGAGCCCCCCTTTGAGGGCCATACCATGCCTGGGGAGTGGAGGATGGATAGGGTGGGGGTAGGATGGGGGGGATGGTGGTGAGGGGAGGGAGAGGAAGAAGGGACTGACACGGGAAACAAGCTTGTTCCTAATTTGAACTAATAAAAAGGATTTTTTTAAAAAGAGTAGAAACATATATATAGTATAACAAAAATAACCTTAAATTTGTATCAATGTACAAAATTATCTTGAGCAAGAGTAGAAGCATATACAGAGGCTTTTGTAACAAAATTAACCTTAAATTTGTATCAATATACAAAAATCCACAGCAATCTAAAATATTTGAGACTAGTAGTTGTTTTTGTGTTTGAAAGTAGTTTCACTAATCTATCCTCTTATCCTATCATTTCTATATCCCCCTTTTTCTTAATAAAATGAGACTCCTGAATCTAATTTCCTTTGTTCAGCATTCTCCCTGACTTTGACTAACAACAACTTGTAACTAATCCCCCTAAATGATGATAAACATCCATAACCCAACTGCATGACCAAAAACCACCCACCCCAATCCTTGGGAATGCGGGTGTCATATTATTAAAGTTACTTCCTGTTGTCTGGGAGCTACAGCAACTTTAGGGGATCTTGAAGAAATTTGGATAATAGTCAAGTCCTGTGAGAGCTAGCTGTATTATTTTTTGTTTAGTCTTGTGTGATAGGAAAGTATAGAGTTTATCTGAAATCCTAGGTGGAATAGTCTGTGAGGCTGGACCATCTCAGCTAGTAACCTTGAAGTTGTTCTGGATGCAGTGTTGTATGATACTTTGTGTTCTGACAAATAAAGCTTGCCTGGAGATCAGTGGGTGGAGCTAGCCACTAGTTAACCATAGAATCTGGGCAGTGGTGGCTCATGCTTTTAATCCCATTACTGGGGAGGTAGATATAGGAAGTAATTAGGTGGGTTGGAGACAGGATCTCAGCTTTTTGGGTGAAGGAATGAGACGGTAGGAAGCAACTGGCAGCTGCTCCAGGTTCTCTGATCTTCCAGGTTTTTACCCCAATATCCAACTGCTGGCTTTTATTTATAAGATTAATTAGATTAACACTTCATCTGGAGTCCAATTTGGGAGACACGAATTCAGGAAAAAGCTGCTTGCCCATGGCTTTGTAATTGCCATCACACAAAGGGTCCTCCCACCAAAGTCACTGCCCTGATGGCTAGGTTTTCTTTTTCTTCCCAAGACCTCTGAGTGAGTATGGGATTTTTCTGTTGCAGCCTCTCTATCGAAAATGACATAGGTACTGGGGTTCCAAACACGACCACAGTTAGCCATTTTTACACGATCCCCCATGCAGACATCTGGCTCTCTACCATCTTCATCAGCAGATTTGGTGAGACAATTGGAAATCTTCAAAGGGGGGAATTACTTTTTTAAAAAAGAAAGTTTTTCCCACATTAAAAGATGAGAAACACAGGCTGGAGAGATGGCTCAGAGTTTAAGAGCACTGGGTACTCTTCCAGAGGTCCTGAGTTCAGTTCTCAGCACCACATGGTGACTCACAGCCATCTGTACTGAGACAGGATGCCCTCTTCTGGTGTAAAGGCATAAATACAGATAGAGCACTCATATACATAAAATAAAATTTTAAGAAGGGAAACACTGCTATGAAGGGAGTTAGGTCTCTTAATATTACATAATGGATGGTTTAAAGGGAACAATTAAGTGAGGGGATAATTAACTTAGATGGGATTTATGTAATGTCAACTATAAACATTAATGGATTGAACTTATTTGGTTTTTTCAAGACAGGGTTTCTCTGTGGCTTTGGAGGCTGTTCTGGAACTAACTCTCATACACCAGGCTGGTTTTGAACTCACAGAGATCCACCTGCCTCTGCCTCCCAAGTGCTGGGATTAAAAGTGTGTGCCACCAACACCCAGCCAACAATATTAGTTTGAAGATTCTCAAGAAACACTATTCAAGCACTTCATACCTCAGAATATCATGAGGTAATCACATAATTTAGACATGTGGTGATCAACTCTTATAGCTTGTTTTATTTGATTTAATTGTAACTGTGCTCCCACTCTTCCCTCTGAGAGTAGAAATATATTGAAGTATTGTTTTATAGTTGCCCAAGTTAAGAGTCTTTGCACTTTGCACTTTTGGATATTTTAAAGGAGCTGAATATTGAAATATGTTTGAATTTTTGAAGATGGATATTCTTTTAAAGTAACAAAAATTTATTTAGTGAGTTTAATATGAGTTCTAGTGAATAAAAATAAAGTAAAGGTTATGGTTTAATGATTCATGTGTATCAAATTGACAACTGATCAATAGTGTTGAATAGGAGTTTGCCAACTTGATGAAAGCTAGTGTCATTTGGAAAGAGGGAACCTGGATAGAGAAAAAGCTTCCATCAGATTTTCCTTTAAGCATAATTGTGGAGGATTTTCTTAATCAATGTTTAGTGTAGAAGGGTCAACACTATTAGTGGTGGTGTAGTCCTTGATCATTTCTACTGAGTTGTATACAAAAGCAAGATGAGTGAGTCATGGGGAGAAAGACATAGCCTCTGTGTCAGTTCCTGCCTCTGGCCTCCTTCCAGCACTTCAAAGCTGTAAGGTGAAATAAGATCCTTTACTGACAAAGATGCTATTGGTCAAATTATATATTCAAAGCAATAAAAGAGTTAGAGAACCTGATGTGGGACAACCTTCTGGTGACCATCATCAAGCAAATTTATCCATGAACTGGGTAATATATATAGCAAGCTCCTGGTGTATAGAGATGTCCAATGTTGTTGGCACCATGAGAACTGACTAAAAAGGACCAGTGCAGAAGCTTTGAGACCAGGGCAAGTTCTGATGGTGTGAGGATGGCACTGGCTTGCAATTCCATTAGCAGTTCAACAGCCAAGTTGGTGAGCAATGGTCCCATTAGAAGCTAGGACTGGGACAATGGAGTAGTCACAAGAGGACATGATTCTGGCAGAGCTCACTCAGAAAAGTGAGTTCAGGAGCTGTTTGACCAGAAATATTGTTGATAGTGAGACAATGACAAAAGTAGTCAGAGTTCTGTGGAGATCACCGGACAGACTTGGTGCACTGTCTGCACATCCACAAAGAGTCATTGGACTGTGCAGATGGTTGAGGTCCATTTGGGTCTGAGGAGATTCTGCTGAGTGTCCAGTGCAGTATCCACCAGACAATATAGGCATGGTACTGTGGGATGGTGCTGGCAAGCTAGATTCTTTGTAGATATCAAGTACCCTTGTAAAATCTGATGATATACACATCTACACTAAGAACATGGAGTATGCAGATGGCACAGAGGTTTTATTCTGGAGGCATTAAGAAGAGGGAGGCACTGTAGCAGTTTTGAGATTATAGGAACTAGGACTTGGATGATGGACATGTTGCTGGCAGGTAATGTTCTCATTAATATCATCATCCAAGATCAGCGCACAATCTTTGCATCCAGAGCAAAGACTTAGCAGTATGGAAATAGCACAGGCAAGTCTGCTAGGAGGAAACTCCTGGGAAAGCTGGTACAGGGGCTGTGTTATCTTGACTTGCCTAGGCATGTAGGGATACCGCTGCTAGACAAGGGTTGAGTGAGCTCAGTATTCACAGCCAGTGTGGGATCTCTTCTTCCACAGCTAGAATTTAAAATATGGATATGCAGCAGATGGACTTGTTTTATAGAGACCTCACCAGTGAATCAGGTACAGTAGATGCATGACAAGAGCTCAGACTGGGAGTGTTGTAATGAGGCTGGAAAATGACACTCAGAGAGATCACCAGGAAAAGCCAATATGGTCTCTGTGCATGCCGTGTAAGGTCTGGAAATGGGGGGGATGACCATGATGGACAATGCTTTGTGGATTTCAACAGACAACATCAGTGAGTCATCTTCACATACAGCAATAGCCCTGGAAGTGTGCAGATACTTGTTCAGCCTCGATAATATGGGGTATCATTAAGAACAGCTCTGTTCTAAGCTGCATGGCTAGACGTAATCCTGATGTTGAAAAAAAGACACAAAGGCTTGATTCCAAAAAAAATCATCAAAAAAGATACTGGATATATGCATGATCAGAGATAAGACAGGGTGGGTTGGAATAATGGTGGCAAGGGGAGTCATGGAGAGCTAAACTGAAATTGATATGCTATTTGAACAACTGGCCTGTAACTATAGCTACAACACAAGCAGACTCAGGTATGGAATTAATTCTCAGGGAAAGATACTGCAGGAACTATGCAACCTGAGAGAGTCTGAGAATACTGTGATGACACTGGTAGGTGAGGTTCTTGTGAATATGGAAAACCAGAGAACACTATGTGCATCTAGAGAAATGTATTTGAGTGACCGGTGGCACTGGGTAGGTTGATACGGGGGAAATTGGCCCAGAGAAGTCAAAGTAGTAAATGTATGGCCAGATATTGGCCCAGTCTTGTTGGTATGGAATTGTTAGGACAGCATGTTATGGAGACCACAAAGTTAATTTGTTTGGAGATAGACGCATCCAGAGTTAGACAGCCATAATGAGGAGTATGGAGAAGACACTGGCAGAAGAGATGCAGAGACAAACAATTTGCAAATTTTTGCATGTTCTGTGCTTTACGAGCTATGATTTGGAGTGTGGAGATGGCACAGTCAGGCCTGGTTCTGGTGAAAGAATCAGGGAAAGTTGGTAGAGGATCCATGAAATTAGAGTTATTTCTGGTATTGTGAGGAAGCCATTGGCCAGTAAGATTCAGTTGAAATTATCAGATAAATTTGATGTATGATCTTTGTATCCTCAGCAAAGGCTTGGAAGAAGAGATGGTACAGGGAGTCTCTGCTCTAGGGAACCTCAGGAGGCAAAGCCAGAAAATAACTGAAATATTACACCTAAGGCTGGAACTATGGGAGTTATTCATCTGGTGGTACAACCTGCTGAATACTGTTGTCACCAAGCTGTATGTTTCCATGAACCTCTGCTTATTAAGGTTCACTATACTACAGATAATAGTATAAGAAGCCCTATACTCCATGACTGTAACAAATGTTCCCTCTATGAGATGTTTTGTTTAGACATTTCACTGTATTTCTCAAATGCTGCAATGTGCGCATTTGTTAACTAAGAAATTCAATGCTCGGAATTAACATTGAAAAATCATTTGTAATATGCTTATTTAAGTTCTGTGTGCAATATATTTATATAATAAATAACCAAAATGAGAGTTATAAGCTAAGAATGCTCAAATATAATTTCTATATTATATTTGACTACTACATGACAATTACTAATGTTTGCTGAACAAAGAAACAAATTGAAAAGTGGTACATGTCATTCTCATTCATGTCTATAGGCCATACATGTTTCTTTTATACATGTGTGTATATACACGTGAGTATACATATAAACATGCACACACACACACACACACACACACACACACACACACACACACACACACACACACTGGAACACAAAAGATACCCCTCAATAGGGTTGTAGGTAGATGAACCTCACAATGTAGAGTGCCTTTTTTGTGAGCAATTTTCTGAAATGTGTAGTTTTCAAAAATCTGTACATATTTTATAATTAAGCCACAGTGAGCGAGTTGGAGTAACTTCAAAATACACGTGTATATGATCTACATTTACATTGTACAACAGCACAGTTAAATCACTTCTCATTTCAAATCTTTGGATGTGGTGTTAATGCTCATGAATAACTATGCCCTGACTGATGCCACTGAGTAATTAGTAAAGTAAGCAAGGAAAGTTTTGTAGCCTACAACATGTAGAGAATATCATTGCAACTGAACATGCTGAAGTTTTAAGTGGTCTGTAAACAGGATCACCTTGTTGACATTCCTTTCCTATATCTATCCACTGCTCTACCGATCCTATGGAATATGCATTTTATCTTAGACAAGGCAGGTGCTGTACTACTTGGTATTTATATCAGCAAAATGCCTTTTCAATTGATGGAGACTTGCCTAACACCCTGCTCACACGGTCTCTCTGAAAAGGCAGATTTGAGTCAGTGGAGTGAAGGAGCAGTGCCCTTTGAAGCACAACTGGAATCAGGGTGGTGAATGCTGGTGTTACAGACAAATGATCTGGCATGGCAGGATCTGTTTCTATACCTGTCTAAATACCATGGATTAGATGATAATTGTGTCTCAGAGAGATCCAATTAAAAACCCTCACTGTAGCTCATGTTTAATTTTTACCTTCATATGTAATTTCTGGTGGAGAGGTCCACTTGAAGTTTCCAAGATCACAAATATCTTCCAAACAATAGGAAATGTTGAACAGACTGGGAGTCACATAAGAGGTGAATCACCTTCAGTAAAAGAAGTTGTGTTACACATATTTCAGTACACAACAGTGTCTCACCAAGCAACCCCTGGTTCACACAAACCTATCCATTCCTCTCCTCTGCTTTGCTTCATTGGAGCCTCATTTATACACTTCAGGGATATCAGCCCACCTTATATTCTCATTTCTCCAATGAGATCCACACAAGCATTGCCCCATTTTATAGATAGAAGAGAAACACATATTCTAATTCACATGCTCAACTTCAGGAATCCACACAGGTATAAATATCAACACTGAATCTACGGGACCTTTTGTAGTAGAGCAGTATGTATCCCTAGCATAGGAATAGGTTTTGGGTGCCCATTCCACATAGAGGGATAATCCCTGAGCCTAGATACAATGTGGTGGGCCTAGGCCCTATCCAAAGGATATGACAGACTCTGAAAACCCCCTAGGGAAGGCCTCATCCTCCCTGGGGTGCAGAGAAGGTATGGGAGAGGTAATGTGTTAGTTGGTGGGTGGGAAGCGGGAGAGCAAAAGGGAACTAGGATTAACATGTAAAATAATCTTGTTTCTAATTTAAATAAAATGGGGAGTTAAAAAATAAATAAAGTCTGTACTGGCTTCAGACCCCTCATAGACACCCAGGAATTCCCAGCACTTATAATATTCAGCAGAATTTACTCACAAGTAAATCTTGTCAAAGAATAGATTAATCATATGTCAGTGACATCCTTGTCCTTCTTTATCTTGTGAAAAGAATGAGATTAATAAAAACTACATAGAAAACATAATATATTTGCCTCTGTCTCTTTTAAGAAGTCCAAATGTTAGTGACTGCCAAATGTTAAATAAGTAAGTCTAGAAATTCTCCTGTTTCCATGGCCACCAGAGATGAATGGCAGATTATGAGCAATGAACCCGTGTCATGACATATACCTTTAAAGGACCAGCGTGGTTTATGTCCCTCTCATATGTCAAGATTTAAGGAATAATTAATTTATTTATTATAATATGAAAAGTTTCCTCATACAATATAATTGGATCAGTGCAGGGAGACACCATATCCATGCCTCCTAAGGGCTGGCTTACAAGTGTGCCTGACCATGCCTGTCAAGGCAAGGTCAAGGTGAGGTCAGGATGACATGGGAGGGACCAGGGGCACATGGGAGCCCACTCTTCTTCTTCTCCTGCCCCTTCTCCCTGGCCTTTCTGCTCTGGCTTGCATTTGGCTGGTGTTTATCTGAATAAAAAGATATCCTAACCTTACAGACTACGGATCAACTTCCCTCTCCTTATACCTGGTGCCCAAACCTCTCGACAAGGACTAGTGACAGGTATTTACTGAGGTATGTCTCATTAATTAAATAAAAACCTCCCAAAGGAAAGAGAAGTGTTTTGCTTCTATCTTCACAGGAAAACTCATCTCCCAAAGTCTAAGAACACTACATGGGTACATGCTTAAGAAGAGAAGGTAGCTATAACCATCAAACAAAAAGAACATGCCATATGGTAAACTTTACAGCTGTCTCTCAAATAATTATATTTCTCTTTATTTCCTAGTCCCTATTTAAGTAAATGAATGCTGGATTTAGAGTTGGATTTGGCTTTCCTCCCCTAAAATCCAAGCACATTGTTTAACTAAGCTCTAGAGTCTCTGTATTATATCAGAAAGCCAAACAGAAAAAGAGAGCATTTCGGAGACTGTCTTTGTCTTTCTTGGCTCTTTCCTTCAAAGTGTACACCATCTCACAATCATTACTTTTCCACGATTGCCTTTTCCAGCATACCTACATATACAAGCAAACATTTCTCTGTTAATACTTTTGTTTGAGTCCCACACAGCCAATAGAGACTCGCCTGACAGAAATCCCTGGATTCTCCAGAAATGGAATTGGGCCATACCTCCTAGACTACTGGATCCAACTTGCTACATTTCAACTGACACTCCACCTAGAGTTTTGAGAACTGACTTCAATTAAGTTGATAATTTCATCCTAGATCTTCAATCAAGCAAATCCCATCTAAATGGACTGGATATTATCTTTAGAGACTTTCCCTATAAAAACATTTCTCCCCACAGGGCTCAACAAGGCTACCATAGCCCCATTTCAGCAGAAAGTAACTCGAAGGATGCTACGCCCCCACCCACCCCCATTGTCTATTAGGGTAGTGTAAGTCTAGTTAGGAATAACTTTCCTATTGTTTAAGGTTGAGATTGGAAGGAGGTCTTCAGGTTGGACACCCCTCTTTCAGATGACTTCAGGGTTTAGCTGAAATAGACATAGGATGTGCAATAGCAGATTATTGTATCTTCTTGTATTTCAGCGTTATGATTGTTAATTTTGGATATTGTACACTATTAAGTTTTAAGCCTCTTTTAGACTAAAAGGGGAATTGTAGGGAGACACCATAACCACACTTCCAAAGGGCTGGCTACAGGTGTCCCTGAACATGCCTGTCAAGATGTGGTCAAGGAGAGGTGAAGACGATACAGGAGGGACTCTTATGGGACCGGGGGCACATGGGATCCCACTCTTCTTATTCTCCTGCCCCTGCTCCCTGGCCATGCTTCTCTGGCTTGCATTTGGCTGCTGTTAATCTGAATAAAAAGATATCCTTACAGACTACGGATCAACTTCGCTCTCGTTATAGATCAGAATATAAGGTACAATTTGATTTTTGCCTTTCCATCTCTATTGAAATCCTTCCGTACCTGCATACTCACCAAATTGTGTGGGTATTTGCTCATGAGCCCCCACCCCTCTGTGAAAAAATCTTTACACTAACAAAAATCTACTGAGACAAAAATACATAAACAGAACAGTAATATACAGTCTCTCTACAGTGTTAAAAACAAAGGAATTCCTCTTGTGTTGGCTAAGTCTTCTTGGTCACAAGACTTACCCTAAAATGTAGTGGATATCATAGTGATGCTACATTGAAAAAAAACAATTTTCCTTTTCCAAGCAGGTATCATTTACAAAAATGTTACTTGGTTAGCTATATGCCTTTGTGTCCAATACCCTGTTATGGTACCAGCATATTATCTGCTTTGAACTTGTGAAGGTCTGCTGTGTGTGTTGTTACAATAATTCTGAGTTCTTATGTTGTATCAGATATGCAGTGTCTGGAATACCCTGTTTCCTCTGATTCATCCAACACTTTTTTGGCTCCTACAATCTTTCCTCTTTCTCTACTTATGTAGATTCTCATGCACCAAGGGGAGAGGCTTCATGAAGAGATCTCTTTTAGGACTGAGTCTCTCATACTCTGCACATTTGTGGGTCCTTTCACTTACTATCTCCTACTGGAAGAACAAGTTTCTAGGATGTTCATTAATTGGGGCAGTGATCCATGAGTATAAGAATATTTCTTTAGGATTTGTTGTATTTCAATGTTCCTTTTGTGGATAATAAGTTTCTGCTATTCCAGTGTATTATTCAATACCCAGTGCCTTTTCATTTTATCAGGGTCATGTATGGTTTCCATCTTTTAGAGTAGAAATAGAATTCAGTAAAATTCTGGATGGTTACTCCCAAAACGTTATTGACACTGTTACACCAGTATTACCTATAGAAAAGTTATGTTTCTCCTCTACTTTTTGAGTAACTTAAAGCACCATGACCCCAAGCCAATGGCGGTTCAAAAGAGTCAAAGAAAAAAATTGAGCTAATATGAATGACAGTACATGCTGGCATGGCTGATTGGAAAGGGGGACACTTCTTCATTGAAAGTGGCATTCAGAGTTGTACAGCCACTGTGCAAATCAGTGAGCCTGCTATCAGAATAATGGAACTAGATCAATCTCAACATCAGACTATTCCACTCTAGGGCATATACCAGAAGGTCTCTACATGGTACTCTATAGATGCTTGCTCAAAACATGTTTAACTCTGCTCTGTTTAAAATATCCAGAGATTGGAAACATACTAGATATCCATCACATGTTAAATGGCTAATGAAATCTAGGTATAAAATAAAATATTATTCAGCTATTAAAATGCAGTTACAGAATTCACAGATAAATGGATGGCGATAGAAAACAATGATCCTGAGTGAGGTATGTCAGACACAAGAAGACAAATATTATAAATTTAACCTTGTATTTGAATGATGGATGATAGCTTTTAAGACTTTATTATAGAAACCATGGCCCTGCCCTCACCAGGAGAGGTGCATGCCTCCAACCCATGGAGGGCCTTTAGCAGAGTATGTCATACCCCTATTCTGCCCATGGAAGAGACCTATGGGCAGCCCCAAACTATCCAGCATCACATTTACCTCCATTGGACCAGTGGCACTGTCCACACTGGGAGAGAAATTCTAGAGACCTGGCAGCATCCTCCCTATACCCAAAGCCATCCAGTTCTTCATCTTCTGCCATTGGAGCCTTGGCTTCAGAAACCACACCAGAAAAGGTAAATGGCATTTCCCCTAGGCCTTTATCTAGGGCAAGTCGCAGCCCAATCATGCCCATCTAAACCTCAGAAATCTGGGGACCTCTGCAAACCATCCAGCACATATCTATTGCCATTGGAGCCTTGATTCTGTCCCTACCAGGAGAGGTTAGTGCCGGGCCTTTTCCCTTGCCCTCCTCTTTTGGAGGCCCTAACTGGGGCACTTAACACTGACCTGCCCACCTAAACTCCAGAGACCTGGGCACAGCCCCAAAACATCCAGCGCCACATCTGATGCCATTGTAACATTGCCCTACCCACCAGGGGATGTTAGTGTCTTATCTGTCTGCTCCCCACTGGAGACCCTTAACCAGGGCATGCTGCACCCATTTCCTACCCAGCAAAACTCCAGAGTTGGGGGCATTCTAAAACCATGCAGTATTCCATCTGCCACAATTGGAGCCTTGGTCCTTCCCCCACCAGGAGAGGAGAGTGCCTGCTATCTCCCCCATAGGATCCTATCATTGCATGTCACACCCTTCTCCTGCCCACTGACTCCTGAGTCCAGAGGGCAGACCCAACCAACCATCCAGCATCTCATTTGCCACCATCATAGACTTGACTAAGTACCCATTGGGAGAGAAAGCTCAGAGCACTGGGGACATCTGTAGAGGACAGTAAACCAAGCCTGTTAGAGGATGGCTACAGGTGTACCTGACCAGGCCTGTCAGGACGTGGTTAAGGTGAGGTCAGGATGACACAGGATGGGCTCTTAAAGGGTGGCGAGCACATGGGAGGCCCTTCTCTCTGGCCTCCCTGCTTTGCTGCCCTAGGCATGCTCTCGCTTGTGTGTGGCTGGTTTTTATCTGAATAAAGATAGCTTAACCATACAGACTACAGATTGGATCTCGTTATAAGTGGCGCCCAACTGAAATCCATGACCAACTCATGCTCCGTGCAAGCCCAATTCTGGGAGGGCATCTGATTGAGGAGCCAAAAGGCCAGGAAAGACCCCACATCCCAGAAGCTGCGTGACTTAAGAGGGCTTTGGGATACTGTCGTGCTTTAGGTTTTCACATTGCTCCCACCTGCCCATTCAGGAAAACCCACAGGCTTATGACCTGACCCGTTGCTGGTGAACCTCCAGCAAAAACAGTGAGTTACCTCCTCGCCCACAGACAGTAGTGCTCGGTCCCTGCATCCACCCGTTCTGGGAACTTTTAAATTTTCCACAGCTTTTCCTTAAATTTCCCTGCCATTCTTACTGCTCCAGGCAGCAAAAATCACAGCTGTTTCCAGCTGTGTGCTCATTTATTGCTATCCATGCGCATGTGCCAGTGACCCTGAAACAAATCAAGAAAGTTTTCCTTTCTGTGCAGGCCATCACAGTTTCTGTGATCTACAGCCACTGGCAGAAAACCTTCATGTCCTCCGCCGAGCCCACTCACTGCAGATTCCACCTACCTCCGAGCTAACATTCGCAGTTCCAGGTCCTGAAGCTGCAGTACTGCTCCACTGCCCGCCATGCCATTTCAGCTGAGAGCCCTTGCCCAGCCCCATCTGCCAAGCTTGGTCTCCTCCAGGTATGGTAGAAGGTTTTCCCATACCCAGTAAACATGCCTCCAATCCACTCTTAACACGCTCTGTAGGCTTTTAAGAAATTTCAGGTCCAACTCAAGCAACAGTTACTGAAAACCTGTGCCACCTGTGCCACCTGATGGTCAAAAGTGGTCACCGAATCTCTAGTAGAAGCTGACTGGTAAATATGGCCGAATATTTATCATTCGCCTCAATTGGTAACATTTTCACTTCTTATGTAAATTCAATGTTTGAGAAAGAGGTTGATCTGCCAAATATTGGCCTATATGTCTTACTAGCTGTTAGTGTGCTAATGCATGCATTATCACTAGCCAGAAGCCACAGGAACAGGGATAAAGCTAATTTCACAACCTGCCTACAGGACATACAAGCTTTATATAATGAGGTTTTCAAGACCAGACTGACCCATGATACATTTATGCAACATGTAGAACAGAAGCTAGATGACAGGCTCTGCTCTATTTCTTATAAAATACAGGCAAAGCAATCAGAGGACTGTGATGAACAAAAGAAAATATGTAGCTGACTGGAAACTCAAATAGCTTCTCTGTCCTGTAGTCTGGATACCATGATGCAGGATACCCAGGATAGGTTTAATCAATTGGATAATGCCATTAAATCAATGGCTGAAAAATATGAGAGGGTAGATAATAGAGTTGAATCTAGGTTCAAATGTTTGCAAGATGATTTACAGAACAAAGCAGACAAATTAGAGAGGTCCATTCAGTGGATTGAGGAGTCAATTCTCGACCTTGTTTCTAAATTTCAATTCCTAGAAGGCAGTCTCCATGCCACCCAGATGCTAGCTAGAGACGAACATATTAAACACCTAGAAAACTGTATAGAAGAGCAGTCACAGAAATAAACAGATTCACTATCATGCCTTGAATCTTTCATGATTAATGATATTGAAACTTTCCATGAGGATATGGTTGCTAGGTTCAAGGATCTCTTTGAGGATGAGGAGACAGAATCATGTTAGTGAACAACCAGCAGTCAATAGGGCAAGGTTTTCTTTATTCGGATACACCAGCCGATGGCAAGCCAAAGCTAGGAGGAGGGAGCCAGGACCAGGGCCAGCAGCAGAAAGGGGAGCAGAAGAGAGCACCCATGTGTCTGAGGACCCCTTAAGAATCCCCTTTACATCATCTTAAACTTCCCCTCACCCGGCCCTCACGGGAATGTTCCGGCACACCTGTCTGGGTTATCTGGGGCAGAGCCAGAGTGTCTCCCTACAATTCCCCTTTTAGTCTAAAAGAGGATTAAAACTTAATGTAAAACATCTAAAATGAACAATCATAAAGGTGAAATATAAGAAGATGCAATAACCTGCTATTGCACATCCTAACTATGTCTATTCCGGCTAAGCCCTAAAGTCATGTGGAAAGGGTGTCTAACTTGAACACCTCCTTCAAATCCCAACTCTAAACAATAAGAAGGTCATTCATAACTGAAAGACCCCTGTCCCTTAGCCCTTTCTTTCTCAAGTTTGTCTCCTCTTCCTCCTGTCGGCGGCTTCCCCGATCCCCACCCCCGGTGGCCTTTCCCCGCCCGGCCCGAGAACAAGCACTGGGTGGGGCCGGCCCGAGAACAAGCACCGGGTGGGGCCGGCCCGAGAATGAGCACCAGGTGGGCCAGCCCGAGAATGAGCACCGGGTGGGCCGGCACGAGGGCGAGCACCAGGTGGGTCAGCACGAGAACAAACACCGAGTGAGCCGGCCTGGAGCCCTGCCCCTGAGCCCCCGCCCCGCCCGAAGAGAAACACTCCGTCCCAAGGTCTCCGCCCCCAAGGTCAGCCATCAGGAAAGGGGGGGGAATTGAGTCTGCTGTACCAGACACCAGACCTTGAGAATATGCTGATCTGGAATGGCTCTGTGTCTCATTTGAACCATCCAATGGAAATGATTCTGTATTTCGCCTCATTTGAAAGACTCTGTGTTTCACCTCATTTGAATAACTCTGTACTTTGCCTCATTTGAATAACCCTGTATAGCGCCTCATATACATTGACCAATGGGAATAGCTCTGTATAATGCCTCATTAGAATTATCCAATCGAATCCCTGCTCCTAGCTTGCGCCTTTTTCCCTATATAAGGACCCCTTTCCCTTGGCTCGGGGCGCTTAGCCACACTGAAGCTAAGTCGCCCCGGGTACCCGCGTCTCCAATAAAGCCTCTTGTTTTTTGCATCCAGTTCGTGGCCTCGCTGATTCCTGGGTGTGTGGGTCTCCCTCTACGAAAGTGCCTCTTCGGGGGTCTTTCATTTGGGGGCTCGTCCGGGATAGAGACCCCCGCCCAGGGACCACCGACCCACGTTTGGGAGGTAAGCGTTGTGCGGATCCGCTGTCTTGTCTTGTCTCGTCTCGTCTTGTCTGTCTGTCTGAATCCGTTTTGTGAATTGCGCTTGCGTTTGTAGTATACAGCTGTGTACATTTGTATTTGGCGGATCCGAGAGGAGCTGACGAGCTCGGACTCCCGACCGCGGCTCCAGGAGACGTCCTGGTAGCGTTTGAAGCCCTCAGGGTGAGGGATTTGTATTTTGAACTTGGGAAGCCCTCAGGGTGAGGGATTTGTATTTTGAACTTGGGAAGCCCTCAGGGTGAGGGATTTGTACTTTGAACTTAGATCTATGACTGGACATTTTCCCAGTCTCTTTGGAGAAGGCCCTCGGCTTGAGGGATTTGCAATCTTTACTGGGGACGAGGAAGGAGGGCCCCCTTCCTCGACCCCCTCTCAATTCCTTCTGTCGACTCTCTGTCGAAACCGCGCTGCGAAAGTCTGTTCTGTGTTATTCGGTCTTTGTCTTGTAGCTGTCATTTGTGTCCTCCTAAGCCTAGAAACTATGGGGCAAACTGTCACCACTCCTTTGTCCCTAACACTCTCGCACTGGAGAGATGTACAGGAATATGCTCATAACCAATCTGTTAATGTGCGTAAACGCAAATGGATTACTCTTTGTTCTTCAGAATGGCCGACCTTTGACGTAGGCTGGCCGCGAGATGGTACCTTTAACCCCCAGACTATATTCCAGGTAAAAGAGAAGATTATGGATCCTGGACCACACGGGCATCCCGATCAAGTGGCTTATATCGTCACTTGGGAGGCTTTGGTTCAGGACCCCCCTCCCTGGGTACGTCCTTTCTTACATCCCAAGGGCCCCTCTCTCCTTCCCCCCTCTAACCGCTCCAACCGACCCATTCCTTCGGCCCCTACACCTCCCACTCCTTTGATTCCTCCCAACCCCCCTTCCCATTCCAACCTTTACCCTACCGTGGTGAAAGACACTAAGGCTAAAGAAAAGAAGACACCTAAGGTACTCCCTCCGGGAGAAGACCAGTTGGTTGATCTATTAACGGAGGAGCCCCCGCCATATCCGCCACTGCCGCCCCCACCAGAGGCAGAAGCGGACTCCGCCGCTGCCTTGGCGGAAGCGGCCCCTGACCCTTCACCAATGGCTTATCGACTAAGAGGTCGCAGGGAGCAGCCCGTTCCAGATTCAACCACTTTGCCCCTCCGAACTGGACTGAACGGCCAACCTCAGTATTGGCCATTCTCAGCATCGGACCTCTATAACTGGAAAAATAATAATCCTTCTTTTTCTGCAGACCCCGTGAGGCTGACATCTCTCATAGAGTCGGTACTCACGACTCACCAACCCACCTGGGATGATTGTCAGCAGCTTTTGCAGGTCCTCTTAACCTCGGAGGAGAAACAGCGCGTGCTACTAGAAGCACGAAAAAATGTCCCAGGAGTAAACGGGCAGCCCACCCAGCTACCCAATGAAATTGATGCGGCTTGCCCTCTTGAAAGACCTGAATGGGATTTTACCACCGAAGCAGGTAGGACCCACCTGCGTCTCTATCGCCAGTTGCTGGTAGCGGGACTCCGGGGGGCAGGACGCAGACCCACTAATTTGGCCCAGGTGAAGCAGATAATACAGGGTGCGGAGGAATCACCTGCCGCTTTTCTAGAGAGATTGAAAGAAGCGTACAGGATGTATACTCCCTATAATCCGGAAGATCCAGGTCAGGCCACCAACGTTTCTATGTCCTTTATTTGGCAATCAGCCCCGGACATAAGAAACAAGCTTCAAAGGCTAGAAAATCTACAGGGATATACACTCCAAGATTTGTTGAAGGAAGCAGAACGTATTTTTAATAAGAGGGAAACACAGACAGAAAGAGAAGAACGTTGGAGGAAGGAAACCCAGGAGAGAGAGGAAAGACTAAGACAGGAAGCTGAGGAAAAAGAGGTTGCGAGAGACCGTAAGCGGAATAAAGAAATGAGCAGGTTATTGGCCACAGTAGTGACAGGCCAGAGACAGAATAGACAGAGGGATGACAGAAGGGGGCCCCACCTGGACAGGGACCAATGTGCTTACTGTAAAGAAAAAGGACATTGGGCAAGAGAATGCCCTAAGAACCCCCGGGCCAAGCTTCCACCGCCAAGGGTTTCTGACCTCCTGAACCTAGAAGATTAGAGGAGTCGGGGCCAGGAGCCCCCCCCTGAGCCCAGGATAACACTGCAAGTCGGGGGGCATCCGGTCACCTTCCTAGTCGATACAGGGGCACAACATTCCGTTCTGAATCGGTCACCCGGACCCCTGAGTCACCGGACTGCATGGGTACAGGGAGCTACAGGCGGAAAGCAGTACCATTGGACTACAAATCGGCAGCTCCAGCTCGCGACCGGTAAGGTTATGCATTCTTTCCTCCATGTGCCAGATTGCCCCTACCCCTTACTAGGACGGGACCTATTGACCAAATTAAAAGCTCAAATACACTTTGAGAGGTCAGAAGTCAAAGTCACAGGGCCAGAGGGAATTCCCCTTACCATCTTGACAATGTCCATAGAAGATGAATATAGACTCCATGAAAAGAGGACTAATTCGAACAATCAGGAAACCCTTGATCACTGGCTTGCGGAATTTCCCCAAGCCTGGGCTGAAACAGGAGGAATGGGCCTTGCCATTAACCAGGCCCCAATTATAGTAACCTTAAAAGCTGCCATCCTTCCTGCATCCGTCAGACAGTATCCAATGCCTAAAGAAGCCCGCGAAGGAATTCGGCCACATATTAAAAGGTTACTTGAACAAGGGATTCTGGTGCCCTGTAAATCTCCTTGGAATACACCCTTGCTACCCGTTAGGAAGCCGGGAACTAATGACTACCGGCCAGTGCAGGACCTGAGAGAAGTCAATAAAAGGATAGAGGACATACACCCTACTGTCCCCAACCCTTACAATTTGCTGAGTGGATTGCCACCTAACTATACCTGGTACACAGTCTTAGATCTTAAAGACGCTTTCTTCTGCCTCCGCCTGCATCCCACCAGCCAGCCTATATTTGCCTTTGAATGGCAGGACGCGGCCCTTGGAATCTCTGGGCAGCTGACTTGGACTAGGCTACCTCAAGGGTTTAAGAACAGCCCTACCCTTTTTGATGAAGCTTTACATCAGGACCTGGCAGAATTCCGGGTTAGGTACCCCGCTCTAATCCTCTTACAATATGTAGATGACATTCTCCTGGCAGCCAAAACCAAAGGGGAATGCAAGGAAGGCACTCAAGCCCTCCTCCAGACTCTTGGGAGCCTAGGGTACCGGGCATCCGCCAAGAAGGCCCAGATATGTCAGAAACAGGTGACCTATTTAGGATACAAGATAAAGGATGGACGTCGATGGCTAACGGAAGCCCGTATGCGAGCCATCTTAGACATTCCCACCCCACAAAATCCCCGCCAACTGAGAGAATTCTTGGGAACGGCAGGCTTCTGCCGCCTATGGATCCCTGGGTTTGCCGAAATGGCGGCTCCCCTCTACCCCCTCACTCGGCCAGGGGTTGCTTTTAAATGGGAAGAGCCCCAAAAGAAAGCCTTCACCGACATCAAAAAGGCTCTCCTTGAATCACCAGCCCTGGGTCTACCGGACTTAGCTAAGCCATTTGAACTTTTTATAGATGAGAAAGAGGGCTATGCTAAGGGAGTCCTCACCCAAAAACTGGGGCCTTGGAGAAGGCCCACTGCATACCTCTCCAAGAAATTGGATCCTGTGGCATCGGGATGGCCACCCTGCCTTCGAATGATTGCCGCTATAGCCCTGCTGGTAAAAGATTCTCACAAGCTAACCTTGGGGCAGCCTTTGACCATACATGCCCCTCATGCAGTAGAGGCAGTCATCAGACAGCCTCCAGACAGATGGCTTACTAATGCCCGAATGACTCATTACCAGACTATGCTGTTAGACAAAGACCGGGTCCACTTCGGGCCTTTGGTGACTCTGAACCCAGCCACCCTGCTCCCCCTCCCTGGGGAGCCCGAGGCTCATGATTGCTTACAGGTATTGGCCGAGGCCCATGGAGCGAGATCCAACCTGACTGACCAGCCTCTACCTAGCCCGGACCACATCTGCTTCACGGATGGAAGCAGCTTTTTGCATCAAGGAGAACGAAGGGCGGGCGCGGCAGTCACCACAGAGAATCAGGTCATCTGGGCCCAGGCACTCCCCCCTGGAACTTCCGCACAGAGGGCAGAACTCATAGCACTCACGCAGGCTCTAAAATTGGCAGAAGGTAAGAGGCTCACCGTGTATACAGACAGTCGTTATGCCTTCGCCACTGCCCATATACATGGAGAAATTTACAGACGGAGGGGGCTGCTTACCTCCGAAGGGAAAGACATTAAAAATAAGGAGGAAATCCTCGCTCTCTTAAGGGCTCTTCATCTGCCCGCTGCCTTAAGTATCATACATTGCCCTGGACACCAAAAAGGGGATTCTTTCGAAGCAAGGGGCAATCGAAAGGCAGACTTGGCTGCCCGAGAGGCGGCCCTGACCACAGACACCACTAACCTCCTGGCTCTAGAGCCCACCAACGACCATCCCTTCCCCTCATGGGACTATGAACAAAGAGACATCCAAACCCTAGAGAAATTGGGAGCCGCAAAGGAACCAAACGGGGATTGGACTTATGAAGGAAAGACTGTCATCCCCTACCGGGTAACCAAGTACCTAGTGACATTTTTACATAAGATGACACATCTGAGCTCCAAGAAGATGCGGGAGCTCCTCCTCCTTTTGGGGAAGAACGATATTCTAAAACAGGTAACTGAGCAATGTGATGCGTGCGCCCGAGTCAACGCATCCAGACTGAAGCTTCCTCCCGGGAACCGGGTCAGAGGCTACCGGCCCGGAACACATTGGGAGATAGATTTCACTGAGATTAAACCAGGAAAATATGGATACAAGTATCTATTAATTTTTGTAGACACCTTTTCAGGATGGGTTGAAGCCTTCCCTACTAAACATGAAACAGCCAAGATCGTTACTAAGAAATTGCTTGAAGAAATCTTTCCCCGTTATGGGATGCCTCAGGTATTGGGAACAGACAATGGGCCCGCCTTCGTCTCCCAGGTAAGTCAGTCAGTGGCCACCTTGTTGGGGATTGATTGGAAATTACATTGTGCTTATAGACCCCAAAGTTCAGGACAGGTAGAAAGGATGAATAGAACAATCAAGGAGACTTTAACAAAATTGTCGCTTGCAACTGGCACTAGAGACTGGGTCCTCCTACTCCCCCTAGCACTCTACCGCGCTCGTAATACCCCTGGACCACATGGGCTCACACCCTTTGAGATCCTGTATGGAGTACCTACTCCTATCATTAACTTTCTTGATCAAGATGTCTCAGATTTTGCTAACTCCCCTTCTCTCCAAGCTCATTTACAGGCCCTCCAACTAGTACAACGGGAGGTCTGGAAACCCCTTGCTCAAGCTTATAAAGACCAGAGGGACCATCCCACCATCCCCCATTCCTACCAGATCGGGGACACTGTTTGGGTCCGGCGTCACCAGGCCAAGAACCTTGAACCCCGCTGGAAGGGACCCTACATCGTTTTGCTTACCACTCCCACCGCACTCAAGGTAGACGGCATTGCAGCTTGGATACATGCTTCACATGTAAAGCCAGCCCGACCCACCGATTCAGCCACTGCATCAGAATGGACCGCACACCGCACTCAAAATCCTTTAAAGATAAGACTCTCTCGTACACCCTCCTGTTGATTGGTTGTCTGTTTACCCCCCATGTAGCAACTAACCCCCACAGGGTTTATAATATCACCTGGAAAATAGCCAATCTAGGGACCGGGGAAATAGCCAACCTCAGCACTTATATAGGGACTCTACATGATGGGTTCCCTCCTCTCTATGTCGACCTATGTGACTTAGTAGGGTCTGATTGGGATCCCTCTGACCAGGAACCATTCCCAGGGTACGGATGCCACCACCCTGGGGGAAGGATAGGAACAAGAAGCAAGGATTTTTATGTTTGCCCCGGCCATAAACCAACTCATGGCTGCGGGGGGCCGCAGGAAGGGTACTGTGCAAGATGGGGATGTGAAACCACAGGGGAGGCTTACTGGAAACCCTCTTCCTCTTGGGATTTCATCACTCTCAAATGGAGGGAGATCCCAGGGTACGCAGGGAAAGGACCATGGAGATGTGGGCAAAGAGCCTGCGGACCTTGTTATGATAGTGCCGGAGGGGGAGGTTTTCAAGGCGCCACCCCCGGAGGAAAATGCAACCCTCTCATCCTAAGGTTCACAGATGCTGGAAAAAGAACTACTTGGGATAGTCCTAAGGTCTGGGGACTCAGGCTGCACCGAGCAGGGAAAGATCCGGTGACTTTATTCTCCCTGTACAGACAAATTACTCCCCTAAGCCAACAATCAGTCGGGCCAAACATAGTAATAGCGGACCAGAGATCCCCAACCCATTTTCAAGTCCCTAAACCCCCTACCGTTCCTAAAGCTATCACTCCTACACCAGGTGCTGTCACCTTCTCCCCCACCCCAGATGCCCTAAACATCGAGATAACCAGAGACCCTCCAGGTACCAGAGATAGATTATTACAATTAATCCAAGGAGTTTACCAAGCCTTAAATTTTTCAGACCCCAACAAGACTCAGGAATGCTGGTTATGCCTAGTTTCCCGGCCCCCATATTATGAAGGCGTGGCAATACTGGGCAACTACTCCAACCAGACCTCAGCACCTACCAGTTGCGGAGCTGCTATGCAGCACAAGCTCACAATATCTGAGGTCTCAGGAAAGGGGCTATGCATAGGCAGGATTCCTTCCTCACATCAAGAATTATGTAACCAAGTAGAGCCATTATCTCAGGACAGCCGATACCTTGTTGCCCCTTATGGAACTTATTGGGCTTGCAGTACTGGGTTGACTCCCTGTGTCTCTACCACTGTTCTCAACACCACCATTGACTTTTGTATATTGATAGAACTTTGGCCCAAAGTCACATACCACCAACCTGAATATGTTTACAGCGTACTAGAGAAATCAACCCGATATAAGAGGGAGCCAATATCCTTTACCGTGGCCCTATTATTAGGAGGAATAACAGTGGGGGGCATAGCAGCCGGCATAGGGACCGGAACCGTTGCCCTACAGGGAATTAATCATTTTAAGCTTCTACAACAAGCCATGCACACGGATATCCAGGTCCTAGAAGAGTCAGTCAGTGCACTCGAGAAATCCTTAACATCACTCTCTGAGGTGGTCCTGCAAAACAGACGAGGATTAGATTTATTATTTTTACAGGAAGGGGGGCTATGTGCTGCCCTCAAGGAAGAATGCTGCTTTTATGCAGATCATACAGGAATAGTTAGGGACAGCATGGCCAAACTTAGGGAGAGGCTAAAACAGAGGCAACAGCTATTTGAGTCTCAACAAGGATGGTTCGAAGGATGGTTCGCTAAGTCCCCCTGGTTGACTACCCTTATATCCACGCTCATGGGACCTCTGGTTATTCTATTTTTGATCCTCATATTTGGTCCCTGCATTCTGAACAAACTGACTCAATTCATCAGAGAACGACTATCTGTTGTACAGGCCTTAGTCTTAACTCAACAATATCATCAGTTAAAGCAAATAGATCCAGAGTATCCAGAGACCTCTGAATGAAAGATTCCATTCAGTTACAAGAGAAATGGGGGAATGAAAGACCCCTGTCCCTTAGCCCTTTCTTTCTCAAGTTTGTCTCCTCTTCCTCCTGTCGGCGGCTTCCCCGATCCCCACCCCCGGTGGCCTTTCCCCGCCCGGCCCGAGAACAAGCACCGGGTGGGGCCGGCCCGAGAATGAGCACCAGGTGGGCCAGCCCGAGAATGAGCACCGGGTGGGCCGGCACGAGGGCGAGCACCAGGTGGGTCAGCACGAGAACAAACACCGAGTGAGCCGGCCTGGAGCCCTGCCCCTGAGCCCCCGCCCCGCCCGAAGAGAAACACTCCGTCCCAAGGTCTCCGCCCCCAAGGTCAGCCATCAGGAAAGGGGGGGGAATTGAGTCTGCTGTACCAGACACCAGACCTTGAGAATATGCTGATCTGGAATGGCTCTGTGTCTCATTTGAACCATCCAATGGAAATGATTCTGTATTTCGCCTCATTTGAAAGACTCTGTGTTTCACCTCATTTGAATAACTCTGTACTTTGCCTCATTTGAATAACCCTGTATAGCGCCTCATATACATTGACCAATGGGAATAGCTCTGTATAATGCCTCATTAGAATTATCCAATCGAATCCCTGCTCCTAGCTTGCGCCTTTTTCCCTATATAAGGACCCCTTTCCCTTGGCTCGGGGCGCTTAGCCACACTGAAGCTAAGTCGCCCCGGGTACCCGCGTCTCCAATAAAGCCTCTTGTTTTTTTGCATCCAGTTCGTGGCCTCGCTGATTCCTGGGTGTGTGGGTCTCCCTCTACGAAAGTGCCTCTTCGGGGGTCTTTCAATAGCTAGGCTTACACTACCATAATAAACAATAATGGGGAATGGAGGCATAGCATCTTCTAAGTTACTTCCTGCTGAAATGGGACGATGGTAGCCATATGGGGTCCTGCGGGGAAAAAAAATATGCCAGTACAGGGAAAGTCTCTAATGAGTTATCTATAGTCCATATTAGAAGAGATTTGCTTGATTGAGGATCTAGGTTGAAATCCTCAATTTGATTGAAGTCAGTACTCGAGGTTCTGGTTGGAGTGTCAGTCGAAACTGAGTGAGTTGAATCCTGTGCAGTCGGTGAGGTGTGGTCCAATTCTTTTTCCGGAGCATGTGGGGATTGTTGTCAGGCTGGTACTCATTGGCTGTATGGGAATCAAACATAAGTATCATCAGAGAAATGTTCGCTTGTACATGTATGTGTATTGGGAAAGGCAATCCTTGAAAAACGACAATTATGAGAGGGTGTAGGCCTTGAAAGAAAGAGCCAAGAGAAGACAAAGATAGTCCTCAAATTCTTCATTTTTTCTGTATTACAGCAATTGGCTCCTTGATATAACACAGAAACTTTAAAATTTTGTTAAATAACATGCTTGGATTTTAGGGGAGGAAAGCTAAATCCAATTCTAAATCCAGCATCGATTTAATTGAATAGGGACTAGGAAATGAAGAGAAATAGAGTTATTCGAGCGATAGCTGTAAAGTTTACCATATGGCACGTTCCTTTTGTTTCATAGTTATAGCTACCTTCTTTCCTTAATTATCTACACATGTAGTGTACTTTGACTTCCGGAGGTGGGTTTTCCTGTGAGGATAAAAACGAAGAACTTCCCTTCCTTTGGGAGGCTTTCATTTAGTTCATGAAATATACCTCAGTAAATAACTGTCAATCCTCCTTGTCGAGAGGGTTGTCTTTTTCAACTCGAATCTTGATCAATTTTGATGGTATCCAAAGATTTTCTTCTGTGGAAACAAATGCAAAACCCCTACCCCAACATAACACATGTCCAGGTTTCCATACCGAGGTCAGTACATCTTTGAAGTACACTGGTTGGTTCAGTTCAGCAGTTTTTTCTGTAGTCCAGTGTCTTTCCGCAGCTGTTTGTCCATTGTCATTGTCATTAAGAAAGTTTAGTGTCAATAAAGCACTATACAATCTATGTTTGGGTGGTTTTGACTTACCAGCTTGACTATGGAGCATCTCCTTAAGTGTCCTGTTAGACCTTTCATCAACTGCTTGTCCTGTAGGGTTGTGTGGTATACCTGTGACATGATTAATGTTATAATATTTGAAGAACTGTTCCATTTTTGTGGAGACATACGCTGGAGCATTGTCAGTTTTTATCTGTGCTGGTATGCCCATAACTGCCATCACCTCTAGTAAGTGTGCAATAACGGAAACAGCTTTTTCAGAGTTGAGAGCAGTAGCCCATTGGAAAACTGAGAATGTGTCAATGGTATGATTCACATATTTCAAATTTCTAAATTCTGTAAAGTGAAAGACATCCATTTGCCAGATCTCATTCCTCTGAATTCCTTTAGGATTACAGCCTGCTGGCAGCAGAGTTTGGTTATAAAAGGAACAGGTAGGACATTTTCTCATTATCTCCTTGGCTTGTTGCCAAGTGATGGAGAAGTCCTTCTTTAAACCCTTGCTATTTACATGATGATTTTAATGAAATTCTGAGGCTTCTAGCACAGTGCCACTCAATAAATGATCTATCTCATCATTGCCTTGTGCCAGTGGGCCTGGCAGACCCGTATGGGATCTGATATTCGTAATGTACAGTGGATAACTTCTGTTTCTGATTGTTTCCTGTAACTGCAAGAACAACGAGGTTGGTTCAATATTATCAGGGACGAATTCTGCAGTCTCTATGTGCAAGACGACTCTCTCTGCATATTGGGAATCACTAAGTATATTAAGAGGTTCTGTAAAATCCATATGCACCATGAGAATTGCACATAATTCTGCTTTCTGTACAGATGTGTATGGACTTTGAACTACTTTACTTACCTCATGTGCTTTATAATAAGCCTTACCTGATTTGTTAGCATCAGTGTAGAAGGTAAGAACTCCAGCAATAGGAGTTTGTCTTACAATGCATGGAAGAATCCAGACTGTCTTTTTTATGAATTTAATTCTGTCTGTTTTAGATAGTTGTTAGTAATTGTTCCAAGAAAGTCAGTAAGAGCTATTTGCCAATATTCATTATCCTTCCATAAGGAGGAAATTTCATCATTAGTCAAAGGTACTATAATTTCTGCTGGATCCTTTCCAGTCAGCTGACGAAATCTTAATTTGCCCTTTAAAATCAAATCAGAAATCTTTACTATATACTTCTTTAACTTTTTGTTCTGCTTATGTGGCAGAAATATCCATATATTCCAATTCCAATATAGTGTCTTCCCTCTGCATCAGAATTCCAGAAGGGTATTCTCTGGATGGCAGGATAACCAGAATGCAGTCTAAATCAAGGTTTATCCGATCTGCATGCGCATCCAATATTCTGTTTTCTACCCATTGTAACTCTTTTTCTGCCTCAGCAGATAATATTCGTGGACTGTTTAAGTCCTTATCACCTTTTAGCGCCATCTTTAAATGCTTTAAGTCATGTCCTTCCACACAAATAATCGTCTGTAATTGAAAATTTTCTCCTAGTAGCTTCTGAAGATTTTTAAGTTTCATAACTGTCCCTTCTAATTTGTACCTTTTGTGGTATAAGTCTTTGTAAGTCTATCTTATATCCTAAATAGTTAATAGAATCTTCTCTTTGTAACTTTTCTTGGGCAATCTAAAACGCCCATCTAGGAAGAACTTCCTTCACCATTTCAAACATATGTTCCAAAGTTTCCTTATTAGAATCCAATAAAAGGATATCATCCATATAATGATAAACAAGAGATTGTGGAAATTTTTTATGAATTATTTCCAAAGGTTGTTGTACAAAGTATTGACACAAAGTAGGACTATTTAGAATCTCCTGAGGTAAAACCTTCCACTGGTATCTCCGAACTGGCTGTGAGGTAATAAGAGTTGGCACTGTAAATGCAAATTTCTCTCTATCACTTTCTTGTAATGGTATAGTGAAAAAGCAGTCTTTCAGGTCAATTACTATGATCGGCCATCCTTCAGGTATTAAGGAAGGCAGTGGCATTCCAGGCTGTAGAGAGCCCATAGGTTGAATTACTTTACTTATGCCTCTCAGGTCTGTCAGCATTCTCCAGTTACCTGACTTTTTCTTGATAACAAATACAGGAGAATTCCAAGGGCTGGTAGATTGCTCTATGTGACCAGCCTCTAGATGTTCCTGTACTAACTTTTCTAGAGCCTCTAGCTTTTCAGAGGTCAAAGGCCATTGCCCTATCCAGACCAGTTCATCTGTAAGCCAGTTTAATGTCAGAGCCTTTGGTTCCTCTGAAGGCCCATCATTTGTATGTAGCGTCTGTACAGCCTGGATAGTTGGTAACCATTTTCCAAGATGTCTTACCGATTCTGTCTACTATCCAGCGATTTTCTAGAGTTCGTATCTGACATTGGAGGGATGCTAATTTGAGTATTCCATTGCTGTAATAGATCATGACCCCATAAATTTATAGCAATATCTATCACGTAAGGTTTCAGTCTTCCTTTCTGTCCTTCCAGTCCAATGCAGACCACCGAGTTAACACTCTGTCGAACTCTACATAGAGTTCCAATTCCTAAAAATTGTACATTTGCCTCTTTAGGGGGCCATTTCTGAGGCCAGCATTTCTGGGTAATAATAGTTACATCAGCTCCAGTGTCTACTAGGCCTTTAATAGCTCTGCCATTAATTTTTATTTCTAACTGAGGTCTAGAATCAATAGAAGCTTGCCAAAATATTCGTTTCTCATTTTCACCAGTCACATATGATTCTTCATCACTCTTCTAACTACCATCTAGAGTAGTACCATTTTCCACAATAGGCAACGAACTATCCATTCGTCCTGTGAGAGATTGTCTCCCACTGTCACTGGGACTGATGTGATCTTTCTCGAGGTGGGGGCCTGCTGGAGGACCACTTCGGGGTTTCCCGATATTAACAGGTTCCCTTGCATGTCCTAGTTGATATGCATTCATTAGTCCAGTGTTTGCCCTTACCACATCTCCTACATAACGCAGAGGGCAATGACCTGTCATGTGGGGAATCGTTAGAATTTCTCTGCCTGAAATTTCTCCTTATATGTCCCATTTTACCACAGCTGAAACATCTATTCTCCTGAAGCTTTTATGGATTCCTGGAGCATGCTCTTCCTGTGTGAGGCTCTGGGTCATGGTAGCAATGAGCTCTGGCCTCTCGATACCTGTGTGAGCTCCTGTAAGGTTCTTCTCCTTCCCAAGTCCTTCTGTTACTATCTCTTCTAATCTCCTGCTGTCTGTTGAAACCTCTTGGGACAGCTTCACCTGCCCAGATTCCAGCATCTTTCATGTTACAATCGATGTGGGCAGTATGCAGAACCCATTCTTCTCATGGAGCCGATCTGATATTTAGATGCTAAAGTATGTTTTGCACATTGGGTTTGCATTGTCATAAGCTAAGGTATACACAATTGAATGTCGTATTGCTGGATCTGCTACTTGTATGTCTACTGCTCTGGTCAATCTGTCTAAGAAGTCCTTAAATGGTTCTGTTTGTCCCTGTTCTATTTTCACATAAGCTTCTAGTCGTTCTCCTGGTTCATGAACCTTATCCTATGCATTTAGTGCTGCTGTCCTGCATAGGGACATCATATGGTCGTCATATTCAGCCTGAAACTGTGGGTCAGCATAAATACCTTCTCCTAGGATTTTATGGAGAGGCACATCAATCCCGTCCTTGATGGCTTGCCATTCTAGGAGTTTTCCTTCCTCCCTAAACAATGCTTTCCACTCAATTTGGCAAGAATTCTCAAGGACAGCTGACACCAGTCCTACCCAATCTGCGGGTGTTACCTTGTTAAAGGTGGCCCATGAATGCAACAGCTGCTTTATGTATGGGCTATGAAGACCGTACAAGACAACCAATTCTTTAATATGCTTAAGATCATTTAACTGGGTTGGTTGCCATGTATATGCTGTCTGCCCCTTGGAGTGTCTTTTAGATGGTTGCTTTTCCACCACCATTGCTGGGTAAACTAAGGGTGTGTGTTTAACTGCTTTAGGATGATTGAAATACCTTTTCGAAGTAGGCACCTCAGATTGTAGCGATTCTGTTTCCTCTTTGTCAAATTGATCCTTCATCCTGGCCAGGACATCCTCACGAGAGGCTTTAATCTCATCCATCATGAAACATTCAAGGCATGATACAGAATCCACGATTTGCTCTGACAATTCTCCTGTAAGATATTCTAGAAGGGTATTACGTTCATCCCTAATTAGCATTTGGGTGGCATGGAGATAGCCATCAAGAGATTGAAATTTAGAACCAAGGTTGTGATTTGCCTCAGCAATCAACTTGATAGACATTTCCAGTTTGTTCACCCTGGTCTGTAACTCCTCTTGTAAGCTTTGAAACTCAGCTCTAATATTACCATAGTCCCTCTCACATTTCTCAGCCATTGATTTAATGGCATTATCCGATTGTTGAAGCCTATTCTGGGTATCTTGTACCTTAGTAACAAAGGAATAGGAGAGAGAGCCTATTTGAGTTTCTATTTGATTACATACATCCTGCAATGCCTAATGGTCCGCTGCCTGCCTAGCCATTAAGGCACCATGGTCTGTAGCCTGTTTAGCTTGTAGCGTCCCTAGAATAGATTTCAGTTCCTCATGGTCTGTAGCTTGCCTGATCTGTAAGGCCTGTATAAGTTCCTGAGTCTCACCACGGTCCTTTGCCTGGTCAGCCTATAAAGTCTCTAAGATGGAGCACCTCTCTATTTTCATGTTATTATAAATGTGCTGCATTTCAGCTTGAGTAGTAGACAGATCTGCCTACATCGTATAGAACATATAACAAAGCCTATCATCCAGTTTCTGTTCTACCATCTCCATAAGCATTACATAAGTCATCATGTTTCATCTAGAACTTCGCTATGCAAAGCTTGTTATATCCTGTAGGTGGGAGGAGAAATCAGCCCTCCCTTTGTTCCTGAGGAACGACAATACGTGAATTAATATATTCACAGCTAAGAAGACATATAAGCCAATATTTAGCAAGTCAGCTTGTTCCTCCAGCACTGAATGCACATAGGAATACGAGAGGTTGTACAGTGACAAAGGCGACAGACATTCAGCCACATTTATTGGTAATGCCATTTCCGGGTGCAGTAACTATGTCTGACCAGCAGGTGGAGCAGCTGTGTCTATTTTGAGTAGGATCAGACTCTCAGAAAATTTTTAGACACTACGGAAATTTTTAGAACGTACCTGGCAGGTATTTGTGTCAGGCAGGTGATCATACCCACAACTAGATTTGAAAAGCTCACCCTGCAGTAGACAAACCCAGGGTCTGGCCCAGTGGATGGCGGGCGGGGCCCAAGAAACAGAGGAGCAGCCGCCGCCGTGGCAGAATGGAGACAGGCACAGCGGGAACCAGGGGTGGGAAGCGGCTCTACTGTGCCTGCCGAGTGGCTCCGGAATGCAGGCCGTAAGCACACACAGAGATAGATTTGAATTAGCGGGAGTGTGCTCCAAGTGCGCAGCAGTGGAACGGCTGAGGGAGGTTGACCTTGCTGGCAGCCAGCAGGGCGGCACCGGCGGGGATGGTGGGAGCAGCAGGTTTTGGGTGGGGTAGGGCTGGGGGATTCAACTCACTGTGTATTCCACAGTCCAGCGCAGGCGGACCCGCGGAGACCCCCAGATCCTCGCAGGCAGGCTGGTGGTGTGTTCAGTGGGTGCCACGTGTTAGTGAACAGCCAGCAGTCAATAGGGCAAGGTTTTCTTTATTCTGATACACCAGCCTAGAGCAGGCCAAAGCGAGCAGGAGCTAGCCGGGACCAGGGCCAGCAGCAGAAAGGGGAGCAGAAGAGAGCACCCACGTGTCTGGGGACACCCTAAGAAGCCCCTTTATGTCACCTTAGACTTCCCCTCACCCTGCCCTCATGGGCATGTTCTGGCACACCTGTCCGGGTTACCAGGGGTGGAGCTAGAGTGTCTCCCTACAGAATCAATCCACTCTGAGTCACCTACTCCACCCAGGTATTTCAATCATTCTAAAGTCATTACACATACACCATTTGTCTCCTCAGCAACATTGTTAGAAAAGCAACCACCTAAAAAACACTCGCAGGGACAGGTCTTCTCCTCATTCTTTCTTCTGGTGGGTATGGGACCAACTTTCCCTTCTGGTAGATGCAAACAGATCCAAGACTCTGATGTCTGTCCTCTTCTCGTGGATGGAGGTGGCACTGTTACCGGCCTCAGCAGGGTCCAGGTGTGTTGGATCCCACTGCCAAGTTCAGAAACAGTGAGCAGACCCCTAGTGTCAGATGTCTCTAAGAAGGGCCACTGAACCGCACTGGAGACACCCCCCAGCCTACACTGGCCAATGACTGGAGGCAGAACTGCAACTGGGGCCTTGGGAGTGTTGGGTTTTGCTGGATCCTGCTGTGGAGTTCAGATCCGTTGAGCAGATCCCTGGCATCAGATGTGTCTGAGCAGGTCTGCTGAACCAGAACTGGAAACAGCCCCTGGTCTACCTGGGCCGGTGATTGGAGGTGGAACTGCCACTGGGACCTCGGCAGTGTCAGGGTGTGTTGAATCCCACTGCCGAGATCGGATCCGGTGAGCAAATCCCTGGCATCAGATGTCTCTGAGCAGGGCCACTGAACCAGAACTGGAAAGAGCCTCTGTAAACTTCTTGTACATTAATCAGCATATCCTTCTTTGGGTTAGGGAAGTTTTCTCCTATGATTTTGTTGAATATGTTTTTTGTACTTTTGAGCTGAATTTCTTCACCTTCTTCTATATTTATTATTCTTAGGTTTGGTCTTTTCACAGTGTCCCATATTTCCTGGATATTTTGTGTTGGACATGAGATTTTCTTTGGTCAATGACTGTATATCCCCTAATGAGTCTTCAACACCTGAGATTCTCTCTTCTATATCTTGTATTCTATTGGTTATGGTTACATCAGTGGTTCCTGATCACTTACACAGCTTTTCTATTTCCAGGATCCCCTCATTCTGTGTTTCCTTATTGTTTCTAATTCTGCTTTCAAACTGTGAACTGTTTGAATTGTTTCCTTCACTTGTTTGGTAGTTTTTTCTTGTTTTCTTTAGATTCTTTAAGAGTTTTGTTTATTTCATGAATTTTTTGGTTTGTCTTCTCCATTTCAGGTAATTTTTGCTTTTTTTTCTTCTATTTCTTTAAGGGATTTTCTTGTTTCCTCTTTAAAGGTTTCTACTATTTTCATAAGATAATTTTTAAGGTCCATCTGTTCTTCATCATCTGCATTGGGCTTCTCATTCTTTGTTGGTGTGAAGTCCCTAGATTCTGGTGGTGTCATATTGGTCTTTTTTGTTAAATGTGTTGTTATTATGTCATCTTCACATCCCTTCTTCCAGTGGGTGCAGGTGGGGTCTCTCCCTCTCTCAGATGGCAGGCAGGGGCCAGAGGGCATCTGAAGGACAATGGTGAGGTGCATCCTGACTCAGGGTGGGCCTTCCAGTCTGTAAAAGTCCACTTTTGTTCAGGGGGAGGCTCAGGAAGAAGCTAGCAGGAGGAGATGGAGGAGGTTAGGTGCAGAGCAGTGCCCAGACTCACCTCAGGCGGCATGCAGAAGGCAGAATGTTTCCTTAAATTTTAATCATTTTATATACCAAACATTATTTCCCCACCCTCCTCTCCTCCAGCTCCCCCCACCACCTAAGCACCAAATTACCCTTTCACTTCTCAGATAGAATAAGACCTCCCATGGGGAGTTAACTAATCCTAGCATATCAAGTTGAAGTGGGACCCATTCCCCCTCACCCCCCTGCATTAAGGCTAAATAAGGAATTTCACTATAGGGAATGGTGCAGTGGCACTTTGTTCATGATCTAAGAAATAAATCTTGCCTGAAGTTCAGAGTGGAAAGCTAGCCACACTAGTTAGTCATACAGGCCAAGCAGTGGTAGCACACACCTTTAATCCCAGAAACAACACTAATTAGCCATAGAAGCCAGGCAGTGGTGGTGTACACTTTTTATCCCAGAAATCAGAAGTCAGGGCCATACAGATTTTTCTTAGCTCAAGGCCACTCTGGGGTACATGAAATTGATCCAGATAAAGGATAAACAGTGCTGACACAAAGGTGTTCCTAGCACATGGGTTCATACACCATTTAATCCCAACAATGGGGATGTGGACCAGGAGTGGTATGACTGGGCAGAGAGAGGAATATAAACCAGGAGTAGATTGGAGCTCAGGGCAGTCTGAGGAGCAGTGCAGTCTGAGGCAGTCAATATGAAATAGTCAGAGGATGCAATCAGTCTGACAAGGCAGTCTGAAAACAGGATCACTTTTTATGGTCTGAGGGTTCAGTAGAGGTAACAGCTTTCTATTTTGTCTGGCTACTACTTCTCTGATCATTCAGCTTCACCCTCAAATATCTGATTCTTGTTTTTTTGGTTTTTTTTTTTGCTTTTTATTAATACCAATTACAAGTCATGCAACAGAATGGGATCCAAAAACCCAGATCATGCACCAGGGAAAATTCCTGGTCCCACTGTTATGGGCCTCACAGACCAAGCCACACAATTGTCACCAACTTGCAGAGGGCTTAGTTTAGTCTCATCACCTATTTCTTGGTAGCATTTGTCTGTGTGGTATGATTAATCATCCTTTGGGTATATGCCAAAGATAGTTACTGCTTGGTCTTGAAGTATATAGATTCCCAATTTTCTGAGAAACTGCCATAATCATTTCCAAAATAACTGTACATTTTTCCACTGCCATCAGCAGTGGAAGAGTGTTTCCCCTTGTCCACATCCTCCCAAGCATAAGATATCATTGATATTTTTGATCTTAGTCAATGTGACTGCTGTAAGATGGTATCTCAGAGTCATTTTTATTTTCATTTCCCTGATAACTAAGGATCTTGAGCAATACCTTAAATGGGTTTTGGCCATTTGGAATTTTTCTGTTGAGAATTCATTGTTTGGATCTTGAATTATGTATATATTTTGGATATAACTTTTCTTTCAGATGTGGAGTTGGTAAAGAACTTTTCCCATTCTGAAGGCTGCTGTTTTGTCATATTAACCATATTCTTTACATTACAGAAGCTCGTAAGTTTCAGGAGGTCCCAATTAGTAATTGTTCATCTCAGTGTCTGTGATTCTGGTACTATATTTAGGAAGTATTCCCCTTGCCAGTGCATTCAAGTCAACTCGCAATTCCTCTTTTTTCAGGTTCAGTGTAACTGGATTTATGTTGAGGTCTTTTATCTGCTTTGTCTTGACTTCTGTGCATGGGGATAAACATCCATTTGACTACAAATTTCAATAATTCTTTTTTCCCACTGGGTAGTACTCCATTGTATAAATGTACCACATTTTCTCCAATAACTCTTCAGTTGTTGGGCATGTATTTCAGGTACTGGCAATTCCAAAAACAAACAAAAAAAGAAGAGACTGAATTAGTCCCTGAGCTCCCAGATACCCGGAATCTTCTGAGATCACAGGGCTAATCCGGCCCCCACAGAGTGCAGAGTTGAGCTACTTCAGCCTCTGCCTTGGGCCCACTCTGGGAAATCCTGATCCAGGGTCAGCAGGTAGACCGAATCGGTGCTTGATGATACAGGGACCCTGATTCTGTGAGATCACTGGGCTATTCTGGACCCCACAGAGTGCAGAGGTGAGCTGCTTTGGCCCCTGACTTGGGCCCAACTTCCACCTGCCCACTCTGGAAACTCCTGCCCAGGGTTCTGCAGGCAGGTTGATTCGGCACCATGAGGACCAAGCAACCCAGTGTCTGCTGACATCTCTGCTCTAGTCTGGCTCTCGCCCATCTTGAGAGAAAGTGCCTCAGACCTGCCTGCACCCACCTTGAGAGCCATCAGAATATTGGATCCAATTGCTCCCAACTGAAGAAAACCCTGGGCCTATACACACCTGGAAAGGATGAGACACCACCTGCACCCACTGGAAGATGAGACGGGAAGGCAACAATATAAGAACATATCCAAACAAACAAAGAACATATCCAACAATAGGAAAACAAATATGACACAACCAAAGTCGACAGACACAACAACAGTGAGACCTGAACATCCCTGAACAGATGAAGCAGAAGACAGCATCTTTAAAAACAACTTCATGAAGATCATAGAGACCCTAAGAAAGAAAATTAGAAAATCCATCACAGAAATGGAAGAAAAGACAAAACAAAAGATGCAAGAAATAAAGGAAAGGCAAGAAAATACAATTCATCAGCTGAAGGAACCAGTTCAGGACCTGAAACCTGAAACAGAGAAAATAAAGAAAACACAAACTGTTGAAATGCTGGAAGTGGAAAAGCTGAGTAAACCATCAGGAACCACAGATGCAAACATAACATACAGAATACAAAGAGATGGAAGACACAATCTCAGACGCTGAAGATAAACTAGAGGAAATAAATTTATCAAGCAAATGAAATCTTAAGTCCAACAAATCCTTAACACAAAATATCCAGGAAATAAAGTACACTGTAAAAGACCAAACCTAAGGATAATAGGTATAGAACAAAGTGAAGAAACCCAACTCAAAGGTACAGAAAACATATTCAACAAAATCATAAGAGAAAACTTTCACAACCTAAAGAAAGACATGCCAATGAAAGTACAAGAAGTCTACAGAACACCAAATAGAGTGAACAACAAAAGAAAGTACCCCCATCACATAATAATTAAAATCAAATGTAAAGAATAAAGAAAGAATATTAAGAGCAACAAAGGAAAAAGCCAAGTAACATATAAAGGAAAACCTATCAGAATTACACCGGATTTTCCATGGAAACTCTGAAAGCCAGAAGGACCTGGTTGGATAAACTACCAACTCTAAGAGAACATGGATGGCAGCCCAGACTACTATACTATAACAGCAAAGCTTTCACTCACTATGAATGGAGAAAACAAGATATTCCACAACAAAACCAGTTTTAAACAACATGTAACCAATAATCCAGCCCTACAGAAAGTATTGGAAGTAAAACTCCAACATAAGGAAATTAACTACACTAACAAATACATAGGCAATAGATAATCCCACTTTACAAAATTCAAAAGAAATAGCAGGGTAAATCTGCATGCAATACCACTACCAACAACAAATCTAAAACAAACAAGAATAAGCACTCAATGCTCCTTAATTTCCCTCAATATTAATTGTCCTAACTCACTAATAAAAAGACACAGGCTAACAGAGTCCATACGAAGATAGAATCCATCCTTTTGCTGTATAGAAGATACACAGATAGTACCTCAGAGTAAATGGTTGAGTTAAGATGGTCCAATCAAATGGACCCAAGAAATGAACTGGGGTAGGTATCCTAATATCTAATAAATTAGACTTCAAACTATAATCAATCAAAAGTGGAGAAGAAGTTAGTTTCACATTCATCAGAGTAAAAATACATCAGGAAGATAACTCAGTTCTAAACATCTATGCCACAAATACAAAGGCACCAATATACGTAGAAGAAACATTATTAAAATTCAAATTACAAATATGTCCTCACACAGATATAGTGGGAGACTTCAAAACCCCACTCTTACCACTGGAAAGGACCACCAGAGAGAAACTTAACAAAGAGACAAAGGAACTATCAGAAGTCATGACCCAATTGAGATTAACCAACATCTATAGAACTTCCTATCCAAACACAAAAGAATATACCTTCTTCCCAGCATCACATGGAACCTTCTCAAAAGTCGACCACATGCTCTGCAACATAGCAAACCTAAACAGGTAAAATAAATGGAAGGAGCTCCCATGCTCTTGGATAGGTAGGATCAACATAGTAACAATGGCAATCTTGCCAAAAGCATTTTAAAGATTCAATGGAATCCACATCAAAATCCCAACACAATTCTTCACAGAACTTTAAAGAAAAATTTTCAACTTTATATGGAAAAACAAAACAAACAGGATAGTCAAAACAAACCAGTATGATAATGTTACTTCAGGAGGCACCACCATCCCTAATTTCAAGCTCTATTATAAAGCTATAGTCCTGAAAACAGCTTGGTATTGGCACAAAAATAGACAGGCAGACCAATGGAAGAGTTGAAAACCCTGATATTAACCCACACACTTATGAACGCCTGATTTTTAGCAAAGAAGCCAAAGATATACATTGGAATGAAGAAAGTATCTTCGACAAATGGTGCTGGCAAAACTGGATGCTGGCATGTAGAAGACTGCAGATAGATCCATGTCTATCACCATGCACAAAACTTATGTACAAATGAATCAAAGACCTCAACATAAATCCAACGACACTGAACTTATTATAAGAGAAAGTAGGAAATACCCTTGAACGAATTGGTACAGGAGATGTTTCCCTGATTTCTTTCTGAGCCCACTTATCATCTGTACATAGTAGGGCTACCGATTTTATATTTTGAGCTAATCTTGTATCCTTCCACTTTGCTGACTTTGTTTACCAGCTATAGGAGTTCTTGGGTAGACTTTTTAGGATATCATCTACGAATAGTTTAAGTTTGACTTCTTCCTTTCCAATTTGTATTCCCTTGATGTCTTTTGTTGTCTTATTGCTCTAACTAGAATATCAAGTGCAATATTGAAGAAATATGGAATGAGTGGAGAGCCTATCTTGTTCCTGATTTCAGATGAACTGCATGAGTGTCTTTATATTAAATTTGATGTTGGCGGTTGTTTTGCTGTGTATTTATCTATAGTGGGAAATTACCAATACGGAGTCAGGTAGAAATACAAGGGTATTTAATAGGGAAAAGCATTACTTACAGAGCGACCTAGCCAGCTGGCATGGCAGCAGTCTGTATGCAAGCCCAAAAGAGAAAACAAAAGCACAAACGCAGTCACACTACATCACTCTGACCATGCCCTCACAAGCATGGTCAGGCACACCTGTAGCCAGCCCCTAAGAAGGCATGGCTACAGCTTCCCCTACAATTCCCCTTTTAGTCTAAAAGAGGATTAAAACTTAACAGTATAAAGTATCCAAAATTAACAATCCTAAAGGTAAAATATAAGACGATACAACAATCTTCTTATGTCACATCTTAACTATCTATTTTAACTAAACCCTAAAGTCATCTGAAAGAGGTGTCCAAGCCTGAACACCTCCTTCCAATCCCAACCATAAACAATAGGAAGCTATCCCTAACTAGGTATATACACTATCCTAAGTGACAACAATGGGGAAAGGGGGCATAGCATTCTCCAAGTTACTTCCTGCTGAAATGGGATGATGATAGTCATGTGGGGTCCTGTAGGAAGAAAATGTTAGTATAGTGAAAATCTTCAATGAATTGTATCCAGTCCATGTTAGATGGGATTCACTTGATTGAAGATCTCTCTTGAAATCCTCAACTTGATTGAAGTCAGTACCCGAACCTCTGGCCAGAGTGTCAGTTGAAATGGAGCAAGTTGGATCCAGTGCAGTCAAGGAGGTGTGGCCCATTTTCTTTCCAGGGTGTCCAGGGATTGCTGTCAGGCAGGTCTTCATTGGCTGTGTGGGACTCAAACATAAACAGTTAGCAGAAAAATGTTTGCTTGTGTATGTACACATGCTGGGGAATGCAACCATGAGAGCATAACAATTCTGAGAGGGTGTACACCTTGAGAGAAAGATACAAGAAAAGACAAAGACAATCCCAAAATTCTTCTTTTATTCTGTATTACATCAATTGGCTTCTTGATACAACACAGAAACACTAAAGTTTAGTTAAATGCCGTGCTTGGATTTTAGAGGAGGCAAGCCAAATCCACCTTTAAACCCAGCATTGGTTTAATTGAATAGGGACTAGGAAATAAAGAGAAATAGAGTTTTTTGAGAGACAGCTGTAAAGTTTACCGTATGGCACATTCCTTTTATTTGATGGTTATAGTTACCTTCTCTTCTTAAGTATCTACCCATGCAGTGTCTTTTGCCTTCTGGAGATGAGTTTTCCTGTGAAGATAAAAGCAAAACACTCCCCTTTCCTTTGGGAGGTTTCTATTTAATTTATAAGATATACCTTAGTAGAATACCTGTCATTTGTCCTCATCGAGAGGTTTTTCCTTTTCCACTCGAATCTTGATCAACTTTGATGGTATCCAAAGTATTTCTTCTCCTGTGGAAACCAATGCAAAACCCCTTCCCCAACATTACACATGTCCTGGTTTCCATTCAGAAGTTAGTACATCTTTCAAGTATACCAGCTGATTGAGTTCAGCAGTTTTTTTCCGTAGTCCAGTGTCTTTCTGCAGCTGTTTGTCCTTTTTCATTGGCATTAAGAAAGTTTAGTGTTAATAAAGTATTATGCAACCTATGTTTGGAGGGTTTACTCTTCCAAGATTGTTTGTTGAGCATCTCCTTAAGTGTTTTATTAGATCTCTCAACCACTGCTTGTCCTGTAGGATTGTGTGGTATGCCAGTAACATGCTTTATGTTATAATATTTGAAAAATTGTTCCAATTTTGTAGAGACATATGCTGGAGCATTGTCAGTTTTTATTTGTGCAGGTATACCCATAAGTGCCATCACCTCTAGCAGGTGTATAAAAACAGAATCAGCTTTTTCAGAGTAAAAAGCAGTAGCCCTTTGGAACCCTGAGAATGTGTCTATAGTATGATGCACATATTTCAAATTTCCAAACTCTGCAAAGTGAAAGACATCCAACTGCCAAACCTCATTTCCCCAAATGCTCTTAGGATTACAACCTGCTGGCAATGGAGTTTGATTATAAAAGGAACAAGTAGGACAGTTTTTCACTATCTCCTTGGCTTGTTGCCAAGTGATAGTGAAGTCATTTTTCAAACCTTTGCTATTTACATGATGTTTCTTATGAAATTCTGGGGCTTCTAGCACACTTCCAATTAATAAATGATGAATCTCTTCATTGCCTTGTGCTAGTGAGCCTGGCAGACCTGTATGGGACCTGATATGTGTAATGTATGTAGGATTACTTCTGTTTCTGATAGTTTCCTGTAATTGTAAAAACAGATAAGTTAATTCTGTATTATCAGGAACAAATTCTGCAGTCTCAATGTGTAACACGACTCTCTCTGCATATTGGGAATCAGTAACTATATTAAGAGGTTCTGTAAAATCCTTAAATACCATGAGAATTGCATATAATTCTGCCTTATGTACAGATGTATATGGACTTTGAACTACTTTACTTACCTCACCTGCTTTATAACCTGCCTTACCTGATTTGTTGGCATCAGTGTAGAAGGTAAGAACTCCAGAAATGGGAGTTTGTCTTACAATACGTGGAAGAATCCAGACTGTCTTTTTTATGAATTTAATTCTGTCAGTTTTGGGATAGTTGTTGCTGATTGTTCCCAAAAAGTCAGTAAGAGCTATTTGCGAATATTCATTATCCTTCCACAAGGAGGAAATTTCTTCATAAGTTAAAGGTACTACAATTTCTGCTGATTCTTTTCTAGTCAGCTGACAAAGTCTTAATTTACCCTTTAAAATCAAATCAGAAATCTTTTCTATATATGTCTTTAACTTTTTATTCTGTTTATGTGGCAGAAATATCCATTCCAATATAGTGTCTTCCCTTTATGTCAGAATTCCAGAAGGGTATTCTCTGGATGGCAAGATAACCAGAATACAGTCTAAATCAAGGTTTATCCGATCTACATGCGCATACAATATTCTACTTTCTACCCCCATTGTAACTCTTTTTCTGCCTCAGCAGACAATATTCTCAGACTGTTTAGGTCTTTATCACCTTTAAGGGCCATTTTTAAATGCCTTAAATCATGTACTTCTACACCAATAATCGTCTGCCATTGAGAAATTTCCCCTAATAATTTCTGAAGAGAATTAAGAGTTTGATAATGATCTCTCCTAATTTGTACCTTTTGAGGTCTGATTCTTTGTTAGTCTATCTTGTAACCTAAATAGTTAATAAAATCTCCTCTTTGTATCTTTTCTGGGGCAATCTGTAATCCCCAACGAAGCAGAACTTCCTTCACCATCTCAAACGTACGTTCCAAAGTTTCCTTATTAGAATCTGATAAAAGAATGTCATCCATGTAATGATAAAAAAGAGATTGTGAAAATTTCTTACGAATTATTTCCAAAGGTTGCTGTATAAAGTGCTGACACAAAGTAGGACTATTTGGCATTCCTTGTGGCAAAACCCTCCACTGATATCTCCTAACTAGCTGTGAATTATTAAGAGTTGGTACAGTAAATGCAAATTATTCTCTATCATTTTCCTGTAACGGTATTGTGAAAAAACAGTCTTTTAGATCAATGACTATGATAGATCATCCTTTAGGTATTAAGGAAGGCAGCAGCATTCCAGGTTGCAGAGAGCCCATTGGTTGAATTACCTTATTTATGGCTCTCAGGTCTGTCAGCATTCTCCACTTACCTGACTTCTTTTTGATAACAAATACAGGAGAATTCCAAGGACTGGTAGATTCCTCTATATGTCCAGCATTTAGCTGTTCCTGTACTAACTTTTCTAAAGCCTCTAGCTTCTCAGAGGTCATAGGTCATTGTCCTAGCCTAACTGGTTCATCTGTAAGCCACTTCAATGGCAGGGCCTTTGGCCCCTCTGAAGGTCCATCATTTGTACCTAGTTTCTGTACAGCATGGATGGTTGGTAACCGGTTTCCATAGCGTCTTACCAGATCTTTTCTACTATCTAAAGATTGTGCATAATTTGTATCTGACACTGGAGTAATATTAATTTGAGTATTCCATTGCTGTAAGAGATCACGACCCCAGAGATTTATAGCTATATCTGCCACGTACGGTTTCAGTATCCCTTTCTGTCCTTCCGATCCGATGCAGACCACTGAGTTAACACTCTGTCGAACTCTAGATAGAGTTACAATTCCTAAATTTGTACATTTGCCTCTCTAAGAGGCCATTTCTGAGGCCAAGACTTTTGTGTAATAATAGTTACATCCTCCCCAGTGTCCACTAAGCCAGAAATAACTTTATTATTAATTTTCACGTTCAACTGAGACCTTTTATCATTAATAGAAGCTTGCCAAAATAAGCGCTTCTCATTTTGTCCATTCCCACTTGATTCTTCATCACTATTCAAACTACCATCTAGAGCAGAATCATTTTTCACAATGGGCAAATAACTATCTATTAATCCTGTGAGAGATTGTCTCCCACTGCTACTGGGAATGACACGACCTTTCTCGATGTGGGTGCCTTCTTGGCCCCCCTCAGGGTTTCCCGACCTTAACGGGTTTCCTTGTATGTCCCTGGTCAATCTACATTCATTGGTCCAGTGTCTGCCCTTACCACATCTTCTACACAATCCAGAAGGCAGTGGCCTTCCATATGAGGCATTGTTAGAATTCATTTGTCTACAATTTCTCTTAGTATGTCCCATTTTACCACAGTTGAAACATCTAGGTTCCTGGGGCCTTCGTGGTCTCCAGGGGAAGGCTCTTCCTACCCAAGGTTCTGGTTCATAGTAGTAGTAACCTCTAGCCTTTTGGTACCTATGTTGACCTCTGTAAGGTGCTTCTCCTTGCCAAGTACTTACATCCTCACCTCTCGACCTTTTAATTTCTTCTTGCCATTTTAAACCTTTGGAAATGGCTTCTCCTACCCAAGCTCCAGTATTTTGCACATTATAGTTAATGTTGGTTGCACACAAAACCCATTCTTCTAGCGGAGCTGATCTGATCTTTACAGGCAAAAGTATTCTTTTGCATATAGGGTTTGCATTTTCATAAGCTATTGTATATATAATTGATTGTCTTGTTTCTGGATCTGTTACCTGTAATTCTACTGCCCTAGTTAACCTTTGTAAGAAGTCCTGGAACTGTTCTGTAGGTCCCTGTTCTAATTTGGTATAAGCTTCTAGGCATTCTCCTGGCTCACGAAACTTATCCCAGGCATTTAATGCTGCTTTCCTGCATAGAGACAGTATATTGTCATCATATTCAGCCTGAACCTGTGGGTCAGCATAAATACCCTGACCAAGAAGCTTATCTAGAGGGGCTTTAAAACCTTCCTTTATGCCCTGACACTCAAGGAGCTTTGCCTCTTCCCTTACTAATGCCTTCCATTGGATTTGGCATGAATTCTCAAGTACAGCTGCTACCAATCATTCCCAATCTGTGGGTGTCACCCTGTTAAAGGTTGCCCATGAATGTAATAGCTGTTTTACGTATGGGCTATGGAGACCATATGAGACAACTGATTCTTTAATATTCTTAAGATTCTTCAGCTGTATAGGTTGCCATTCATAAGCCATCCGTCCATGAGGATGTTTCTTAGAAGCTGGCTTTTCTACCATTGTAGCTGGGTACACTAATGGTGTACGAGTAACAACCTTAGAATAGTCACGATACCTAGGTGGAGTAGGTGCCTGGGATTGGAGTGATTCTGCTTCTGAGGCATCCCAATGATCTTTAAACCTAGCAATGATATCCTTTTGAAAAGTTTCAATCTCCTTAATCATAAAAGATTCCAAGCACGTTAGTGAATCTGTAAATTGCTCTAACTGCTCATCTACATGTTTTTCTAGGTCTTTAATACGATCATCCTTAGGCAGCATCTGGATGGCATGGAAACTGCCTTATAGATATTGGAGTCTAGATTCGAGGTCATGATTTGCTGATTTTGAGTCCTCAGCAATCAACTGAATGGACCTATGTAATCTGTCAGCCCTGTATTGTAAATTATCTTCCAAACATTCAAATCTAGACTCAAATTTCTGATGTGCTACCTTGGATGCTTCAATAACTGATTGAATGGCACTGTCCAATTCTTCAACCCTATGCTGGGTATTTTGCACCGTTGCATCTAGTTGATAAGTAGCATTGCCTATCTGAGTTTCTAGCTGGCTACAGATATTCTTTAGCTGGTCATGGTCTTCTGACAGCCTAGCCTCTAAGGCCTCAGACATGGAGGATCTCTCTGTGTTTATCTTATCATAAATATGCTGCATCTCATCAGACAGCTCTGTCTTTAGTGTATTGGACACAGAGCCAAGCTTATCATCCAATTTTTGTTCCACTTGCTGCACAATTGTGGTCTGACCTAATCAGTTCTCCAAAACCTCACTGCGTAAAGCTGTTACTTCCTGAAAATAGGTGGTGAGGTTATCCTTATCCCTATTCCTTAGTTCTCTGGCTAGTAATACTATTTGTACCAGCAAGCTAACTGCCATTATGGCATATAGGGCAGTAATTGGCACATTAACATCCTCCTCAAACAGTGAATTTACGTAATAAGCAAAAATATTACCAATTTTAGCAAATGATAAATATTCCGCCATAATTTTACCTGATTTCTATTCCAGATGCAGCAAATATATTTGGCCAGCAGGTAGCACAGGCGTTCAGTTATTCCGAGGCATTTGGCAGCAGTCGGTCAGTGGTGGAGAGAGGTCACAAAAGCGGCTGTGCTTATCTTAGAGAGTATATGGCCTTGGTGCTGCAACCACTGAAATAGATGTGGCGTTCCTGCAGCAGCGGCCAGGGGAAGCCTCTGCTGAAAGCTGAGGCCTACCTCGACTCTAGACAGCTAGAAACTGTCTCCAAGCTGGGTGGATGGTTCTGAGCCGCTCAGCTGCAGCAGGTCGGCTGCTAGCCAGGAACTCCTGTGGAGAGAGGGCGCTTTCCGGGCCTAGGCCACAGGCCCGATGGAACCCACAGCCTGTCCCAAATGGGGTGCAGGTTTCCAATATCCCGCTTCTGACAACCAGATATAGTGGAAAATTACCAATTCGGAGTCAGGTAGAAATACAAGGGTATTTAATAGGGAAAAGCATTACTTACAGAGCGACCTAGTCAGCCAGCGTGGCAGCAGTCTGTATGCAAGCCCAAAAGAGAAAACGAAAGCACAAACGCAGTCACACTACATCACTCTGATCACGCCCTCACAAGCGTGGTCAGGCACACCTGTAGCCAGCCCCTAAGAAGGCGTGGCTACAGCTTCCCCTACATTTACCTATTATATTTAAATTTGTTCCTGTTATCCCTGATCTCTCCAGGACCATTATCATGAAGGGGTATTGGATTTTTCAAAAGCTTTTTCAGCACCTAGTGAATGTTCATGTGACTTTTGTTTTTTAGTTTGTTTACATGATAGATTACAATCATGGGATTACAAACCTTCTCTACTGTCCATTGCATAGGATGCCCACAGAGAGTGAGTGAATGCACCCTCTGTGGTTCCATCTGGACTACATCCCCTTTGTAGACATGTGGACTGATGACAGCTACTTGTTCAGAATAAAAATTTCTGTGGGAACTTCAAGATCCAGGATCAGAACTCCATAATACTACTCAGTGCATAAAGTGGATGAATTGTAATACCAGTTTTGGCTACACTCAGGTTGCTACACAGACACAAGCTCTCTGTCCAAGGGTACCACAAGAAGGGGATGGTATTTTCTCTTTGCAAGGTGCTGTGGTTAGAATGTGAAATGTCACTGATAGACTAATATGGTTGAATAATTTGTCTCCACCTACAGGTCCTATTTTGGAAGTTTGTGGCAACTTTAGGACACAGAGCACTGATTGGGAAACTGAGTCATTGGGGGTCAGAGAGACATGGGATGGGGAATAAGGTTCTATAGATAGACCCCACATCCTTTGTTCTCTCTGCTTCCTGATGATGGGAGCAGTCACTTCTGCCACTATAACTTTTCTGTCCTAATGGACCCCTCAATGGATCCATGAACCAAATATACCCTTGTTCCCTTAAAAAATATTTTGCATCACCCAGAGACTGCTAAAGGCCAAGTAGCAGTCCTGAGTCCATCCACTGGTCGAGGTAGGCAAGGGGCTGCTTCCTGGTGGGATTCCACTGCCCTGCTCTTGTCACACTTCAAAAATCTGTATTCCTCAAAATTCAAAAATCTAAAGAAAATGGACAATTTTCTGGACAGATTTAACTTACCAAAATTAAATCAAGAACAAATTAGCAACATAAATAGACCTATAACCCCTAATGAAATAGAAGCATTCATCAAAATTCTCCCAACCAAAAAATCCCAAGACCAGATGTCATCAGTGCAGAATTCTTAGAAATTCAAGGAATAACTAACACCAATTCTCCTCAAAGTATTCCACACAATAGAAGCAGAAGAGTCATTGCCAAACTCTTTATGAGGCTTCAATAACCTTGATAAACAAGCCACACAGAGACACAACTAAGAAAGAGAACTACAGACCAATATCCCTCATGAACATTGATGCAAAAATACTTAATAAAATTCTGGCAAATCAAATCCAAGAATATACCAGAGAAATCATCCACCATGATCAAGTAGACTTCATCCCAGGGATGCAAGGATGTTTCAACATACCAAAATCCATCACTGGAATCCACCCTATAAACAGACTGAGGGAAAAAGACCACATGTTTATCTCATAGGATGCCAAAGAGCCTTTGACAAAATCCAAAACACTTTCGTAATAAAGGACTTAGAAAGATCAGGGTAAAGAAACATACCTGAACATAATAAAAACTATATACAGCAATCAGACAGACAATATCAAATTAAATGGAGAGAAAATCAAAGCAATTCGTCTAAAATTCAGGACAGGACAAGGCTTGTCCATTTCTCTTCCATTCTTCTTCAATATTGTCCTTGAAGTTCTAACTAGAGCAATAAGAAAGCAAAAGGAGATCAAGTAAATACAAATCAGAAAGGTAGAATTCAAACTTACACTATTTGCAGATGATATGATAGTCTACATAAGTGATCCAAAAAACTCTACAAGGAAACTCCTACAGCTGACAAACACCTTTAGCAAAGTGGCAGGCTATAAGATTAAATAAAAAAAATCTGTCACCCTACTATATACAGATAATACATTCGTGGAAAAAGAAATCAGAGAAAAATCACACTTTAGAGTGGCCACAAACAAAATAAAATATCTTGGGATAATGCTAACCAAAAAAATGTGAAAGATTTTTACCATAAGAATTTGAGTCTCTAAAGACAGAAATTAAAGAAGATACTCGAAAACGGAGGGAACTCCCATGCTCTTCAATGGGTAGGATCAACATAGTAAAAATGTCAATCTTATCAAAAGCAATCTATAGATTCAATGAATCCCCATCCATATCCCAACAGAATTATTCACAGACCTTGAAAGAACAATTCTAAACATTATATGGAAAAACAAAAGACCCAGGATAGCCAAAACAACAATGAACAATGAAGGAAATTCTGGAGGAATCACCATCACTGACTTCAAGCTCTATTAGAGAAAACAGTTTTGTATTGGCACAAAATAGGCAGGTAGACAAATGGAATAGAGCTGAAAACCCTGATATAACCCTCATAACTATGAAGACCTGATTTTTGACAAAGAAACTCAAGTTATACAATGGAATAAATGAAGCATCTTCAACATATGATGCAGCCATAACTGGATACTGGAATGTAGAAGACGGCAGATAAATCCATGTGTATTGACATGCACTAAACTTAAGTCTAAATGGATCAAAGACCCCAACATAAGTCCAGCCACACTGAACATATTAGAAGACAAAGTGGGAAATACCCTTGAACTAAATGGTACAGGAAACCACTTCCTGAGTATTACATCAGTAGCATAGACACTGAGATCAACAATTGATAAATGGGAACTCCTGAAACTGAGAAGCTTCTGTAAGGCAAAGGACACAGACAACAAGACAAAGGGACAGGCCAAAGATTGGGAAAAGATATTCACCAACACCACATCTGACAGAGGGATGATCTCCATAATTTACAAAGAACTCAAGAAGCTATTCTCCAAAACATGAAACAATCCAATTAGAAAGTGGGGTACTGAACTAAATAGACAATTCTCAATAGAATAATCTAAAATGGCTGAATAGCACATAAGAAAGTGTTCAACATCCTTAGCCATTAGGGAAATGCAAATCAAAACAACACTGAGATACCATCTTACTCCTGTTAGAATGGCTAAAATCAAAAACACCAATGATAGTTTATGCTAGAGAGAATGTGGAGAAAGGAGACGACTACTACACTGCTGGTGGGAGTGCCAACTTGGACAGCCACTTTGGAAATCAGTATGGCGATTCCTCCAGAAAATGGATGATACTTAAGCATGTAATCTGTTGAAGGAATTGCATGACTAGACATAGGATTGGAATTGCTGTTTTGAGACTAAAACATGACATTCTTGGTAATACCCAAGGCAATGCTATTGTATAGATTGTCTATCCAGAAGTGGCAAAAGTCAGTTGACTGTCATAAGAAAAGCTGTTTTCTGATTATATACACAGGTTTAGGAACTGGACTGTGTAGATTATGCAGGTGTATGTGGTTTGGGGAACACTCACCAGAAAAAGCAGCCATGTAACTGTGTGATCACAAGTAGGCCTTGGAAGATGGAGACACTTCTGAGATCTTAGTGTTTTGAAGTTGTTAAATTGGCTAACCAATGTGTACATCCAGATATGCCTGCATATGTAAGGCATTGGGCACAAGAAGTCTTCATGGTAGACAACAGACCACATCAGTGAAGGAACTTGTGACACAAGAACAATACAGTATGGGAATTGCATTGGGAAGAAGATGGCCTGGGGCAATCAAGCAATGAGTGACTGATCTATTCTGCTTCAGAATTCACTAGGGAGTGTGGATACAGCACATACATGCTTCTTTGTTATGGAGGCAACAGGGAAAGCTGGTAGAGGAACTGTATGTGCAGCATTACTATTGGGAGAGTTAGTTTTGTAATGGTGGGTAAGATGTAATCGAGAATACCATGTAAATGTGATGACAGATCTGATCACCCTTAGTCAGGCTCTGCAGTGTGCAGATTTCCCTGAAAGGGCTGACATTAAAGTAACACAGGAAATATGTCTTCATGTTTAAGAATGTCCATGGAGGATAAAGTTCTGTGTGTCTAACCAGAAAATGAAAAAGAACATAGCCAAAACTATATGTGATGGCATGGAGAGGGCTCATGTGAGATGAGAACTTATTAGGGAAATCTGGCTCATGAGGTAAATAACAAAAGCTAAATCTGAGCGTACAGAGAAGACACATAAAGAAGTGGTTGGGGTGATTTGGTGTTCTTCAGGAACTGTATGACCAGAGCTATATATGGGCATGGATGATGATTACAGGCCTGGTTCTGGGGACTTTACTGGACAATACTGGTATGAACTTAAGCATCACAAGCTAGGGTAGCATTGTTGCTATGGCACAGTCATGATCATTTCCTGCACAATTTAAAGGGTAACCCAGTACTCAGAATTTACTACCAAAGCAAGGCAGGTGTAAGGAGAGCACTAGATGGTGGGCTTCTGGTAATTGTCAACAGGGAAACAAGAGTGCAATTGAGAGTGTAATAGCAAAGGTTAGCATGATTCTGGGGAAACTGCCCAAGAAAACCAAGGAGGAACTTAGTAACCAAAATTAGGTCTGTCACAAATAAGATGACTCCAGCACAAGTGGTCCTGGGGAGATCACATAGCAAATTTCATGCATGAGCGAAACACTTCACACTAAGCCCTTTAACGTAGAAATGGAACAGTTGTAATTGTTTCAGGTGAAGGCTGTGCCCACTAGAGAATGTCATATAATGAACTTAAATGCTGATCATTGAGGGAACTTAGGAAAGGAATCCAGGGAAACTCCTAATACAGGACCAAATGCTGAGACAATAGAGGAACTCTGGTTCCTGGCTTACTCTCTACAGATACTACAATTATTTGATAACCCAGAACCACATTTGCCAGTGTGGTACCACCCACAGAGCCTTTGGTCCCACTGATCAATGATTATTCAAGAGGCTACTCTGCATGGTTTTCTACAAGCCAATTTCTTGAAGGCATTTTCTCAACCAAGATTTCCCTCTTCTCAGATAAATCTAGATTGTGTTAAGTCGAGAAAAATAAATTGCAGACACACTCCACAGCAATCTGAAGAAAGAAACTGGTGCATGTACCATGGTCGATATGATACTGAGTTTGTGTAAGAAGATCAAATATTGTGTAGCCATTCAATGTGTTTCATAAACAAAGTTTCAGCAAAGGGATCCAGAAAGGCTCCTGAATGAAGATGTAAAGGAGAAGTTCATGCTGGCTGCAGAGGGTATCCAGGATGGTGAGGATGTAAGAATAATGAGGAGCCTCTCATGGAAACCTGCATGTGTTTAAGATAGGTAGCTCAAGAAAGAGACACTATGGTACAGTCAGAGCAGATAATGCAGCCTGTGTTGATGTCTGTGGTTCCTGTCATCACTGGGGGCTGTGCAGGGGCCTATGTTCTGTGCTTCCACCTTAGGCTATGTTGGCATCCATGGGCCATGCTGCCATATGTGTTATGCAAATCTGGGAGACCTTCACAGACACCTGGGGATATGGTGACAACTTGGCCCTGGACGATGCCTAGGAGCATGTCTGAGTCCGTGGTCCTGCTTCATTCATAGTCTGTGTCACTGTTCCTGGCCCATATTACCACCAGGTCCCACGTTCAAGCCAAGGTTCTAGGCTACAACCTGTGACCATGTTGGTGTCCAAGAGCTGTGGCACTGCTGCTGCCAGGCCAATATGGGTTAGACAGAACTATCAACCAGGTCCATGGTATTGTCTGGGCCAGAGCTCCTGCCAAAGGTCTTATCTGGGTCTGTGGTCCTACCATAGCCAGCTGATATATTGGTGCCCTTGGCCAATGATGTCACTAAAGGCCATATAGATCCCTGGAGTTTGGACAACAACTTATGTTCATGAGTGAGTTCAAGAGACATGGTGCACCAGGGACCTTTTGACCTGAGTGTCCTATGCTGTCACTCAGGTCCATGGTGTCTTCCAGGCCAGGGCTGATGCAGAGGGCCATGTCTATGTCCATGGCCCTATAACATTCAGAGGCTCTGATGGTGTCTGGGACTCTTGTTTTCACAGAGGGTCATGAGGATGACCATATCCAGTACCATGGTCCTGCTGCAGTTGAGGCCATGATGATATCCATGGCCCCTGTTAGCATGGGGTCATTAGAACCATGGTGTGCTGAGCTGGCCATGCCCTTCACTGACTCTGGGATGGCTTCTGCCTTTCACAAGATATTGCAGCAGGCAAGTTGGCTCTACCCTTCAGTGGAGAGCTTGTCACTACACTAAGGTAGATGGCCCCATGACTCATAGGCATGCACCTCACATGGGAAGCACACTAGAGCTGACACTGTGGCCAGGGACACAGGTGGACCAAGAATGCATGAGATCAATAGAGGTAACCTTTAGGCCCCCATACTGTCAGGCACTAAGGGATACATGCACTTCCACCCTCATCCATTACTACCTGTGGCATGCTAGAGCTCTGGCCCTGTTGTCACAAGAGAAGGAGAGCTAGGCCTGACCCTCATAGGCAACAGAGCATGAGAAATTAGACTCTGCTTCCTGTCTGGGCAACACACTAGAGCTGACCCTGTTGTTGAGTGATAGGTGATCCAGCCCTGAGGATTTGAGAACAAAAGAGCTGACATTTGTGAGTTAATTTGTTCTTCCCACTCTCTGTTATTTGCTACCTGTGCAAGTGAAAGAACTGGCCCGAGTCATGAGATGGGGAGAATTTGCTAGCTCTGCCCTACACCAGCTACAGCACACAGGAGAGTGAGCCGTGCCCCTCACCTGGGCATCACACTACAGCTGGCCTGTTATCAGATTTTGTGGTGAGTCAGCCCTGAGGTCATAAGAGCAGAAGGGCTATCCCTCCCTCCTTGGGAGAGAGAGGGCACCACATCTTTCCTGGGACAAACATTAGAGCTGGCCCTGGTGATAAGAGTGACAGGGACCTGGATCGAAATGCAAAGATCAAGAGAACTCTCCCTGCTCCATGCTTCAGGCTATATTTGGTGATCTAGCATAAACAGTGTTGTAGAGCTCATCCAGGTAGTGACTATGAAGGAAATCTCATGAGCTGAAAAACCCAACTACCACCCATGCCCAGAACCAGGGCTATAATTTGACCCACTACAACATCCACATAATTTATGAAATGTTGGAGCATGTGAAAGGGACAAGCCTACAGATCGAAAACAGCAGGATATCCATGACAAAGGACAACAAAAGCATATTAAAAAGGAGTTTCAGTGAGAGCTCATTATGAGTGCTGCAACTGAAACAAGAGTCCTCCGGAAAGAGGAAACCTTATGGCAATGAACATTTGCAAGTAAAGATGACTAGACTGAAGGGTAAACTGTGTGTATCAACTGGCCACAGCTTACCTTCCACAAGATTTGTTTTCATCTTTTCTTTAATGTTTCCTTTTGTGTGTTTGCCTACTTGTTTTTCTTGTTGTTTTGATTTTTTGTTTCTTTTTTGTTATGATATAAGATTAATGAAAAATTTTAAGTAATAATAAAAAATAAGTTCAGGTCTGCCCTAATTAGATCTGAGTACCTAAGGTTCTCCAGACTGAATTGTGGTTATTTTTCTTTGATTAGGTGTCAGCTTCCTTAAAATCCTTCTTTCACTTGGTATTTGATGTTTATTTTGCAACAGGTATTGGAGTACAGTGCATTTAAGGCTACAGTTCACCATGCCTAGATAGCTCTCTGAGCTCAGCACAATACAGAGAATCCTTTTCTCAGCAGTATTTCCTTTCTCTGCATATCCTTATTTGAGGAGTGGATCTCAGTCAGATACCTGACCTCATTTACAGGACTTTACACAGAACACCTGCAAACTCTATGACTATGCACAAGATTTCCTCTTTCTTTAAATATGCACTGGTATCTGAATTTGTGCATCATGAATATTTATCCATCTGCAATTAATCCACATATGCAAATTAGCTATATTCCCTTGCTTACTTTTGTCAACTCTTCCCCACTGACCCCAGTTATGTAAGCTAGCCCCATTGCTTCTGTAAATCAGCTGTCTCTCAGAAGCTGTGTCCTCGAAGTTTTTTCCACCATGCTCATAGCTAACCCAAATATGCTTGGTGTTCATGGGCCTGTGACCAAGTACCCTCAAGGAAATGGGAGAACAACAAACATGCTTTTCACCATTATTTTGCCTGCTACTGCTTGTTGGAAATATATGAGTACATAATCATTGCCTTCAGAGTTTAGCATGTTAAAACATTCAGAAAAGGAATGCATTAGACAAATGGAGTAAAAGTCAGCTTAGACAGACTCAGAGAATCAAGTTGATGCTTTATTTAAAATGAGTTGATAACTAGAGGACTTCTGTGTATGAATAGGAAATCCATCAAGGGATTTTCTGACAGATGAGGCCAATGCAGGACACTCCACTTCAGGCCTCTTGATCGGCCAATATGCAAGCATGCTGGGGTATGCACCAGAATATTAACTACAGTCCCTGAGATAGTAAACTCTTGAGGGTAGCGAGCTTCCCATAGTCCAAGGGACACAAATTTCATGACCTTGTTGTCTAAATCCCACAGTCGCCAGCATTGGCTTCTTAAAATGACTATTTCGAACAACAATGCTGATAGGGTGCTAAGGAGGCCTCTCAGCTTGAAGATACACTCCATGGTGTTGCAAAATCTGAAGATGAGATTGAATACAGCTATTGTCAAGTCAGGAACACAAGTGAAAAAGGGAAATTAAAATAAGTCATGTTTTACAGAGAACTAAGCTTCATACCTTGTCGTTGCTGCCACATAATTGTGTTATAGTAGTTACAGTTCAACATCCTACAGACAGGAGTAGTAGAAGTCCTAGACTACTTGATTATAGCAGAGGTACTCTCTATAAGAGGTTTTGGTTAGCAATTTCCCTGTATCTGTCAAATGCTGAAATGTGTACATTTGCTACCTGAGCAGGTAAGAGAATCGGCTGCTCTTTCCACTGTCCTGGGTTCAATTCCCAACAGCCCTATGGCAGCTCAAATCTGTATATAACCGCAGTCCTTTGAGATCCAATGCCCTCTTCTGGTGTGTACATGCAGAAAAATCTCCATGTAAAATCAATCAATCAATAATAATTTTAAAAAGTCTATGCAAGATATGTGGTGGTGGCACCTGCCTTTAATACCAGTACTTAGGTGGCAGAGTTAGGCACATGTATGTGGATTTGAGGTCAGCCTGGTTCAAAGTGAGTTCCAGGGTATGCAGGATTACACAGAGAAACCCTGTCTCGAAAATCAAGAAAGAAGCATGGTATGCACTCACTCATATGTGCATTTTAGACATGAAGTGAAGGATTACAATCCTACAGTCCACAATGCCAGAGAAGCTAGTAAACAAGGAGTGACTAAGAGAGATATAAATGGCCCCTGGAGAAGGGGAAAGGGACAAGATCTTCTGAGCAAAATCAGAGCATGTGGGGAGGGGAGAGTGAACTAGGAAAGTGAGAAGGGGAGAAGAGGGGGTGAGGAAGACATAATGGACCAGGGGGATTGAGTTGGGGTAAGAACAGAAGAGAGCAAAATAAGTAGTACTATACTTATTAAGTATACTTATACTATACTTATTAAGATACTATAGTAGAGGGAGACATTATAGGTTTAAAGAGAAATCAGGCATTAGGGAAATGTCTGGTGAGCTACAAAGATGACTCCAACTAACAGTCTAAGTAACAGAGGAGATGCTACCTTAAATGCCCTCCCCTGATAATGAGATTGATGACTAATTCATATGCCATCCTCGAGGCTTTATCCAGCAGCTGGTAGAAGTAGAAGCAGACACCCACAGCTAAACCTTGAGTTGAATTGAAATTCAGTTGCAGAGAAGGAGGACTGGTGAGAAAAGTGTCAATACCAGGCTGGTGAAACCCACAGAAACAGCTTACTTAAACAAGGGAGAGTCGTTTGTTCTCAGACTGATAGCTGGGAAACTAGCATGGGACTGATCCAGACCTCATGAATGTGGGTGTCAGTGAGGAGACCTGGGAAATCTATGGGGCCCCTTGTAGTGAATCAGTACTTATCCCTAGCATAGGAATGGAATTTGGGAGCCCATCCCACATGGAAGGATACTCCCTGAGCCTGGACACAAGGGCGTTGGCCTTGACCCTATCCCAAAGTATATGACAGACATTGAAAACCCTCTAAGGAAAGACTCACCGCCCCTGGGGAGCAGAAATGGTATGGGATAGGTAGAGAGTTAATTGAGGGAGCAGGTAAGGAGGGGAGGCAGAGGGACATGGGATAGACATGTAAAATAATCTTCTTTCTAATAGCCATTAGGGAAATGCAAATCAAAGCAACTCTGAGATACCATCTTATTCATGTTAGAATGGCTAAAATAAAAAACACCAAAGATAGTTTATGCTGGAGAGGATGTGGAGAAAGGGGAACACTTCTCCATTGCTGGTGGGAGTGCCAACTTGTACAGCCACTTTGGAAATCAGTATGTTGACTCCTCAATAAAATGGGAATGAGTCCATCACAAGATCCAGCAATTCCACTCCTTGGCATATACCCAAAAGAAGCACATTCATACAACAGAGAAATCTGTTCAACGATGTTCATAGCAGCACTATTTGTAATAGCCAGAAATTGAAAGCATCCTAGATGGAGCTCTACCAAAGAATGGATAGAGAAATGTGGTACATTTACACAATGGAGCACAACTCAGCGGGAAAAAAATGGAATCATGAAATTTGCAGGAAAATGGTTGAAACTAGAAGAAACCATTCTGAGCAAGTTAACCCAATCACAAAAAAAATGATATGTCCTCACTCATATGTGGATTTTAGACATAAAGTATTACCAGCCTACAATCCACACAGCCAGAGAAACTAGTAAACAAGGAGGACACTAAAAGAGACAAATATTTTCCCCTGGAGGAGGGGAAAGGGTCACGATTCCCTGAACAAATTGAGAACATGGGAATGAGGGGGAGGGAGCTATGAGAATGAGAAGGGAACAAGAGGAGGATGCAGAGGTCATGTGGCAGCAGAAAGGTTGATTCAGGGGAAGAATAGCAGAAAGGGTATGTGATAGGTAGGGATTTAGTTGGTGGGGTGTACAGGAAGCTGTAGCCACACATGTTTAGGGAGGGCGTGGTCAGGGTGACAGAGTGAGAGGCGGTCATGTGGCCAGTTTCAGTTTCACTTGGCTTGCTGTACAGACTGCTGCCATGCCAGCTGGCTAGGTCCCTCTGTAAGTAAGGCCTTTTCCCTATTGAAATCCCTTGTATTTCTCCCTGGCTCCTTATTGATATTTTCCCTCATTATCTGGTGTCAGGAGCAGGATCTTGTATACCTAGGTCCATTTGGAACAGGCTGCAGGTTCTACCAGGACTTTGGCCTAGGCCAGGAAAGTGCCCTTTCTTCACAGGTGCTCCCAGCTCACAGCCTACCCACTGTGCCACACAAGTGCATTCCAGTTGCTGCTGAGCTGCCCAGAAATGTCTGCCCAGCTGGGAGTTTTCCCCAGATCTCTCCACGGTTACTGTCACAGTTTCTAGCTGCAGACACCGGATGGGCTTGGACTGTGGCCTACCCATGCCCGGAGGCCTCCTCCCCTTACCTGAGAAGTCTCGGTGACCCATCCAGCAGGCCAGGTTATTTGTGGGTCTCGATGGGGGTATCACCTAGGGGTCAATGGGGGCGAGAGAGAAAGGAGACCAAGCGCATAAAGAAAGACAGAGTCAGTCTGAGTCGCGTCAAGGTCTCAATTTATTGGGGCTTAGAGTGGGCTTAAATAGCCCTGCAACAATAGAATTGGGGGGAATAATAGAAGGAACATCAGGTATTTGCTGGGACTGGAACATTCTTCTTGTCAGCCGGAACATCCAGTGGTCTTCCTTGGAACAGCGAACAGAAAAGCTCCAGACACTTTCTTGGAACAGAAGCAGTTAGCAGTTCCGCTTGGCCAAACCGTATCTAATTACAGGTTACAGGAGGCTCACAGAGCTGGCTTTAAGCCGCAAACTTAAAGGTCATTAAAAGTCTTACAAAGGTGGGCTTTAAGCCGCATAGTTTTGGGCCCACGGCCCCTTACATCTCGGAAGTAGGATTTGGATTTAAGGAGGGTCCTCTGCTTCCCCTTGCCTCTGCAGCAGTAAAGCCCCATCTTTTTCAGTGTTTGCTGCTGCAAGGCCATATACTCCCTAAGATAAGCGCAGCCACTTTTGTGACCTCTCTCCACTGCTACAACCATCTTGCTTGACTGACTGCTGCCAACGCCATGCAGAGTAGCTGAACACCTGTGTGACATGCTGGAAAAAGATAGTTATTGTATCTGGAGTAGAAATCAGGTAAAATTATGGCGGATTATTTTTCATTTGCTAAAATTGGTAATATTTTTGCTTATTATGTGAATTCAATGTTTGAGGAGGATGCTAATTTGCCAAATACTGGCCTATATACTGGAATGGCAGTTAGCTTGCTGGTACAAATAATAATACTAGCCAGAGTCATCAGGAACAGGGACAAGGATAATGTCACTACCCACTTACAAGAAATAACAGCTTTATGCAATGAGGTTTTGGAGAGCAGATAAGGTCAGACCACAATTGTGCAGCAAGTGGAACAGAAATTGGATGATAAGCTTGGCTCTGTGTCCAATATGCTAAAGACAGAGCTGTCTGTTACCCAAGATGAGATACAGCATATTTATGATAAGATAAACACAAAGAGATCCTCCATGTCTGAGGCATTAGAGGCTAGGCTGTCAGAGGACCGTGGCGAACTAGAGAAGATCTGTAGCCAGCTAGAAACTCAGATAGGCACTATTACCCAGAAAGTAGATGCAAAGGTGCAAAATACCCAGGATAGGGTTGAAGAATTGGACAATGTCATTCAATCAATTATTGAAGCATCTAAGGTAGCAGATCACAAATTCGAGTCTAGGTTTGAATATTTGGAAGATAATTTACAGTACAGGGCTGAGAGATTAGATAGGTCCATATGGTCGATTGCTGAGGTCTCCAAATCAGCAAATCATGATCTTGAATGTAGGCTCCAATACCTCAAAGACAGTTTCTATGCCATCCAGATGCTGCCTAAGGATGATTGTATTAAAGACCTAGAAAAACATGTAGATGAGCAGTTAGAGCAATTTCCGGATTCACTAACATGCTTGGAATCTTTTATGTTAAGGATATTGAAACTTTTCATAAGGATATCATTACCAGGCTTAAAGATCATTGGGATGCCTCAGAGGCAGAATCACTCCAATCCGAGGCACCTACTCCACCCAGGTATCATGACTATTCCTCTAAGGTACTCGTACAACATTAGTGTACCCAGCTACCATGGTAGAAAAGCCAGCTTCTAAGAAACATCCTCAGGGACAGATGGCTTATGTATGGCAACATATACAGCTGAAGGATCTTAAGCATATTAAAGAATCAGTTTTCTCATATGGTCTCCATAGCCCAGATGTAAAAAAGCTATTGCATTCATTGGCAACCTTTAACAGTGTAACATCCACCGATTGGGAATGATTGGTAGCAGCTGTACTTGAGAATTCATGCCAAATCCAGTGGAAGGCATTGGTAAGAGAAGTGGAGAACCTCATTGAACATCAAGGAATAAAGGAAGGATATGAAGCCCCCCTAAATAAGATTCTTGGTGAGGGTATTTATGCTAACACACAGGCTCAGGCTGAATATGACGACCGTATAGTGTCTCTGTGCAAGAAAGCATCATTAAATGCCTGTGATAAGGTTTGTGAGCCAGGAGAATGCCTAGAAGCTTATAACAGAATGGAACAGGGACCTACAGAATAGTTCCAGGACGTCTTACAAAGGTTAACTAGGGCAGTAGAATTGCAGGTAACAAGACAATCAATTATATATAAAATAGCTTATAAGAATGCAAACCCAATATGCAAAAGAATACTTTTGCCTTTAAAGATCAGATCATCTCTGCTAGAAGAATGGGTTTTGCATTCAGCCAACATTGATGATAATGTGAAAGATACTGGAGCTTGGGTAGGAGAAGCCATCTCGAACGTTTATACTGCATTATAAGAAATTTTTCTATCAAAAAGAAAAAGAGAAAACAAACAAAATAACATACATCTTTTTCAGGTAAGCCTTTTCTGTGGCTCTCAAGAGCCTGCTATGGACCACTTTGCTCATCAGTCCTCCTTCTCTGCAACTGAATTTCAATTCAATTCAAGTTTTAGCTGTGGGTGTCTGCTTCTACTTCTACCAGCTGCTGGATAAAAACTCTAGGATGGTATATGAATTAGTCATCAATCTCTATATCAGGGGAGGGCATTTAAGGTATCCTCTCCTCTGTTGCTTAAATTGTTAGGTGGTAACATCTTTGTGGCTCTCCAGACATTTCCCTAGTGCCTGATTTCTCTTTAAACTTATAATGTTTCCCTCTATTATAGTATCTCTTATCTTGCTCCCTTCTCTTTTTTCCCCAACTCAACCTTCCTACTCCATCATGTCTTCCTCACCCCTCCTCTTCTCCCCTTCTCATTCTATTAGTTCCCTCTCCCCTCCCCACATGCTCCGATTTTGCTCAGATCTTCTCCCTTTCCCCTTCTCCAGGAGCCATTTATATCTCTCTTAGTCAGTCCTTGTTTACTAGCTTCTCTGGCATTGCGGACAGTAGGCTTGCAATCATTCACTTTATGTCTAAAATGCACATATGAGTGAGTACATGCCATGTTTCTTTATTGATTTTCGAGACAGGGTTCCTCTGTGTAATCCTGCATACACTGAATCTCACTGTTAACCAGGTGACCTCAAATCCACATACATGTGCCTAACTCTGCCACCTAAGTACTGGTAGTAAAGGCATGTGCCACCACCACGTATCTTGCATAAACTTTTTAAAATTATTATTGATTGATTGATTTTACATGGAGATTTTTCTGCATGTACACACCAGAAGAGGGCATTGGATCTCAATGGACTACAGTTATATACAGTTTTGAGATGCCAAAATGGTGTTGGGTATTGAACAGAGGACCTTGGGAAGAGCATCCAATGTTTTTAACTGCTCAAGTATCAAATGTACACATTTCCACATTTGATAGATACAGTGAAATTGCTAACCAAAACCTCTTATAGAGAGTACTTCTGCTATAGTCATGTAATCTAGGGCTTCTTCTACTCCTGTCTGTAGGATGCTGAACTGTAACATGTAGATAGACTGCCACAACACAGCTGTGCGGCAGCAGGGGCAGGTACGAAGCTTAGTGCTCTGTAAAGCTCAATTTATTTTAATTTCCCATTTTCTCTTGTGTTCTTGACTTGACAAAAGCTGTATTCCATCTCATCTTCAGATTTCGAAAAACCATGGAGTGCATATTCAAGCTGAGAGGACTCCTTAGCACCCTATCAGCGTTGGTGTTGGAAATGGCCATTTTAAGAAGCCAGTTCTGGCGCCTGTGGAATTTCAACAACAAGGTCATGTCCCTTGGACTATAGGAAGCATACTACCCTCAAGAGTTTAATGTCTCAGGCACTGTTGTTAAGATGCTGGTGCATACCCCTTTCAATTCCACCTGGACCATCTCACCTGAATTACAGTATGCACAAACTGTGATTCTGTGGGCTATTTTTATGAAGCCAATAGTTCTGGTATTTGGTGCAATCGCCATTAAGATCAGCTACATGAAAGACCCATGTTTGAAATTGCAGATGTATAGCCTCGAGGTCTGTGCCTTAATTTTATGTGATAGCAGCTTCTGTACATTAGTTTCCATGAGCTGGAACCATTTTGTAGATCATTATGGCCATACCACTTTTGATTTTCCACCAAACTTTCTGGTTAAAAAAGAAGCCCTGATAAAAAAAAAAAAAAAAAAAAAAAAAAAAAAAAAAAAAAAACACTAAATGCTGTGTTCCCAATAGGGCTTCTGACAACCACCATGTCATACTTTGGTGTGCACTTTTTTCTTTCTGAGAGAAGTTCTCTGAAACTACAGAGTCAGGCAAAGGCCCAGCATGCTTGCATATTGGCCGATCAAGAGGCCTGAAGTGGGGGCTCCTGTATTGGCAGCATCTATCGGAAGTTTCCTTGATGAAATTTCCTATTCATACACAGAAGTCCTGTAGTTATCAACTCATTTTAATAAAACATCAACTTGATTCTCTGAGTCTGTCTAAGCTGACTTCCTACTCCATTTGTCTAAAGCATTCCTTTTCTGTATGTTTTAACATGCTAAATTCTGAAGGCCGTAATTATGTGTTCATATATTTCCAACAAGCAGTAGCAGGCAAAATAATGGTGAAAAGCATGTTTGTTGTTCTCCCATTTCCTTGAGGGTACTTGGTCACAGGCCCATGAACACCAAGCATATTTGGGTTAGCTATGAGCATGGTGGAATAAACTTCGAGGACACAGCTTCTGAGAGACAGCTGATTTACGGAAGCAATGGGGCTAGCTTACATAACTTGCGTGAGTGGGGAGGAGTTGACAAAAACAAGCAAGGGAATATAGCTAATTTGCATATGTGGATTAATTGCAGATGGATAAATATTCACGATGAACCAATTGAGATACCAGGGCACATGGAAAGAACGAGGAAAACTTGTGCATAGTTATACAGGTGTTCTGTGTAAAGTCCTGTAAATGAGGTCAGGTATCTGAACCCAGATCCACTCCTCAAATAAGGATAGGCAGAGAAAGGAAATCCCACTGAGAAAAGGATTCTCTGTACTGTGTTGAGCTCAGACAGCTGTCTGGACATGGTGAACTGTAGCCTTAAATGCACTGTACTCCAACACCTGTTGTAAAATTAACAAGACAAATACCAAGTGAAAGAAGGATTTTAAGGAAGCTGACACCTAATCAAAGAAAAATAACCACAGTTCAGTCTGCGGACCCTTAGGTACTCAGATCTAATGAGGGCACACATGAACTTAATTTTCATTATTGCTTAAAATTTTTCATTAATCTTATACTAGGATCATAGTTTCCCCTCCCTCCTTTCTTCCCATTACCTCTCCCCACAACTTCCCTCTACTCAACCCACCACTCTTCATTCTCCTTTCACAAAGGTTAATTCCTCAAATGGGCAACAACAAGGCATTGGCCTTAAAGTTGAGGCGTGACCAAGATTCTCCCCATGCATTAAGCCTGGGCCTAGGCAACAGAGCATGGGGAATAGGTTCCTAAAAGCTAGACGTGAACTTCTTTAGTGTTTGCTCTGTGGATACTGTGTACTGTTTTCATGGAGTAGGAAGACTATGTTGTATACTATGCTGTACGTATCTTCTATCTTTCTGTGTGTGAATATCACAAATAGTTTCCAGTGTGTTCTCATTGAATTCATGGTATGGAAATCATATCACAGCTTATCTCTCACATTTTTAAAAATTCACTTTCTTTCCTTTACTCTTATTGATTTCACACCATGCAGTCTGATCTGATTTATCTCCTTGTCCCCTCTAAACTGCCCTCTGCCCTTGCAACCTCTCCCTTAAAATGAAACAAAATTGAATATAAAAAGCAATAACCAAACAAAACAAAGAAATCATAAAACCCCAACACATCAAGAAAAACAAGTATTCAAGCACACGAAAGGAAACATAAAAGAAAAAAGAAAACAAATCTTGTGGAAGCTATGGTGTAGCCAGTTGAGACACATAGTTTACCCTTTAGTCTAGTCTTCTTTATTGCAAATGTTCATTGCCACAATGTTTGGTCTTTCTGGAGGCCTCTAGTTTCTGTTGCAGCACTCACAATGGGCTCACACTGTAACTCCTCTTCAATATGCTGTTGTTGTTCTGTGTCTTGGATATCCTGCTGTTTTGGATCTGTACGCTTGTCCCCTTCACATGCTCCAACATTTCACAAATTTTGTGGATGTTGGAGTGGGCTAAATCATAGACCTCTTTCTAGGCCTGGGTGGTAGTTGGGTTGGTCAGCCCATTAGATTTCCCTCATAGTCACTACCTGGATGAGATCTCTAGCACTGCTTATGCTAGCACAACTATTGCAGCCTGCAGCAAGGAGCAGGGCGAGGTATCCTGCCCTCTGGCCCTTAGATCCAGGTCCCTGTCACTCATATCACCAGAGCTCTAATGTTTGTCCCAGGAAAGATGCAGGGCCCTCTCTTTCCCAAGGATTGAGGGACAGCCCTTCTGCTCTTATGCCCTCAGGACTGACTCACCACAAAACCTGATAACAGGTCAGCTGTAGTGTGCTGCCCAGGTGAGGTACATGGCCCACTCTCCTATTTGCTGTAGCTGGTATAGGGCAGGGCTAGCTAGTTCTCCCAGTCTCATGACTCTGGGGCCAACTCTTTCACTTGCACAGTTGACAAAGGACAGAGAGGAGGTATCTTTACCTCACAAATGTCTGCTCATTTGTTCTCAAATCCTCAGGGCTGGCTCACCTATGACCCAACAACAGGGTCAGCTATAGTGTGTTGCCCGGACAAGAAGCAGAGTCTAGTTTCCCATGTACTGTAGCCTATGAGGGTCATGCCTAGCTCTCCCTCTCTTGTGACATCAGGGCCAGATTTCTCACCTGTCACAGGTAGTAATGGATGAGGGTGTGAGGACATGTATCCCTTATACATGCCGTCACATGCCTGACAGGATGGGGGAATAAATGTTAGCTTTCCTGTTCTTATGTGTTCTCGGTCCAACTGTGCTTTTGGCCACAGTGTCAGCTCTAGTTTTCTTCCCATGTGAGGTGCATGCCTATGAGGCATGGGGCCATCTTTCCTTAGTGTGGGGACAAGCTCTCCCCTGAAGGTTAGAGCCAAATTGCCTATTGCAATATCCTGTGAAAGGCAGATGCCATCCCAGAGTCACTGTAGGGCATGGCTTGCTCAGCACATTATCATTCCAATGACCCCCATGCTAACAGGGGCAATGGATATCAAAAGGACTTCAGCTGCAGCAGGATCATGGAACCATATATGGTCATCCTCATGACCCTCTGTGAAAACAAGAGTCCCAGACACCATCATAGTCTCTGATTTCTGCATTGCCATGGACATAGACATGGCCCTTTGCATCAGCACTGGCCTGGATGACACCATGGACTTGTGTAACAACATAGGACACTCAGATCAGAAGGTCCCTGGTGCACCATGTCTCTTGAACTCATTCATAAACACAAGTTGTTGTCAAAACTCTAGGGATCTATATGGTATTTGGTGGCATCATGGGCCAAGGGCACCATTCTAGCTGCTGGCTATGTAGGACCACAGACCCAGATATGACCTTTGGTGTAGCCCTGGTCCAGACAATACCATGGACCTGGTTGATAGTCCTGGCTAACCCAAGTTGGCCTGGCACAAGCAGTGCCACAGCTCTTGGACACCAACATGGTCACAGGTTGTAGCCTAGAACCTTGGCTTGAACATGGGTCCTGGTGGTAATATGGGCCAGGGACAGTGACACAGACTATGAATGAAGCAGGACCACGGACTCAGACATGCTCCTAGGCAGCGTCCAGGGCCAAGTTGTCACCATATCCCCAGGTGTCTGTGAAGGTCTCCAAGATTTGCATGACACATATGGCAACATGGCCCATGGATGCCAACATAGCCCAAGGTGGAAGCACAGAACATAGGCCCCTGCACAGCCCCCAGTGATGACAGGAGCCACAGACATCAACACAGGCCCCATTAGCTGCTCTAGGTGCCAGATGAAGTTCAAACTCTTGTTCATATCCCAGACCCAGGCCTCTCTCTAGACTTGGGACCTACCTGCCATTCGGTTCTGCCTTTTCTTCATCACCCTTACCTCCCCAGATATGCCTCTCTCCCCATCCCACAAACCATACTGCCTCTCCCTTTCTTCCAGCACCACACCCTATACTCTCACATCACTATGGTATCTAATCACCAAAAGCCAGGGTGATCAGTATAGTCACATATGGAGGATGTTTGAGTACTGCCTGCCCTAGCCATAAGGGATGCCTTGAAGTTGATTCCTTTCCTCTTTCCTGAGCCTGTGCCCACAGACCTAGAGGAGTACTTCATATGATGGTACTTCCTGCACTGGGTGGGCTCCTAGTTGATTGTGGCCTCTGCAGATCTAAAAGTCTTAGGAGGCACCATCTGTGTCCATTGCCAATTCTGATCTGATTCATTTTTCTTATTTTACCTTCTGAATCACTAGGTTCCAACTTCCATTATGTTTGAGAGTAAACATACATACACACTGGACACTCAACACTAAATCCAATCATACTAACTTTAAGACATGGATATAATCATATCATTCTTGGCATCTATAGAATGAAGGCCATTTCAAAGAGAGAAAGATATTTATGCCATCTCTAAAACTATCCCTAGACTTTAACAGTCACAAATTTGTCCAGAAGTCCAATGTCTCTTGAAACTCAGTTCAGTTTTTCAAGTGTGAGAACTTGGACAATCTTTAATCTACTCACATACTTCTAACAGAAAATGATACTGATTAAATATTACAGTTATAGAAGTGAGGAATTGTGACATATCAAGGCAAGAGCTGACTAAAGGAAAACCTAATCCCATCAGGGTAATCCCTAAATCTAGCAGCTCCATATCTCCACATCACATAATGACATAAGGAAGTCAACTTTCATTCACAGTGCCTAATCCCCTTCATCTCTGCTGAATGTAGCATACTGTGTCTTTTTTGAGCTACCTATCCTACACACATGCAGCTTTCCATGTGAGGCTCCTCAAGATTCTTGCATCTTCACCACCCTGGGTACCCACTGCAGCATGGACATCACCTTTACATCTTCATGCAGGAGCCTTTCTGAATCCCCTTGCCAAAACTTTAGTTCTGAAACACATTGACTGGCTACACAATATTTGATCTTCTCCTTACACAAACTCAGTATCATGTCAACTGGGGTACACGCACCAGTTTCTTTCTGCAGGTTGCTGTGCAGTGTGTCTGCAATTTATTTTGTCGACTTAACACAATCAAAATTTACCTGAGAAGAGGGACATCTTTGTTGAGAAAATGCCTTTGAGAAATTGGCTTGTAGAAAACCATGCTGCTTTCTCTGGTAAGTGTCCCCAAACCACATACACCTGCATAACCTCCACAGTCCAAGTCCTAAACCTGTGTGTACAATCAGACAACAGCTTTCCTTATGACAGTCAACTGACTTCTCCCACCACTGGATAGACAAACTATACAATAGCATTGCTTTTAGGATTCCCCAAGAATGTCATGTTTTAGTCTCAAAACTGCAATTCCAATCCTATGTCAAGTCATACAACTACTACAACAAATTACACTCTTGAGTCTCACCCATTTTCTTGAGGAATCTCCATACAGATTTCCAAAGTAATTTACTGGTTGGCACTTCCTCCACCATTAGAGGAGTGTTCCCCTTTCTCCACATCCTCTCTAGCATAAACTATCATTGTTGTTTTTTATTTTAGCCATTCTAACAGGAGTAAGATGGTATCTCAGTGTTGTTTTGATTTGCATTTCCCTAATAGCTATGTATGATGAACACTTTCTTATGTTTCTTTCAGCAATTTTAGATTTCTCTATTGAGAATTGTCTATTTAGTTCTGTACCCCACTTTCTAATTTGATTATTTGGTGATTTGGAGTCTACCTTCTTGAGTTCACTGTATATTTTGGTGATCAACCCTCTGTCAGATGTGGGGTCTGTGATTATCTTTGCGCAGTCTGTGGGCTGCCATTTTGCCTTTCTGACTGTGTCCTTTGCCTTACAGAAGCTTCTCAGTTTCAGGAGGTCCCATTTACCAATTGTTGATCTCAATGTCTGTGCTACTGGTGTAATGTTCAGGAAGTAGTCTCCTGTACCAATTCATTCAAGAGTATTTCTCTCTTTGTCTTCTAATAGGTTCAGTGTGCCCGGATTTATGTTGGGGTCTTTGATACATTTGGACTTGAGTCTTGTGCATTTCAATAGACATGGTTATGTCTGCAGTCTTCTACATTCCAGTAACCAGTTATTCCAGCATTATTTGTAGAAGATGCTTTCTTTTTCCATTGTAAACTTGAGATTATTTGTAAAAAGTAAGGCATTCGTAGGTGTGTGAGATATATCAGAGTTTTTAACTCTATTCCATTAGTCAACCTGTCTATTTATGTGCCAATCCCAAGCTGTTTTCGGGACTATAGCTCTGTAATAGAGCTTAAAGTGAGGGATGGTGATGCCTCCAGTATTTCCTTTTTTTGTATAGGCTTGTTTTGGCTATGCTGGGTCTTTTGTTTTCCATATAAATTTGAGAAGTGTTCTTTCAAGGTCTGTGATGAATTGTGTTGGGATTTTGATGGGGATTGCATTGAATCTATTGATTGCTTTTGGTAAGATTGCCATTTTTATTATGTTGATCCTACCTATCCAAGAACATGGGAGATCCTTCCATTTTCTAGTATCTTCTTTAGTTCCTTTCTTTAGAGACTCAAAATTATTTTGCTACAGGTCTCTCTTGATCTTCTTTTGCTTTCTTATTGCTCTAACTAGAACCTCAAGGACAATATTGAAGACGTATTGAGAGAGTGGCCAGCCTTGCCTTGTCCCTGATATGAGAGGAATTGCTTTGAGTTTCTCTCCATTTAATTTGATGTTGGCTGTCTGTTTGCTGTATATTGCTTTTTATTATGTTAAGGTATGTTCCTGTTATACCTGATCTCTCTAAGACCTTTATCATGAAGGGGTGTGGAATTTTGTCAAAGGCTCTTCAGTATCTAGTGAGATTAACAAGTGTTTTTTTTTTATCCTCAATCTGTTCATATGGTGGATTACATTGATGGATTTTCATATGTTGAACCATCTTTGTATCCCTGGGATGAACCCTACTTGATCATGGTGGATTATTTCACTGATATGTTCTTGGATTCGATTTGCCAGAATTTTATTAAATATTTTGCATCAATGTTCATGAGGAATATTTGTTTGTAGTTCTCTTTCTTAGTTGTGACCTTGTATGTCTTGGGTATCAAAGTTATTGAAGCTTCATAAAGATTTTGGCAATGACCCTTCTGCTTCTATTGTGTGGAATAGTTTGAGGAGAATTGGTTTTATCTGTTCTTTGAATTTCTGGTAGAATTATGCACTGAAATCATCTGGTCCTGGGGTTTTTGTTTCCCTTGGGAGATTTTGATGACTGTTTCTATTTCATTAGGGGTTATAGGTCTATTTAAGTTGCTTATCTGTTCTTTATTTAATTTTGGTAAGTGATATCTGTCTAGAAAATTTTCCATTTCCTTTAGATTTTTGAATTTTGAGGAATACAGGTTTTCAAGTATGACCTGAGCAGGGCAGTGGGACTTGAAATGGAGGCAGCCCCTGGCCTACCATGGCAGGTGGATGGAGGCAGGGCTCTTACCGGTCTCTGGGTGATGCAACATAATTTTTTAAGGGAACAAGTGTATATTTTGCTCATGGAACCATCAAGCGTATATAGTCCATTAGAGCAGAAAAGTTATAGTTGTATCAGTGACTGTTCCCATCATCAGGAAGCAGAGAATAGACAGGATGTGGGGTCTACCTATAGAAACTTATTTCCCATCCCATGACTCTCTGACCCCAGTGTCTCAGTTTCCCCAACAGTGCTCGGTCTCCTAAAGTTGCCAAAAACTTCCAAAACAAGACCAGTAGGTGGAGACAAATTATTCAACCGTATTAGTCTATCAGTGGCATTTCACATTCTAACCACAGCACCTTGCAAACAAAAAATACCAGCCCCTTCTTGTGGTACCCTAGGACAGAGTTCTTGTGTCTGTGTAGTCACCTGAGTGTGGCCAAAACTGGTATTAGAATTCATCCACCTTATGCACTGAGTAGTATTATAGAGTTCTGATCCTGGATCTTGAAGTTCCCACAGAACTTCTTCTTCTGAACAAGTAGCTGCCATCAGTCCACATGTCTGCAATGGGGAAGTAGTCCAGTTGGAACCACTGAGGGTGCATTGTCTCACTCTCTGTGGGCATCCCATCCAATGGACAGTGGATAAGGTATGCACAACCCATCAGTGTAATCCACTATGTAAAAAAACTGAAAAACAGAAGTCACATGATCATTCACTAGGTCCTGAAATAGCTTTTGAAAAATCCAACACCCCTTCATGATAATGGTACGGGAGAGATCAGGGATACCAAGAATAAACCTAAACATAATAGAGCAATATACAGCAAACCAACTGCTAACATCAAATTTAATTTAAAGACACTCATGGGGTTCATCTAAAACCAGTTACAAGACTGTCCACTCATTCCATATCTCTTCAATGTTGAACTTGATATTCTAGATAGAGCAATAAGACAAATAATGTCTCCCCCAGAAATCCTACAGCTGGTAAATAAATTCAGCAAAGTGGAAGGATACAGATTAGCTCAAAAAATAAAATCGGTAGTCCTACTATATACAGACAATAAATGGACTGAGAAAGAAATCAGAGAAACGTCACCCTTTACAATGGCCACAAGCAACATAAAATACCTTGGGGGTAATGCTAACCAAATAAGCGATAGAGCTGTATAGCAAGAAAAGTGAGTCTTTAAAGAAAGAAATTTGAAGAAGATACCAGAAAATGTAAAGATCCCTCATGCTGTTGGTAGTTAGGTGAAAAAGAGTAAAAATGGTAATCTTGCCAAAAGCAATCTACAGATGCAATGCAAACTCTGTGAAAATACTCACACAATTCTTAACAGATCTTGAGAAAACAATTCTCAACTTTATATGGAAAAACAAAAAACCCAGGATACCCAAAACAACCCTGGACAATAAAGCAACTTCTGGAGGCATCCCCATCCCTGAATTCAAGCACAATTATAAAGTTATAGTCCTGAATACAGCTTGGTAATGGCACCAAAATAGACCAAGGCAATTTAATTGAAAACCCTGATATTAACCCACACACCAACGAACACTTGATTTTTAACAAAGAATCTAAAACTATACAATGGAAAACAGAAAGCATCTTCAACAAATGGTTCTGGCATAACTGAATGTGGACATGCAGAAGACTGCATATAGATCCATATCTCTATCCATGCAGAAAACTTAAGTCCAAATGGATCAAAGACCTCAACATAAATCCGGCCACACTGAACCTCCTAGAAGAGTGAATGGGAGGTACCCTTGAATGAATTGGTTCGGGAGATCACATGATGAACATAATGCCAATAGCACAGACAATGAGAATGATAATTAATAAATGGTACCTCCCGAAACTGAGAAGCTTCTGTAAGTCAAAGAACAGAGTCAACAAGGCAAAGCAACAGCCCATAGAATGGGAAAAGATATTCAGCAATCCCACATCTGACAGAGTGCTGATTTCCAAAATATACAAAGAATTAAAGAAGCTAGTCACTAAAACACCAAACAAGTAAAAAGAAAGAGTGGGGTTCAGAACCAAATAGAGAATTCTCAATAGAGGAATCCAAAATGGCTGAAAGACACTTAAGCAATTGCTCAATATCCTTAGCCATCTTGGAAATGCAAATCAAAACAACTCTGAGATACCATCTTACACTGGCCAGAATGGCTAAAATCCAAAACACCAATGACAGTCTGTGTTGAAGAAGATGTGGAGAAAGGAAAACAATCCTGCATTGATGGTGGGAGTGCAAACTCGTACAGCCATTCTGTAAATCAGGAAAATGGAAATCAGTATACCTCATGATCCAGCAATTCCACTCTTGGGAATATACCCAAAAGGTGTACATTCATGTAGTAGGCGTTACATGACATAAGGACAGGTGTTCAACCACGTTCATAGCAGCGTTTGTTTTTTGTTTCTTTGTTTGTTTGTTTTTGTTTTTGTTTTTTCCTAAGCAATTTGATACCACAATTCTTCATGTCTTCAAGTGCTCGGGCTCTGGAATTTCCTTATTTGTTTTCCCCCTTTTTTATTAGAAAGAAAATGATTTTACATGTCAATCCCAGGTCACTCTCCCTCCCCTCCTCCTCTGCCCCCACAACTAACAACCTACCCATCACATACCTATTCTGCTCCCCATGAGAGTGAGGCCTTCCATAGAGGGTCTTAAAATCTGTATTATTCTTTGGGATAGGGTCTAGGCCAACACGCCTTGAGTCTAGGCTCATGGAGTATCCCACCATGTGGGATGGGTTCCTAAAGTCCATTCCTATGGTAGCAATAATTACTGATCCACGACAAGAGGCCCCATAGATGTCCAAGGTCTCCTCACTGACACCCACATTCAGGGGGTCTGGATCAGTCCCATGCTGGTCTCCAAGCTATCAGTCTTGGGAACAAGAGTTTCACCTGGTTCAAGTCAAATGTTTCTGTGGGTTTCACCAGCCTGGTATGGAGTCTTTTGCTCATCAGTCTTCCTTCTCTGTATCTGAATTTCAGTTCAGTTCAAGGTTTAGCTGTGGGTGTCTGCTTCTATTTCCACCAGCATATGATGGCATAATAATCAGTCATCAATCTCATTATCAGGAAAGGGCATTTAAGGTAGCCTATCTTCTGTTGCTTAGATTGTTAGTTGGTGTTATCTTTGTAGCTCTCCAGACATTTCCCTAGTGCCTGATTTCTCTTTGAACTTATAATGACTCCCTCTATTATAATATCTCTTATCTTGCTCTCTTCTGTTCTTCCCTGAACTCAACCTCCCTCTCCCATCATGTCTTCCTCACCTCTCCTTTTATGCCTTCTCATTCTCTGAGGTCCCTCTCTCCTCCTCCCATGCTGGCAATTTGCTCAGGAGATCTTGTCCCTTTCCCCTTCTCCAGGGGACCATGTAGTCTCTCCTGGGTCCTTCTTGTTTACCAACCTCTCCGGCAGCCTTGACTTCAGGCTGGCAAATTTTACTCTATGTCTAAAATCTACATACTAGTGAGTACATACCATGACAGTCTTTTTGTGATTGGGTTACCTTGCTCAGAATGGTTTCTTCTAGTTCCATCCATTTGCCTGTGAATTTCAAGATTCTATTGCCTTTTTCCCACTGAGTAGTACTCCACTGTGTAATTGTACCACATTTTTTCTATCCATTCTTCAGTTGAGTAGCATCTTGGTTGTTTCCGTGTTTTGGCTATTACAAATATTGGTGCTATAAACATAGTTGAACAGATGTCCTTGTTGTAGGAGTGTGCTTCTTGTGAGTATATGCCTAAGAGTGGAATTGCTGGATCTTGTGGTAGACTGATTCCCATTTTCCTAAGGAACCACCATACAGATTTCCAAACTGGCTGTATGAGTTGGCACTCCCACCAGCAGTGGAGGAGTGTTCCCTTTCTCCCCAACCACTCCAGCATAAACTGTCATTGGTGTTTTTTTTTTTTTATTTTAGCCAGTCTGACAGGTGTAAGATGGTATCTCAAAGTTGTTTTGATTTACAATTCCCTGATGGCTAGGGATGTTGAACACTTTCTTATGTGTCTTGCAGTCATTTTAGATTCCACAACTGAGAATTGTCTATTTAGTTCTGTACCCCACTTTTTATTTGGATTATTTGGTGTTTTGCAGACCAGCTTCTTGAGTTCTTTGTAAATTTTGGATATCATCCCTCTTTCAGATGTGGCTTTGTTGAATATCGCTTCCCAATCTGTGAACTGTCATTTTGTTCTGTTGAATGTGTCTTTTGCCTTACAGAAGCTTCTCAGTTTCAGGAGGTCCCATTTGTTAATTGGGGATCTCATTGTCTGTGCTACTGGTGTTATATTCAGGAAGCAGTACCAATTCGTTCAAGGGTGTTTCCTATATTCTCTTCTAATATGTTCAGTGTGCCTGGGTTTATGTTGAAGTCTTTGATCATTTGGACTTAAGTTTTGTGCATGGTGATAAGCATGGATCTATTTGCAGTATTCTATATGCCAGCATCCAGTTATGTCAGCACCATTTGTTGAAGATGCTTTCTTTATTCCATTGTGTAGCTTTGGCATCTTTTCAAAAATCAGGCGTTCATAGGTGTGCAGGTTAATATCAGGGTTTTCAACTCTATTCCATTGTTGTACCTGTCTATTTTTGTGCCAATACCATGCTGTGTTCAGGATTATAGTTCTATAATAGAGCTTGAAGTCAGGGATGGTGGTGCCTCCAGAACTTCTTTTATTGTGCAGGGTTGTTTTGGTTATCCTGGTTCCTTTGTTTTCCCATATAAAGTTGAGAATTGTTCTTTTAAGATCTGTGAAGAATTGTGTTGGGATTTTGATGGGGATTGCATTGAATTTGTAAATTGCTTTTACTATGATTGCCATTTTTACTATGTTGAGCCTACCTATCCAAGAGCATGGGAGATCCTTCCATTTTTGTACCTGTTGAGATTTGCTTTTTTGCCAAGTATGTGGTCGACTTTAGAGAAGGATCGATGTGATGCTGAAAAGAAGGTTTAATCTTTTGTGTTCGATGGAAAGTTCTATAGATGTCAGTTAATCTCAATTGGGTCATGACTTCTGTTAGTTCCTTTGTCTCTTTGTTAAGTTTCTGTTTGGAGTTCCTGTCCAGTGGTGAGAGTGGGGTGTGAAGTCTCCCACTATAACTGTGTGAGGTCTTATTTGTGATTTGAGTTTTAATATTGTTTCTTTTAGGAATGTTGCTGCCTTTGTATTTGGGGCATAATTATCTAGAATTGAGTTATCTTCCTGATGGATTTTTCCTGTGATGAATGTGATATGAATTTCTTTATCCCACAGAGAATGGGAAAGGGTAGAATCTCATGAGGTAATTGGGAGCATGAGAGTAGGGTATATGGAGCTGCCAGAATAGAGGAGGAGAAGAGTAGGGGAGAGGAGGAAATGGACAACAAGAAATATTGAGTTGGGGGAAGAATAGAGGAGAGCAGCATGAGAGATACCATATCACAGGGAGCCATTATTGGTCTGAGGAGAGATCTGAAACTAGGGAGATTTCCAGAGATCTACATGGATGACAAGAACTGACAATCTACGCAATGGTGGAGAGGATAACCTAAATTCCCTTCCTCTATAATAAGACTGATGACTACTTTTTATGCCATCCTAGAGCCCTCATCCAGTTGCTGATGGAAGCAGAGGCAAACATCCACAGATATACACTGAACTGAACTCTGGAACGTAGTTGCAGAGAGGGAGGAATGAAGATCAAAGGGGTCGGTACCAGGCTGGTGAAACCCACAGAAACAGCTGGCCTGAACAAGGGAGAGCACATGGACCCCAGACTGCTGTCTGTGAGGCCAGCACAGGACTGAATCAGACCCCTGAACATGGATGTCAATGTGGAGACCTCCACACTCTAGAGGGACCCTGGTAGTGGATTAGTATTTTTCCCTGGTGTAAAAGAAAGGACTTTGAGAGCCCATCCCACGTTAAGGGATGCCTTCTTGGCCTGGACACATGGGGGAGGGCCTAGGCCTGGCCCAGGATGATGTGGTGGACTTTGAGGAGCCCCCTTGAGGGCCCTACCCTGCCTATGGAGTGGAGGGTGGATGTGGAGGAGGGCAGGTGAGGTGTTGGGGGTAGGGTTAGGGAGAAGTTTGGGGGGAGAGGGAAGAGATCGACATGTGAAGCAAGCTTGTTCATAATTTGAACAAACAAATTAATTACAAAAAAGTAATCTCCAGTCATGAAATTTTAAATGTTTAATCTTCTTATCACCTTTTACTCTATATTATAGTCATATCTTATACCAATAGATGCTCAATTTTGAATTTCTACTTCTGATAGAAGACTGTCTTTCTTTTACTCCCTATAATGATAGTGCTTCAGTCATCATTGGTAAAGTCACTTCTAATAAAAAAAATAATAGGTGATTTATTTCTCCCCAATTATCTTCCCAGTTATTCAAATAATCATATTTGAATATTACAAAGGACAGTGTTGGAAATGAGTTTGTTCTATTGTTAATGATGATATATGAGTGATTTACTTTTTAAAACAAAGTTCTTAATCATGGCCATGATAATTGAAATAAAATATAATATTTCAAAAAAATCCATCTCTTGATGAGAGTGGGGAAAGATGCATACAACCAAAATGAGTATATATACAAGGTTTTCAGCATGAGGTAACCCTGTTCTATCATAGGTGTAGACTGCTAAGCATATGTAGACTCATATACCCTGTACAAATGAGATTCTGATATATTAAGATTAAAATTGTCCATCTCTTGTAGCATTGTAGAAGGAAAGAAAAAGTTGTCTCCCTCTTATCAGCCCCTTTTCCCTATTGAGATCCTAAAGGTAAGATTCCTTTGTACATTTCTGAGGTCTACAAGACCTCCTGTAGTAGTTCAGTACTTATCCCTAGCATAGGTGTGGACTTTGGGAGTCCATTCCACATGGAGGAATACTGCCTGAGCCAAGACACATGGGGGTGGGCCTAGGCCCTATCCCAAAGGATAGGATAGACTCTGATGACACACTATGGAAGGTCTCATCATCCAGGGGGAGCAGAAAGTATATGTGATAGGTAGGGTTTTAGTTCGGGGTGGGAGGAAAGAATGGGAGGGAGAGGGAACTGGGATTGTCAAGTAAAACAATCTTTTTGTAATTCAAAAAAATATTCAAAACAGAGATTCTGCAGGGCGCTGGTGGCTCACACGTTAAATCCAAGCACTCAGGAGGCAGAGGTAGGCGGATCTCTGTGAGTTCGAGGGCAGGCTGGTCTCCAGAGCGAGTGCCCAGGTAGGCTCCAAAGCTACACAGAGAAACCCTGTCTTGAAAAACAAAAAAAAGATGTATTCCTTTGCACAATTCTGGATACGTAAGTCTTAAGGAAGAAATATGCTTTCAGTTCACTTAGTTGTCATCAGAATCTTCAGCCAGTTCCATGTTAACAATATTAAGGAGTTCTGATTTATTGTGAAGCAAATTTGAGAGGACATAGAAAATTTTGGTGAATTTTCAGATACTGATTAATCTCAGTGAAGTTCAGGTTCTGGAGATTGGAGTTAGCCTTCCCACTACAAATTCAAGCTTGTCTGCCTCCAAAACAACTTCATAACTACAAGAAGGAAAGAGAACAACATGTAGTGCAAGAATTCAGACACCGTGCTCCTAAAGATACCTAAGGGATAACTATTGCCAATAGAATCTACTCTTGTTAATCTTCTGACATAAAGTCATTTACCATAAAAGAAGATAGCTGGATGATCACTTGTGGAAAAGGCATGGAGGACCTTCTAACTAGAAATTTCTCGACCAGAAAATCCAGAAGACTAATTGTAATTAGAATTATTTGTGGCTGCTTTATCCAGAAAGTTATAAACATAGATTTAATTGTGTTTTGCTATCTATCTACATCATGTCTATATTTGCTGATCATAGTCATTCAAAACCAAGAACAAGGCTAATGCACATCTTTCTCATTACAAACTGTGAAACAAGGACAAAGACAGCTGGAATGAGCCCCTTAGGAATCAAATTATGAACAGTGATGTGATATAAAATAAGACAAGTTTAACAGTTCCATTCAGCTCCTTCATGAGTCTCAGCAAGGAACACTATATTATAAAATAGATTTCAGATTAATGATCTCAATTGTTTATATAAGGTCTGTTGAGACAAGGCTCATCTGTGTTCATCTTGAGTTCCTTACTTGAGAAGGCTATTAAAAGGGAAAATATAGCTCAGTTCTGAATGCATCCAGCTGTACTACATCCCTCCCATAGATCATCAACCAACTGAGGCCTTTCCTTATGGTACTGGTTTCTTCATGAGCTGGATACTCAGATTTTGAGACCCATTAGTCCCTTCTACCCCCACCCTTAAAATAACTATAAATATTCCCCCGGCCATTCTGTAACTTGAGCACAGCCTTCAGTCTGTTTCTGTTGTGTCACAGAGGCACTAACTCAGAAACCTACCTTGATTTGGAGCTGTCTACTCAACCCTGATTTTTCTTCATGTGTCTCAAATTATAGTTCTTAACATTGGTTGTTATAACCTAAACAATAGGGCCAACATGAGATTTGATGAGATACCTGGTCAAACAGCTACATTCAGTGGCTTAGAGTACAAATGATTCCTGAGTAGAATTGCAGCAATAGAAGTTCTATACCGTGCGGGATACCATTGATTCTAGGAAACCACTAGACTGTGTAACCTCTCCATGACATCAGTGGGTATGTGGGCATATGCACCTAAATGTAAATTTATAGCTGTTAGACAATAAGATGAGAAGTTGTCAGTGTGAGCTGATAGGTAAGAATTTTATGTCTCTTGAATCAAACCTTTGCTTTCTGCATCATGTACAAAATTCACAAGGAAATCATTAGACTCATCATCGATTTCTATGAAGCCTGTAGAAGAGACCTTCTCAACTTTCCCATTACTACAACATTTTAATACATTTTTTATATTGTGGTAATCACCATCCATAATATTATTTCATTGGTACTTCATAATTCTAATTTCGATACTGATATGAATCATGATGTAAATATCTGATGTGTAGAACGTCTGATAAGCAACCCCCAAATGTGTCAGAACCCACATACTAAGATCCACTGCTGAAGAGTGTTTTAAATATTTTCTGGCCTGTGTTCATGTTCTAATAAAGACAGAGCTCCAGCTCCAAATGTTTATGTGATTATATACTTTCCAAGGCTTATAGTTTTACTAAAGCTTTTACTCTTTCTAGGTGAGAGCTGTTACCTATCCCGAATAATATACTGTCATCAAATAGATGTCTGGTGTTCTAGATCTATGTAAAAAAGAGAATTTTATTGCAGCACTCTGGATAAGAAGTACAAATCATCAAAGGATGGCCTTCATCTCTCTCACATATGCCTAATATTTTGCCTCCTATGAGGAGAAAGTATCTGTAGAGGTTATTGCCCCTATATTCAAAGAAAGTCACATATAATCTCTGACAGTGATGGAATAAGAGGGCTCAGGGTAACCAAAGATATTTTATTTATCCCATTGTAGAGCGTTAGCTTTTTGTAAAATATCAGGTGTTCCTAGATGTGGGTGTTAATATCAGGGTTTTAAACTCTATTCCATTGATCTACCTTTCTATTTTTGTGCCAATACTAAGCTGTTTTCAGGACTATAGCTCTACAATAGTGCTTGAAATCAGGATGGTGATTCCTCTAAAAGTTATTTTACTGTACAGGGTTGATTTGGCTATCCTGGGTCTTTTGTTTTCCATATATAGTTGAGAATTATTCTTTCAAGGTTTGTGAAAAATTGTTCTGGGAATTTGATGGGGATTGCATTGAATCTGTAGATTACTTTTGGCACAATTGCAATCTTCTTGACCCTATCTATCCAAGAACATGGGAGATCCTTCCATTTTCTAGTATCTTCTTTAATTTTTTTATTTAAAGACTCAAGATTCTTTTTTCTGATGCAAACTGCACGGGGCTTTATTATAGTTATTTAACAAGCTAACCCCATGTTAGCCCGGGCCTTCCATCCATCCACCATGGCAGATGGTTAGGAAAGACAGCTTGAAGCATCTGCATAGAGATCTTATAGGGAAGCATAAGGGGAGTGTCTAGGGTTACGCACAGGCTCAGGATTGGTGTGCCTCCAGGCTTGGAGGGTTTGCCCTGGGTTGATTGGTCAACTGGTTGTTATGGCCCATAAGCCCTCCCAGGTTGGTTGCTATGCTCTGCGCATCATTGTTGTGCACTTGTCAGTAAAGCACATCCAGAGCCGTAAAGCATAGCACCACCAGCTAACTTATGATTGGTTCCTTGCCTCGAGGCTGGAGCCTAACCTCCTAGTGACCAAGACAAGGTCGTGGCAAGCACATGTTACTGTCATGGCTGCTGAAATGGGGAGCTGGTCCCTACGTTCCCCAATTTTTTTTTTTGAAATTCCAATCATGGAATTGCTGTCTCTCCAGCGTCCCCATCAGGGAGTGAGAGATATTGGCATCCCCATGCAAGGGAGTTCCTTTTGACTTAGCATTTCAACCAGGGAAAATGGGCGACATATTCATTCCCATGGTACTTCCTGCTGACTTTGTGACGAAGTTAGGGACCCAAGAAGGCTAAAATGTTAGTCAAAAGCAAAGAAGGGAATTTAGGCAATGGGGAATCCATCAGGAGCTTCTGGTTAGCAGACTCTGTTGCAGAAACAGGGGGTGTCCATATCAGCTGGACTGGTTCACATCCACAGCAAGTCCAGGGTTCACAATCTACTTAGGAACAGCCTGTAGTCAGCAACTGATACTCAGATGTGTCTGCCAGAAGCAGAAACCTGTTTAAGACATGTTTAAACTGGGAACAGACATTAAAATTTTTTTTACTGAAGCCCATAGTGCAGAAAAAAGCAGATATCTGGATATCTGTTCAAACACTAGGAAGATATTTATAACTTTGAGTCCTAGCAAAAATACAGATTTGGTCTAGAAGAATGTACATTTTTCTTCTGTCCAGAGAGCCAGGTATGGATTGGACAGAGGTGCCTTTGGCATGATGAAAAACCCTTTAAGTTTATACTTAGACGACAACCAAAATAAACCTAAAAACCTTGAACTTATGACTGAACAGTAGATAGTCATTACTTTATCAGCTAACACACTGACTATAGTCTATAGTGGATCTGACTGCCTGATGCTGCCAAGCTGACAACCATTAATATTTCAGAGATCTGAGAAGGGTATATTTTATACAGTTTCTGAATGTATTAAAAAGCAACAGATGCTAGTTAGAAGCTAGTCCATATACAGTTAGCCATAATCAAGTCTCTCCATTATTGATGGAGGCAGATGTCTCAAAGAACAGCAATCTTTGCCAGGCGTATAAGGTGAGAGGTTTTTTCTCTCTGTGGAAGAGGGACATGGAAAAGACTGACCTTGTTTTGTCTAGGCAAAGGGGTACAATCAATTTTCCAATGTCCAGCAGATTTGTCCACAGTCTTGGCCAGGCCCTGGCAGGCAGCAGGTATCACATCTGAGCATCTCACTCACTGGTCCAGGTGCAGGAACTGGGGTGCCTCATAATCTTCTTTGGAGACTTTGGGTCACTGTCAGGATCTGGCAGTCTATCTGATATTACAAACTTTTAAAACAACTTTTTTAAATGCCATATTCTGCAGGTCTCTGAAGCATTAGAGGTTTGTTTAGTTACTTGCCTTAAGCACACATTAAGCACACATGTGACTAGGTAAGGTCTTATTTCTGTAATTAATTAATTTTTAGTCTGACTGTAACTGGTTTTAACTTAGTAAAATATTTGAAACTTAGCGCAGCTGAATTTAAAACTGCATAGAGTTACCTTATATTCCTTAAACAGTAGCTACATGTACACATTTTAGCTGCTTGCTTAAACTTTACTTCTTTCTGAGACAGGGTTTCTCTGTGACTTTGGAGCCTGTCCTGGAATTTGATCTGCTGACCAGGCTGGGCCTTGAAGTCACAAAGATCCACCCGCCTCTGCCTCCCGAGTGCTGGGATTAAAGGCATGTGCCACCAATGCCCTAAACTTAACTTCTGAAAACATAAACTGTAACATCTTATAATCGATTAGCAGCTTTTATAAAACAAGAACTTTTTATTGTCAGTCTTTGCTTAAAAATGATTCTAAATTGAAGCTCTTTAAGTTCAAACATTAATAAAAACATTTTTAAAAAGCGTAAATATTTAGAAAACTGGTTTTAAAAAGAAATTTAAAATCCCTTAATGTCTTTCTGTAATATATAGAAGTATTAACATTTTAAATCTTAATTGAAAAACTTGTTTCTAAGATGGTACCTCTAATTTCCATGTGGACTTTAGTCAAGATGGCATTTAAAGTATCTTTTTTTAACTTTAGCAAAATGGCTTCCAGTCATTTTGTGCCATGTGGCTGGCTACAATATGGCGGTGACCTGCACCATTTGTTTTAGCTGTATGCTTGTAACAGAACTTAGGTTATGCCAGGAAACAGAACATTTTAAAACAAGCATACATAATTTACTTGAGAAATAAACAGAACTTTTAAGCAGAAATTACTTAATATGGTTAAAATTTTAACTTATATTACCATTTTTAAAATTTACTATTTGTAGACATGAGAAAACATAACAGTTTACATTTTTCTCTGACTTATAACAATCTTTCCTCTGACCTTTAACAATTTTTCTGTGACCTTTTATTACTTGCTTTAACCCTTTATAATTTTTTATATACCTTTAGTTTATTCCTCTGATTTTCTTAGACATTCTTAGACAAATTTCTTTTTTCATTTTTCTCTTTATTATTTTAGTCTCCTACATTTTTTCTCATTTCTCAGTCAACATAAAAACTCTTATCAAAGTCCTTTTTAAGATTTTTAATAATTTGAAGGCCATTTCTTTGAACGTCTGGATTAGGCCAGATAGTTCACCTGCCCCAGCTCCATGTGCTCAGGGCAGAGACCTGAGGGGGGGTGCTGCTAGTAATCCCAGACCCTCTGTCAATGCAGAGGTGGGAAAAGACCCCCGAGGTTTCCCTGAATACCATGTGTGTGAAGCACAGAGAAGGCCAGGCAGCCAAGCAGATTGTGGCCTTGCAGCCATGTGCTCAGGGCAGGAAAACTCCCACTGCAAGCCAGGACCCATGGCAGGATGGCAGTTGAGGCAGAGACAGCCCCACTTCTCATGCCTCACAGACCGGCAGGTGAGGATAGGAAAACAGACTCACCTACATCAGCCAAGCTCAGCTGTGAGGGCCGCAGCAACAGTTAGAGTTCAGAGTAGCAGCCTCAGGGGACTCCGCCGCAGCACACTCTAACCCGTGGCGCATGGCAGAACTCCTGTCCTGTGCCAAGTGCTCAGGGTAGCAAGAAAAGCCCCCTGACCCATGCATGCCACGTGTGTGGGCAGTAGGGGCAGAAAGAGATGCTTCACAAACACACAGCACAAATGTGAAACTTGGATAGAACAAAATTAACAGAAGCAACAGACCTGAAAACACAAAACTGACACACCACTGAAAAGCAGGCGGGGAGGGTGTGGACTGCAACACATCAGATAACAAACCTGCTCAACTGCCCAGTCACCCATCCCGTTCCAAGCCTGCAGGCTTTACAGAAACCATACAGAAACAAAGACTGGAAAAGAAAGTTATCTAGTGTGGTGCCACATGACTCAACAAAAGGGAGTGTCATGGTGGATCCTGAATTGAAAACCAATGATGAAAACACACAGAGACAGAATAGACAGAAAAGAACAGATGCCAACCCAATCTGTCTATGCCATTTATAAGGCAATGGCACTGGGCAGACGGGCAGCAGAACCAGGTGGCTACAATCGCCGCTGACTGAGGAGGGTCCAAGCATCTGCTTTCCCTATGGTCCAAATCAGAGGACTCTCAGACTTTCGTCCAGGGCGGGACTCAGAGTCTCAGGACACGTCTGTCTCCCCCTGAGGTCCAAATTACCAAATACAAGTCCTGTGCAGGCACAGATCAAATTCAAGTTTGATTTGGCACCAAACCAACAAAACAGCAACAGACATAAGAAGCAAACATGGACATAACATTGAACATATAAGTTGCAAGTTCGATTGATCTTACCTCCAAGATCGAATCCACTCAGGTGAGGGGTGGTCTCAAATCCAGGAGGAGTCCCCAAATGTAAGACCCCCAGAAGCTCAGGCCCCCAGGATCTCAGCCCAGGACCACGGTCACCCCAATCACCAGGTAGAGTCAAAAGCTTGATGCAAACTGCATGAGGCTTTATTATAGTTGTTTAACGAGCTAACCCCATGCTAGCTCGGGCCTTCCATCCATCCACCATGGCGGATGGCTAGGAAAGACTGGCTCAAAATTCTTATGGCACAGTTCTTTCACTTTTTTGGTTAGCATTTCCCCAAGGTATTTTAAGTTGTTTGTGGCAATTGTAAAGGGTTTTATTTCTCTGATTTCTTACTCAGCATAGTTATCATCTGTATATAATAGGGCTACTGATATTTTTGAGTTAATCTTGTATCCTGCCACTTTGCTGAAGGTGTTTATCAGCTGTAGGAGTGTGCTGGTAGAGTTTGTTGGGTTAATCCTGTAGACTATCATATCATCTGTAAACAGTGAAAGCTTGACTTCTTCCTTTCCGATTTGTATCTCCTTATTCTTGTTGTCTTATTGCTCTAGCTAGAACTTCTAAGATAATATTGAAAAGATATGGAGAGAGTGGACAGCCTTGTCTTGTTCCTGATTTTAGAGGAATAGATTTGAGTTTCTCTCCATTTAGTCTGATGGTGCCTGTTGGCTTACTCTATATTGTTTTTTGTTTTTGTTTTTTTTTTTTTTTCGTTCAGGTATGTTCCTGTTATTCCGGATCTCTCCAGGACCTTTTTTGTGAAGGGATGTTGGATTTTGTCAAATGATTTTTCAGCATCTAGGGAGATGATCATGTGGTTTTTCTTCTTCAGTTGGTATATATGGTGGAATACATTGTTAGATTTTCGAATGTTGAACCAACCCTGGGGAAGAAGTCTACTTGATCATGTTGATTGATTTTTCTGGTATGTTCTTGGATTCTGTTTGCAAGTATTTTATTGAGTATTTTTGAATCTATGTTCATGAGGGATATTGGTCTGTAGTTCTCTTTCTTAGTTGCATCTTTGTGTGGCTTGGGTACCAAGGTAATGTCAGCCTCATAAAAAAGAGTTTGGCAATGAACCTTCTACTTCTATTGTGTGGAAAATTTGAAGGGTATTGGTATTAGCACTTCTTTGGATTTCTGGTAGAATTCTGCCTTGAAGCCATCTGTCCCTGGGCTTTTTTTTTGTTTGGGAGACTTTTGATCACTACACACCTCTCCAACATTCCAGGTGAGAAAAGGTCAGGGAATCGGAGTAGGTCCTCCAGAGGTCCCTCTTGTGTCACTTCCCCATTCAACTTCTGTGTGCAGGAGGCACAGATTTTATTCACTTGATCAAAGCCTTGCAGGCCATTTGGAAGACTGATCACCAGTTCCAAATCATTCACTTCTTTTACACAACCCAAAATCTGCATCCTTTCACATAGGGAACCAACACTGAGGATTTCACAATTCTTTCTCACAGATATTCTGACTTCTTTCTTTTCCATTTTCAATTTTTTACATTTATAGGACCTTTCTGGCTCTTCTTCCTTTTAGTTTATTCTTATTCTGTAGAAATATCAAACAGGTTGCCTTGTACAACTACCTGCTGGGAAGACTTTTCGAATTTGTGGCTTTTTCTTGTACCCTCTTGGGGGAAGCTTTCTTCCAGGTTTGATGGGGGAAGTACTTCTGTGTATGTTTATCTTATTGATTGTTAAATAAAATACTGTTTGGCCAATGAGACAGCAAGTTAGACGGGACTAGGAGTCAAAGAGGATTCTGGGAAATGTAGTAGAGAAGTGTTGGTCCAGGCAGGAAGTGACATAGCAAGGAGACTCATATTTGAGTGAGGACAAATGGGAAGTTTCCCCTTTTCCCCTCCGCTCCTGCTCCAGTGGCATGATGCGATCCACCAGCCAGGAGGGACGCCAACAAGGCGTCCGATAAGATAAGTCTTATAAAATATATAGATTTATGATAATTAAGACTGAGCTAACAGATGAGGAATCCTAGTCATTGGCCAAGCAGCATTAAACCTAACACAAGTTTCTGTGCATTCATTTGGGCCTAACTCGGGCAGGCGGCTGGCATAAAGCTCACACGTGGCGGTGGGGCTCAGGCAGCTTTTGGCCGAAAGATTTATCGTAACAGAATGGTGTCAGTGAGTGGGATGACTCCATGCCCCAAGGTTCCCAGAGAAAGAGGTAAACCTGCCGCCACAACCTGCCCTGTCGGGCTGCTGAGAGGCATCTGAGCAGCTTCCATATGCTAGCGCCGTCGGGGAGCTTCTGGAATTTAGACTCGGCACTTTTGAGATGATAAAGACAGATCCAGATAAAGAAAAACCTCTAAAGGTTTACACTACATTTAAAATATATGTAGGCTTCTGAGAGAAAAAGTAACAGGAAGAAATAGAGCAGCCGGTTGTGGTGGCTAATCCCAGTAGGATTTGCTAAAGGAAGCAGAGGCAGGCGGATTTCCACAGAGAAACCCTGTCTCAGGAAAAAAGAAACAAAAGGAAGTAAAAATAAAATAGTAAAAAGCCACATAAAGATGGAAAATACACAGAGAATCTGGATACTATATGCCATATTGTTGTCTTTAAATTGTTTGATTGCCGAGGAAAGAATTACTGCTGCTAAAATACATTTGATTATAAATGCTGCTCAATTAATCCAACTTATACATTTTGAAAATGCTTTGACTTCAAAATTTAAGTTTAAGTACAGGCTACTTAGAAATAAAGGTTTTGCTTGTATTTCCACAGAAAATGAAAAGCTGTGGATTCCTTCCAGACTAATATGGTTTGATCAAGCAAGACCCCCTGAAGCTGAGATGATACAGCCTTACAGACTACAAAAACAAGGACTTGGTCAGGTTTCTATGTTTTATCATGATCCTAATGATATGAACATCACCCTCAATCAGCAGGAAACAGTTTAGAAAGAACCATGCCCATATTCCCAAATATTGTTTATAAATGTTTGTTTTCATTTAAATAGAGTAGGTTATAAATGATAATGAGCATAGTCAATCTCTTTTTAAAGAAAAAAGGGGAATAGGATATAGGAATGAATACTTTGCATTGGTATAGATTTTCATTTATTGATACAACGTTAAGGTCAATTTTGTGATATATATATGTCTCCTCTTGTTTAGGTATCGTGTTCATACAGATCTTTTACCTATAATAGTCAGAACTTATAATTAGGTTAGTTAGGTTTTCTAGATTTAGAGGATGTATTTCAGATGGTTAGGTATTCTTCAAACCGTTCAAAGACCTACAGAAATATGGCATTTAAATGGTTTAGGGTTTATCTTGGCAATGAAACACAACTGCTCCTGGCACACCAATTACATCAGAAAGGAGGATGGACATCGAAGAAAGTCATTATGGAGTTTGCTTTCAACATGGCAAGATTAGCCATTTGGGCAAGAAACTGCTCTTGCCTGGACTGTTTTTTGCTGTATAAACTGGACATACAGGACCCACAAGAAAGTGACTGCTGAACTTACAAAACAAGACAATACTGAAGGGTTCCTGTTGAAATGGAGAAGTGTGCCAGACACACTGTGGCCTAAAGGCTGAAGATGGATGCCCCAAAGTTACAGAGGAACTTTGACTGTCCAGGTAACCAGATGTCTCTGTCAATTCTAGAGTTCATATGTTATCCTTCTGTGGTCTTTGATAGAGTTGAAGACAGATAGTTATGGTTATAGTTTTCTTCAATTATTATAAAAGATAATATATCCTTTTATTTTAGACAGAAAAGAGGAGATGATGGGGGAAGTACTTCTGTGTATGTTTATCTTATTGATTGTTAAATAAAATACTGTTTGGCCAATGAAATGGCAAATTAGGCAGGGCTATGAGTCAAAGACGATTCTGGGAAATGTAGTAGAGAAGTGTTGGTCCAGGCAGAAAGTGACATAGCAAGGAGACTCATATTTGAGTGAGGCAAATGGGAAGTTTCCCCTTTTCCCCTCCGCTCCTGCTCCAGTGGCATGATGCGATCCACCAGCCAGGAGGGACGCCAACAAGGCGTCCGATAAGATAAGTCTTATAAAATATATAGATTTATGATAATTAAGACTGAGCTAACAGATGAGGAATCCTAGTTATTGGCCAAGCAGCATTAAACCTAATATAAGTTTCTGTGCATTCATTTGGGCCTAACTCGAGCAGGCAGCTGGCATAAAGCTCACATGTGGCAGTGGGGCTCAGGCAGCTTTTGGCCGAAAGATTTATCGTAACACAGGTTTGCCATGTTTGCATCTCCAAATCTCACAAACTGGCCCCAAAGCAACCACGTGTGCAGAGCACAGCACCAACAGCCCCACATGGGACAATGTTGATACCTGGGAGACCATGCTGCAGATAGGGGCATGCTCATATGAGGGACCTATGCTACCACTAGGTCCATCATAGTGTCCAGGCTCAAGCTGCTTCTGAGGACCATATCTGGGTCCATCATCCTGCTGCAGCTAAGGTCTGTGGAGACAACCATGGTCTGTATTAGTATGGGGGTCATTGGAATCATGCTTTGCTGTGCCAGCCATGTGCTTCACTCACACTGAAATGACTTCTCCTGCCCTTCACAGGTTTTGCAGCAGGCAAGATGGCCCTTCCCTTTATGGGAGAGCTTGACCCTACACTTAGGAAATATGGCCCCACCCACATCATAGATATACACCTCACCTGGGAAGCATAGAGCTGACACTGTGGTCAGTGACAGAGGTGAACTGAGTGTGCATGGGAGCAGGAGGGCTAACCTTTACTCTCCCTCAGTCACACATTTGGTTGCAAGAGTGAGGGAAAGATGCCCTCCCACCCTGATCCATTACTACCTCTGAGAGAGCTGTCCCTGAGTTCACAAGAGAGGGAGAGCTAGCCTGACCCTCACAGTCTACATGCATGAGAAAGTAGACTCTCCTTCCTGTCTGGGCAACACACTAGATCTGACCCTGTTGTTCAGCCATAGGTAAGCCAGCCCTGAGGTTTTGAGAGCAAAATAGCTGATATTTTTGAGGTAAAGATGTCCCCCATCTGTCCTTTGCTACCTATGGCAAGTGAAAGAGCTGGCCACAGTGTCATGAGACTGGGAGAACTAGCCCTCCCTGCCCTACACCAGTTACAGCACACAGGAGAGTGGCCTATACCAGCTACAACACACAGGAGAGTGGGCAGTTCCCATGAACTGGGCAGCATACTAGAACTGACTCTGTTATCAGGATTTGTGGTGAGCCAGGCCTGAGGGCAAAAGACCAGGAGAGCTGCCCCTCCCTCCTTGGTAGAGAGAACCCTGCACCCTTCCTGGGAAAAACAGTAGAGCTGGCCCTGATGATATGAGTGAGGAGAACCTGGATCTGGGGGACAGAGAGCAGGAGAACTCCCCCTGCTCCTTGCTGCAGGCTGCATTGGGTAAACTAGCATAAGCAGTGCTGGAGAGCTCATCCAGGTAGTGACTATGAAGGAAAGCTCATGATCTGACCAACCCAACTACCACCCAGTCTCACAAGTAGGCCTATGAGTTTCCCACTTCATCATCCACTGAATCTATGGAATGTTGAAGCGTGTGAAGGGGCAGAACTGGCAGATCCAAAGCTACAGGATCTCCATGACACAAGGCAACAACAGGATATTCAAGAGAAGCTCCAATGAGAAGTCATAATCTATAGTCTAAAGCAAAATCCAGAGACTCGAGTCAGACCAAAGACTCGTGGCAATGAACACTTGTAAGTAAAGATGACTAAAGTGTAAACAGTGTGTCTCAACTGATCACATTACAACTTCCACAGGATTTCCTATCAGCTTTTCCTTTTGGTTATGTTTTGTGTGTTTCCCTGTTTGTTTTGTTGTTGTTTTGTTTTGTTTCTTTGTTTTATTTGGTTATTGGCTTTTCTTTTAAAATTGGTTTTGCTTTGAGGGGGGTGCAAGGGCAGAGGATAGTTTAGATGGGACAAGGAGATGAAAGGGATCAGACTGCATGATGAGAAATCAGTAAGAGTGAAAGAAAAAAAATGCTTTTTTAAAAATGTGAGTGACATAAGCTGTGATATATTTTCCATACCTCTTGTCCTATCAGAGCACACTAGAAATGTGTGGTTATTTATAATATTCACACACAGAAAGACAGAAGGTACCCACACCACAGTATACAATGTAACCTTCCTACTGCATGAAAACAGTACGCACTGTCCACATAGCAAACACTAAAGAAGTTCACCACTGGATTTGGGGAACCTATTCCCCATGCTGGGTTTCCTAGGCCTAGCCTTGATGCAGGGGGAGCTGCTTGGTCGTGCCTCAACTTGTTGATTCTCATTGGAGGCTTTACACTTTCTGAATGGAGTCTGAGAAGTGGATGATGGGGTAGGAGGAAGTCGTGGGGATAGAGGTATGGGGAAGAAAGGAGGGAAGGCAAACTGTGAACAGGATATAAAATTAATGAAATATTTAATTAATAATATAAAAAGAAGTTAAGATCTCCCTTTTTAGATCTGAGTATCTAAGGGTCTCCAGACAGAACTGCAGTTGCTTTTATTTCTTTCGGTGTCAGCTTCTTTACAAAGCTTCTTTCACTTGTTATTTGTCATGTTTACGTTTGCAAAAGGTGTTGGAGTACAGTACATTTAAGGCTTCAGTTCACCATATGTGGAGAGCTCTCTTGAGCTCAGCAGAATATGGGGAATCCTTTCCTCAGCGGAATTGCCTGTCTCTGCCTAACCTTCTTTGAGGAGTGTCTCTAAGTTCAGATACCTGGCCTTATTTAGAGGATGATTTACACAGAGAACCTGAAAACTCTGTATGACTCTGCATGAGTTTCCCCCCTTCTTTCTGTGTGCCCTGCTATTTGAATTGGTGCATCATGAATTTTTATCTATTCTCAATTATGTCCACATATGTAAATTAGGTATATTCCTTTGCTTGTTTTTGTTCTCCCCTCCCAACTGACTCAACCTATAAAAGCTAGCCCCATTGCTTCAATAAATGAGTTGTCTCTCTGAAGCTGAGTCATAAAAGGTCTTTCCAACATGCTCATAGGTATCCCAAACATGCTTGCTGCTTTTGCTACATTTGCCCTCATGGGCCTGTTACAGGGACTCACAAGAAAAAGGGAGACAAACAAACATTATTTTCACCATTCTTTTACCTGCTACTGTTTGTTGGCAATATCTGAACACATAATCATGGCCTTCAGAGTTTAGCATGTTAAAATATTCAAAGGAAGGAACATTTTAGACAGAAAGAGTAGGAAATATTTTAGACATACCCTGAGAATCTATTTGATGCTATGTTTGGAATGGTTTGATAACTACAGTAGTTCTGTGTATGAACAGGAAATTTCTTCAAGGAAACATTTGACAGATGCTGCAAATACAGGATTCCTCACTTCAGGTCTCTTGATCAACCTCTGTACAAGCATGCTGGGTCTTCACCTGACTCTGTAGTTTCCCCTTGAGCTTCTCTCAAAGGGAAAGATCAAACTAATAAGTGGCATGGTGGCTGTCAGAGACCCTATTGGGACACAGCAGAATAGAGTTTGTCTATCAGGCCTTCTTTTTTGACTGGAAAGTCAGGTGGAAAGTCAAGAGTGGTTTGCCTATAATGATCTAGAAAGTGGTTCCAGCTTATGGAAACAAATGTGAAGAGGCTGCTAACACAGGAAAATAAGGCAGAGAACTTGCAGCAATACATCTACAACTCCACAAATAGGTCATTCATGCAACTGATCTTAATGGCATTTGCACCAAAAATCAGAACTACAGGCTTCATTAAAATGTCCCACACTATCAGAGTTTGTACATACTGAAATTCAGGTGAGATGGTCCAGGTTGGGGTATGCACCAGCATCTTAACAACAGTCCCTGAGACATTAAACCTTTGAGGGTAACAGGTTTACCACAGTCCAAAGGACACAAATTGCGTGTCATTGTTGTTGAATTCACACAGGCACCAGCCTTGGCTGCTAGCAATGACTATGTCAAACACAAATGCTGATAGGCTGCTAAGGAGTACACTCAGCTTGAAGATGCACTCCATTACATTCGTAAATCTGAAGATCAGGTTGAACAAAGTTATTGTCAAGTCAGGAAGCAAGGGCTCATGGGAAATCAAAATAAATTGTGTTTTACAGACCACTAAGCTTCATACCTTGTCCCTGATGCCACACAGGTGTTATAGTAGTCTATCTATGGGTTAGGATTCAACAAAATACAGATAGGAGTAGAAGAAGCCCTAAACTCCATGACTATGAAAGAAGTTCTCTATATAAGACGTTTTGGGTAGCAATTTCTCTGTATTTGGCAAATACTGATATGTGTGCATTTGTTAACTAAGAATTTTCTTGTTTTACACATCTGTTTATTTACAATTATTAATTAAACTAAAAATAAGTCCCCTGAAATTTTTTATTCGTACTTCTAATAGACTTTGATTTTTATATTTTATTTTATTTTATTTTTATTAGTTCAAATTAGGAACAAGCTTGCTTCAGATGTCAATCCCTTCTCCCTCTCCCTCCCCTCGCCCCCAACATCCCACCTGCCCCTAGGCATCCCCCTCCACTCCCCAGTGGGTATTTCCCAATTTGTCTTCTAATATGTTCGGTGTGGCTGGATTTATGTTGAGAACTTTGATCCATTTTGACTTAAGTTTTGTGCAAGGCTTGGGTCTAACTGCAATCTTCTACATGTCTGCAACCAGTTATGCCAGCACCATTTGTTGAAGATGTTCTCTTTGTTCCTTCATATAAATTTGGATTGTTTGTCAAAAATCAGGTGTTTGTAGGTGTGTGAGTTAATATCAGGATTTTCAATTCTATTCCATTGGTCTACCAGTCTATTTTTGTGCCAATACCAAGCTGTTTTCAGAACTATAGCTCTGTAATAGAGCTTGAAGTCAGGGATGGTGATGCCTCCAGAAGTTCCTTTATTGTATAGGGATGATTTGGCTATCCTGGGTCTTTTGTTTCTCCATATAAAGTTGAGAATTGTTCTTTCAAGGTCTGTGAAGAATTGTGTTGGGATTTTGATGGGGATTGCATTGAATCTGTAGAGAACTAAATAGACAATTCTCAATAGAGGAATGTAAAATGGCTGAAAGACACATAAGAAAGTGCTCAACACCCTTAGCCATCAGGGAAATGCAAATCAAAACAACTCTGAGATACCATCTTACTCCTATCAGAATGGCCAAAATCAAAAACACCAATGACAGTTCATGTTGGAGAGGATATGGAGAAAGGGGAACACTCCTCCACTGCTGGTGGGAGTGTCAACTTGTACAGCCACTTTGGAAATCAGTATGGTGACTCCTCAAAAAAATGGGAATCAGTCTACCACATGATCCAGCAATTCCACTCTTAGGCATATACCCAAAAGTAGCACATTAATACAACAAGGTCATATGTTCAACGATGTTCATAGCAGCACTATTTGTAATAGACAGGAACTTTAAGCAGCCTAGATGCCCCTCAACCGAAGAATGGATAGAGAAAATGTGGTACATTTACCCAATGGAGTACTACTCAGTGGAAAAAAACAATGGAATCTTGAAATTTTCAGGAAAATGGATGGATCTAGAAGAATCCATTCTGAGCTAGGTAACCCAATCGCAAATGACAAATATGACATGTACTCACTCATATGTGGATTTTAGACATAGAGTAAAGATTACCAGCCTACAATCCACACTGCTAAAGAAGCTAATAAGCAAGGACATCCCTAAGAGAGACATACATGGTCCCCTGGAGAAAGGGAGAGGTTCAAGATCTGCTGAGCAAATTGGGAGCACAGGAAGAGGTGGGTGGGAGCTAGGAGAATGTGAAGGGGAGAAGAAGAGGGATGCCGAGGACATGAGGGAGCAGAAAGTATGAGTCAGCGGAAGAGTACACGATAACAAGAATGGAGATATCATAATAGAGGGAGACATTTTTGGTTTACAGAGAAATCAGGCACTAGGCAAATGTCTGGAGATCTACAAAGATGACACCAGCTACCTATCTCAGCAACGGAGGAGAGGCTACCTTAAATGCCCTCCCCTGATTATGAAATTGATGACTGACTTATATGCCTTCATTCAGCAGCTGGTGGAAGTAGAAGTAGACACCCATAACTAATCACCGATCTGAACTGGAACCCAGATGCAGAGAAGGACCAGTGAAGATCACAGAGGTCCAGACCACGCTGGTGAAACACACAGAAACAGCTGACCTGAACATCCGGGGACTCTTGGTCCCCAGTCTGATACCTGGAATACCAGCATGGGACCAACAATTGTTTGCAATTGAAAAATCATTTTCCACCAATAGACACACTATGTATAATTACCACACTTACAGGTAGAACTCATGGTCAGCAATAGTCATGTGGTAAGAGTCATCAGGAAAATCACTGAGTGATTCACAGATAGGCCATGGAGTGTGCAGATGAAATAGGTGGGCATGGACCAGGTTAACTGAAAAGGAACAGAAGGTGCAGGGGGCTATATGAGCTTTTATATGCCTGGAAGGGTGGGAATGGCACAAATCAGCTTGGGTCTAGAAGGATTCAACTGGAAATACAAAGCCTTGTTCTGAAAAATTGGAGTTAGTTCCTAAACTAAGGCAGTAATGCTATTGGCAAGGATCTTGGGGGCTCCAGTAGAAAATCTAGTACACAGTGTTTCCACAGCTAGGTCTTGGAGAAGGGATTTAGCATGTGTGGACTTGGTTGTGGGGGAATTCTCCAGTAAAAGCCACTTCAGATTTCACATGCCCAGAGGTAAGCCAGGGAGGATGACAGTGGTACTGGCTTGCCAGGTTAGAGCCAATTTTCTTTCTTTTTTTAGTTATGTCAATGTTTAATCTTTTTTTCTTCCATTCATTTATTTAGTTCATAAATAAAGCCATGCACAATTATGATACATAATACAGTATGTTCACAACGGCATGGCTAAATTAAACCAATTAACTTGTTATATCACACATATTCATCATTTTTGTTTTGAGAACACTTAAAGTATACTATCTCACAACTTTTAAAATATAGCATATTGTTATCAACCATATTTATCATGCTCTCAGTAGACCTCAAGACATCACAGAGTCCATGCCTCTTGTCCAACTACAGTTTTATATCCTTAAACCAATTGTTTCCTCATTGTTAAAAGTCCCACATTGAAGCCTAATAGCCACAATTCTGCTCTCTGTTCCCATAAGTTCATCATTTCTAGGTTACACATAAAATTGAAATTGTGTGACATTTGTCTTCCAGTCTGTCACTTATTTTTTTTGGCAAGCATATAACTTTACTACTTACTAAAGATGAAATCTAATATGCATGCACAGGTGAGCACTCACTGAAACACCTTGGATTCATCACATATTTGAGTTTCAATTAATATATATATTAGAGAGAGAGAGAGCACAATAATAGCAATATATTATGCATCATTAGCAGCAACAGCTTTTCCAGGTTCTGCAGTCCTTTGAACAAAATTGTAGAGACATCCAGCACACTCCATTTTAAAAAAACAAAAAACAAACAAAAACAAAAAACAAACAAACAACAACAAAAAGTAAAAAACAGAATCCCCAGAAAACAGTTCTGTAACTCTTGTGGTACTTGGCACCATTTTTTTTAATTAGTTTCTCAGTCATCATCTGGGAGGAAACCATTCTGAGCAACATCATTAAAAACAGCTCTGATAAAGCATGGTTACTACTATGTATCATAAAGCAGGTCCACATATGAGTGAGTACCTATCATGTTTGTCTTTTTGTGATTGGATTACCTCACTCAGAATGGTTTCTTCAAGTTCCATCCATTTTCCTGCAAATTTCAAGATTCCATTGTCTTTTCCACTGAGTAGTACTCCATTGTGTAAATGTACCACAATTTCTCTATCCATTCTTCTGTTGAGGGGCATCTAGGCTGCTTCCAGTTTCTGGCTATTACATATAATACTTAGAGCCAATTTTCAAGGGAGCTCATGAGTCAAAACCAATGCCTGTTTTCTACAACTGGACCTAAGCCTGGGAATGAGGAGATGACTCAGAAGGAAGTGACATTAAGGGTTAAAAACCAAGGAGAGCCAATTGAGGAGCTTCAAGGCTACAGCTACACTTGGGACTTGGACAATATGCTAATAGATGAGATAATTCGAAACATCACCAGTGAAAGAAGAGGTATGACATGTGTGTGGAGCTCCACCTTGCAATATGGAGAAAGCACAGGTGATCTTACTTCTAGGGGAACACACTAGAGAAAGGCATTACCAACCTGTGTGTACATAGCTAGAAATGGGAATGGGATGGCACTGGTATGTGAGGTTCACTGGAGCTCACCATGCAGATTATATGCAACTACATATGCAGACCTCATTGCCGGATGTACAGATGGTGCAGCAGGGCTCAACTCTGGCCTTTTCAACAGATCAATATAATCTAGCATATAATCTGTGTGACATGTGATATGACAGAGAGTATAAGCTTGGTACTAGCTTCTGAGGTTCTCATGAAGTTCATCACAGAAATAATTGCGGTAACTATGCATATAGAGCAGGAGCTTAGAGTGTGGCAGTTGGGCAGGCAGGCTTTGTTTTTGGAGAACATAATGAGAAACCATCTCAGGAGCATTGGAATATAAATACTGCACAGGTAGGTGATGTTCTTGGAACTCAAGCAAACTGTACAAGACATGCATACCTGGACCTAGGCCTGGGATTGTGTACACAGGATGTGTGGGCTTGGTAATGGTGGACTCTCCTTAGATCCAAATGCTGGCCCGGCATTCGTGGCACACACCTTTAATCACAGCACTCAGGAGGTAGAGACAGGCGGATCTCTGTGAGTTCAAGGCCAGCCTAGTTTCCAGAGCCACTGCCAGGATAGGCTCCAAAGCTACACAGAGAAATCCAGTCTCGAAAAACCAAAAACAAAAAAAAAGAAAATAAAAAGAAAGAAAAAGAAAGAAACCAAATGCTGGAGGTATGCACTGGGAGTTGGGATACAGGCTATAGAGATGGTATGGGCAGAGTTGGATCATGAGTGCTAATCATCACCAGGAAAGCCAGTATACTATAGGGGTTTCTGGAGCTAAGGCTGGGAGGGGGAGGTGGTGCCGGCATGGTTCTTTGTGAATGAACTCTCCATGGAAAACAGGTGACAGTTGTGTGACAGAAGCAAGGCCAGAAAGGGTGAAGATGGCTCTCATTGGTAGTGATCTTGAGATTACTAGACAAAAGCACCTTGACTAGTGTACATCAAGACATAAGTTTGGGATTGTGAAGCCGGTCCAGTACAGTTTTTTTTCTTGTTAAAATGACCAGGAAACAGCAGCACAAAAGATATATCAAGGACCACGGAAATAGCTCTTGTGGGTGGGGTGCTTTGGAGTTCACTAAACAAGGCCAGAACTCACTCCTCAATGAGTACATCCAGATCTAGGTCTGAAAGTGTGGCCATGGCAATGACAGATGTGGCTGCAAGTGAGAATGTCTCAGTAAGATCATACGTTTGAATGTTTGCCCCAAGTTAATAAGATTGTTTGGGAAGATATAGATGTTTGGAAGAATGTTAAATGCAGGCATGAGTGGTGTACTGCAGATCCCTTCATCAATAGATGAGAGCTTGTGAGGAAAACCTAGTCCAGGAACTAAGTGAACACTGTCAGGAATAAAAGTGTGGAAATGGTTCTGGTGGGCGTGATTCTTTGGATCTCACTGTACAGAGCATCAGAGCTTTGGTTCTGTGAGAGCCCAGAAGGGGCTATTTTTGAAGGAGCAACCTCAGTTGCAGTGAAGGAAGAAGGATTAAAGGAGACATGGATAGAAGCCGTGCTTTGGCACCATTAGGTAGGATGAGAAGCCCTGAAATGATCTGAGGAGAGGCTACTGGAAAAGGTACAGAGTCACTTGCCATTCGGTCCCCAGTGTAGTGGAGACAACAGGACATGGTATGAGAAACCAGGGCAATGCGAGGTCTAGAGTGAACCTGGACTGAACATTCAGACAACATTCTTGTGCTGCTGGCTGACAAAGCCAGAGCTGCCTAAGCTCTTTGAAGTCCAGAAGATTGTGGGTAACTCCCATACATTGGACACTGAGTGGTTTACCCTGCTACAGTTTGGTTGTGTTTTGGTTTTATCAAACTCTTTCCTTATTCTTCACTTTAAGAGTGAGTGTATGTAATTTGGGTTTGCTATTAGTTTTATTTTTGTTTTACAGGAGTCAAGTGATAAGAAAGTATGTACTTCTGAAGAGTCTTTAATTCTTTTAAAGAGAGTGAGATTTTCAAGCACTTTATTTAATTTTGTTGATGACTGAAGAGATTTTTTAAAATCTTTAATTACTACTCATATTTACATATCTATCCCCCATTCCCTTGCCCTCCCATCTTCCCATGTTCCCCACCAATCCCCCAAACCCACCCCCAACTCCGCCCCAGGGATAGTAAGACCCTCCTAGGGGTACCTTTAAAGTTCATCACAGCATGTGGGGGAGGGCCCAGGCCTTCTTTTTTAAAGATTTTATTTATTTATTTATTTATTTATTTATTTATTTATTTATTTATTTATTTGTATACAACATTCTGCTTCCTTGTATATCTGCACACCAGAAGAGGGCACCAGATCTCATAACAGATGTTTGTGAGCCACCATATGGCTTTTGGGAACTGAACTCAGGACCTCTGGAAGAGCAGTCAGTGTTCTTAACCTCTGAGCCATCTCTCCAGCCTGAGGCCCTCTTTCTTATAATAGGCTGCAATAGTATCCCTCCATTAGGAATGGACTCACAAAGTCCATTTGTGTAGGAGGGATAAATACTGGCTCCACTGTTATAGGTCCCATATATTGTATTGGCTTCCTAGCTGGCACCCACATGAATGAAGAAAATTTTTCTGGTTTTTCGAGACAGGGTTTCTCTGTATAGCTTTGGAGCCTATCCTGGCACTCGCTCTGGAGACCAGGCTGGCCTCGAACTCACAAGAGTTCTGCCTGCCTCTGCCTCCTGAGTGCTGGGATTAAAGGCGTGTGCAACCAACACGCAGCAACTGAAGAGATTTTAAACTATATAATTTTTAAGTATCACAAGCTTGAGACCTAGGAGATAATCAAAAAGGAAACATGGCTTAATAGTGAAGCATTTATGTGAAGTTGGTAAGGACTCAATGGTGTTGATTGGTAATTTGTCAATTTGACATAAACTATGGGCATCCAGAAGGAGGGAACCTTAATTGATAAATCTCTTTTATCTGATTGCCCTGCAGGGAAGGTTGTGGAACATTTTCTTGATTAATATTTAATGTGTCAGAGCTGAGCCCACTGTAGTTCCAGTCAAACTTGTTGAGATTATATTGAGTTACAGAAAACAGCAAGCTTAGTGACCCATGTTTAGAAAGCTAGTGACCACCTTCCCTCTGTGGACTCAGTGTCAGATGTTGCCTAAAGTTGAAAAGTGTAAATTGAAGTAAACCCTTTTCTCCAATGTTGCTTTTGGACACATTACTTCATCCCATCAGTAAGGAAGTTAGTTATGTGTGGGGAAACTTTCTGATGACCATTATCAGGCATGACATTCCATAAAATATGCAAGCGATAACGTTAGACCCTGGAGTATAGAGATGGTCCAGGTGGTATTAGCTCTGTGGGGAATGACCTAGGGAGTCCAGTGATGTAGCCTCAAGACTAGGTAAGACCTCAAAGGAATAGCTCTGGTCGTCAACCTTAAGAGGAACTCAACAGGCAGCACTTGTGAGCAATGGAAGCCTCTGTAGGAAGGTGTGGGAGTACAGAAAGGCCACAAGAGTATTGGATGCATCCAGAACTCACTAGTAAATGTAAAAGCAGGTACCACAGAGCTCCTTCTGGGAGTGTGGGAATGTCAAAAGCAGGTGAGGTTATGTGGACATCACCAGGCAAAATTGGAGCATGATGGGTTCATTTGCATAGAGGCCTTGGACTGGGCAGATGGTTGAGGGATGATTGGTTGTGAGGGGATACAGCAGGGGAAGCATGTGTAGGAGCTGCTAGGTAGGAAATGAGTGTGGGAGTGTGGGATGGAGATGGATGATGAGATTTTTTGAGAACACAAGGCAAACATGTTATGAGGATGTGCATTTAGTGATGTAATTACAGCTCAGGGAGTGTAAGAATCACACTGGCCGGGGAAGTGCTGCAGACCATGGTAATGCAATCTGGTACATAATCTAAGCTTACTGCACTAGTATCTAAAAGTGTGGGGATGGAAAGGAAGGCCTGTTTCTGAAGAGAGAGCCAGAGAAAGATGGTACAGGAACTGTTGGATCACAGTTATTCTGTGGAGTAAAGGAATGGACCTGGCCAGTGAAAATAGGTCAGGTTCACCAGTAAAATCTTATGTACAACCTGCACATAAACAGTTGGAATACGCAGATGGTACAGGGAAGTATGGTTCTAGGGGGTGCTGAAAGGTTATTAGTATAAGAGCTTCAAGAGAATCTATGCCTGAAGCTGTAGAGATGAAGCTGGCATACAAGCTTCCATTGAAATTTTGTTGCGGGGTGCAGAGGACCCAGGAAACCATGGCCACATTCAGGCTCTACACACTGGTGATGGTGCTGCACCTCAACAAGTTCTCCCAGACATAAAGAAAATGGGCTTTGGTGCTGGCCACTGGGATGGATTTGGGTGCAAATTCAGTAAGGAGACACCATTGAGGATAGTGCTAACAGGATGCTTCAGGGAGAGAGTGGTCTGACAGTGGATGACCTGCACAATGTGAGCCACATCTCATTTGAGTTTGTGGGTTTCACCAAGCTGATGGATGTACATACCTTCTCTACTGTCTATTGAATGGGATGCCCACAGAGAGAAAAAAATGCACTCTCAGTGATTCAAACTAGACTAGATCCCCTTTGCAGACATATGGTCTTATGGCAGCTACTGGTTCAGAAGAAGAAATACTGTGGGTACTTCAAGATCCAGGATCAGAACACCATAAGGTGGATGAATTCTAATACACTGGTCTGGCCAGTTCTGGCCACACTCAGCTTGCTACACAGACAAAAGCTCTCTGTCCAAGGGTATCACAAAAGGGGCTGGTATTTTCTGATTGCAAGGTGTTGGGGTTGGAATGTGAAATGTCACTGATAGAATAATATGCTTGAATACTTTGTCTCCACCTACTGGTCCTGTTTTGGAAGTTTGCGGCACCTTTAGGAGACAGAACACTGATGGGGAAACTGAGTCACTAGGAGTCAGAGAGACATGGGATGGGACTTAAGGTTCTATAGGTAGGCCCCACATCCTGTCTGTTGTCTGCTTCTGGATGATGTGACCAGCCACCTCATACTGCTGCCACTATAACTTTTCTTTTTTTTTTTTTTGGTTGTCTTCTTTTTTATTATTTATTACTTTTTTATTTTTATATATATTTGAATTACAAACAAGATTGAATTACATGATGATCCCAGTTCCCTTCTCCCTCCCTTCCTCCTCTACCACCCCCCCGAACTAAAATCTTACCAATCATATGTCCTTTCTTCTAATCTACACCTGACTTACAATTTCTGCTTCCTCATGACCTCTGCATCTATAACTTTTCTGCCCTAATGGACTGTATCCCCTTGATGGATCCATAAGGATCGATATACCTTTGTTTCCTTAAAAAAATGTTGTAAATTTTGTGTAATCAAAGAAAGGGAGCTGTACCTGCAAAAGAAGATGTGACTTGAATAGTCTGGGTCCTGGGAAAAAATCAGGGAAACCTGGTGCAGGAGAGGACTGGGTAGTACCAGGCTTCTGCATGCTGCAATGAAACTGGGATCCCATCAAGCACACCTAGTGAGAGATCCACATTTCCAGCGCTAAACAAGAGAGTTGTAATGCAGCCCAGGTGGAAAGGTTTCTGAAGGTACTTCACAGGTAAATCCAGAGCAACAGTTGGATAACCAGAGCTGGAATTGAGAGTGTGAGAATGGCCCTTTAGGAGCAAATTCTGTGCCTCTCATCCACTGAAAACAAAAACCATTTTGAAATTCTTAGCCAGGCATTGGTTTTGAAGTTTGGGCATGCAAGCTGTTGTCTGTGTGGAAGGGGAAAGGAATCACTAGGAAGATAAAGTGACCTGTGTGACTACAGTTAAGCCTAGTAGTGTACATGCACAGATCATCTTGATTCTGTGGTAATGTGGTATGAAAAAAAAACAAGATCTAGACAACATGATCTAAACCTAGGAGGGCAGGAGTAGGAGGGGTAGAAAGCTTCAAGGGATATGAGAACACTACATGTGTCTATCTGAATTGAGAATCATGAGTTACACCTGGGATTGTGGATTTGACATGCACAGGCTGTGTTCTGGGGATCTTTATAGGGTATGACCACTGGGGGAACCTGCATTAGTTGGGCTAGCTCTGGATTGTGACAGGGCTGCTTCCAGGGAACTCTTTTTGGTACTCAGAGAGAAAATATGTTATGCAGTCTGTAAATCCATAGTTAAGAGCATTAGACAAGAGAGTATGACGGCTTCTGGGTAGTTCCATCAGGCATAGACAATATGCTTTCTCTGCATCTGGAGGTGGGCATTGGATAGTGGAGATGTTGCAGAATTTCTTTCTGGGGATCTCATCAGGAAAATCTATTGAAAGAGCTTCATTTCCACAACTAAGCTTGAGAGTGTGGTGAAAGCACTGGTACACAGGACTGGAAGGCACCCCAGGCCCATCATGTGTTAAATCCCTGCAAACACAGTTTGGAATTGATCTGGTGATATTGGATTTGGTGAAATTCAATAAGGAAATCTGGTGTAGGAGTTGCTTGACTACTGATTGGATTGGAAATGTGCTTTTGAGAGTGTGGTGTGTCCTTCTTGTGGAATCCCAGGCAGCCAGTGTTCAGTCTACCAGGTCTGAGGTCACAGATGTCAGTTGACTATCATAAGAATACCTGATGTCTGATTCTGCACCCGTGTCTGATTAGGATTATGCAGGTGTATGTGAGTTATATTCGCCAAGCAAAGCAGATACATAACTGTGCAATCACGATTAGGCCTGGAGACATGAGGGTGGTTCTGATGTCTGAGGTTTTTTGCAGCAAGAAAGTTGGCTAAGCTATGTGTGCATCCAGATGTCAGCATTAGCATATGCAAGACTTTAACATGATCATTCCTCATGATTCACAACAGAGAAATCCAGTGCCAAAACTGTGTCACCAGAGCAAATCCAGAGAGTATGGGAATGACACTGAGTAGAAGAAGTTATGAGGAACATCGTCTTGTGAATGAGTGCTTGATCTGTATTCCAACAGATAGAACTTGGGAGTATGAAGATGACACAAACATGCTTGTATCTGATTAATCCTGTATGGAAACTTGGTACAGGAAGTATATGACTGGAGCTACTAATAAGAATGTTAGGATTATAAGGACAAAATGTGGTCAAGAAAACCAGCGAAATCTGATGTATGATATGTTCATCCACATCCAGGATTTGATGTATGCAGATTGTTCTGGTAGGCCTGGCTTTTAAGGGATCTGGCAGGAAATCCATATAGAAGCAGCTCCATGGGGAATTGGCATTGGAGGATGGACATGACCATCATGGACAAAGTTTTATAAATCTAACAAAAAAATCAGAACCCCTTGGCCATCTGCAAATATATAACAGCTATATAGATTGGTCTTCCTGTAGTATTCCTAGCAGTGGGAGCAGGGCTATGTCTGACTCTGTTGACAGCTTTTAGGGCCCTTTCCACCTAATGGATTGCCTCATCCATCCTTAATAGAAGAAGAGGAGTCTAGTCTCATTGCAATTTCATATTCCTTTCTTGGCTGATATCCATGGAAGGCCCAACATTTTCTGAAAAGAAACAGAGGAGGAATAGAGGATGCAAATCAGATGGGATGGGGAGGCTGGGAATTTCCATTGCACTGGGTTTCTTGCTCACCCCAAAGATGTCCCTGATTCCAGATGTCTCTCCCAGTACTCTATCCCTCCATGTTACCCTCACTTGATCATTCCTGTTCCGATCCCAAACCCCTGTCTAGACTCCCCATCCATCAATGCATATTCTATTATCCCTTCACAGTGAGATTCTCCAGAGCCTTGAGCCCTCCTTATTACTTAGCTTCTCTGGATCTGTGGAGGGCAGCATGGTCCTCCTTTATTATATGGCTAACATTCACTTAGAAATGAGTACATGCAATGTTTGTCTTTTTGGGTCTGGTTCACCTCAGTCGGGATGATCTTTTCTAGTTCTACACATTTGCTAGCAAATTTATTTTTGCTATGAAATGGCCTTCATTCTACTGGCACCAAGGATAGAATAGCCTTATATGAAATTGGGAAGGTTTGGGGTTAATGGGATTGCCCAATGGCACAGTAAATTTGCCATGAAAATTAATGTGAGTAAAGCAAGAAAAACACCTCAGAAAAACAGTCCTCTGATGTCCATACCACTTGTTCCATCAGAGCACACTGGAAGTGCCTAGCCATTTGTGATATCTACAAAAATAAAGATATATGTCCCATGCCCAGTGAACAACATAGCCTTCTTACTGCATGAAAAGGGCACACACTGTCCACAGGGCCAACATTGTGAAGTCCAGCTCTGCCTCCATTAATCCTGGCTACCTAAGAGTCTCCAGACAAAAGTGTGGTTACTTTTCTTTGTTTCCTTACAAACTTTCTTTCACTTGGTATTTGTCATGCTTATTGTTGCAGTATGCCTTTCACAACCACTGTTGCATGCAACCCCTTGTTGGAATACATGATCGTGGCCTTCAGAGTTTAGAATGTGAAAATATTCAAAAAAAGGAACACTTTAGACAGATAGAGGAGGAAGTAAGCTTTGACACACAGATTCAATTTGATGCTTTATTTAGAATGAGTTAATGACTACAGGAGTTTTGTGTATGAATGGGAAATTTCTTCAAGGAACCTTCTGACAGATGCTGCAAATGCAAGAGTCCTCACTTCAAGCTTCTTGATCGGTCCCTATGCAAGCACCCTAGGCCTTTACATGACTCTGTAGTTTCAAACTGCTAATTTTAGAGAGAAAGAAGTTCACATCAAAGACTGACATGGTGGTTGTCAGAATTCCTGTTGGGAACACAGCAGTATAGTGTTTGTCTATCAAGGCTTCTTTTTTAACCGGAAAGTCAGGTGGAAAGTCTAAAGTGGTTTGGCCATAATTATGTACAAAGTGGTTCCAGCTCACGGAACCAAATGTGGAGAGACTACTAACACACAAAACTAAGGCACAGATCTTGTAGCAATACAACTGCAACTCCATGAAAGGGTCTCTCATGCAGCTGATCTTAATGGCGATTGCACCAAAAATCAAAACTATATGCTTCATCAAAATGGACCACACAATCAGTTTTTGCATACTGAAATTCAGGTGAGATGATCCAGGTGGAACTGATAGGGGTATGCACCAGCATCTAAACTATAGTCCCTGAGACATTAAACTCTTGAGGGTAATAAGCTTCCCACAGTCCAAAGGACACAAATTGCACCACCTTGATGTCAAATTCCCACAGCATTTGCTGCTTCCAATGACTATTTCAACCACCAACACTAATAGGCTGCTAAGGAGTCCACTCAGGTTGAAGATGCACTCCTTTGCATTAGCAACCTGAAAATGAGATTGAATAAAGGTATTGTCAAGTCAGAAACACAAGGAAAGGTGGAAAATCAAAATAAGTCATGGTTTACAGAGCACTAAGCTCTCATACCTTGTCCCTGCTGTCACATAGTTGTATTTAAGTAGTCTGTCTATGTATTGGAGTTTAACATACTACAGACAAGAGTATAAGAAATCATAAATTCCATGACTAATAGCAAAAGTTCCCACTATAAGAGGTTTTGCTAAGAAATTTCATTGTATCTATCAAATGCTGAAATGTGTGTATTTGTTAACCAATCATTTTAATGCTTGGAATTAATAGTCAAAATGTTTACAATACCATATATAAAATGATGTTTACTTAAGCAGTGTTTGCAGTATATAATTATGATGAATAACTTGGATGAGAGGTATAAGCAGAAGAATGCTCAAATATCATTTATAAAGTGTGGTAGTGGATTTATACAAACTGAATCCACCTATATTGCCTTCTAAAAGAACCAAGTAAAGTGACAAATGATTTACATGGTACACACATTTATGTCAAAATTCCATACTTGAGATGTTCATATTTCTCTGTATGTGTACATGTATACACTAGTGTATGTATGATAGGAAAACATGTGTAAAAATGTGAATTCTTTTTCTGTGACCAAATTTAAAATCTGTTTATGAAACTTGAGTACCCATGGATCTTTCCATCATTTCCCATAACTTACTGAAATGTCCATGTTAGAAAATTTCCCTCATTTCATTGTTGAATATGAACTATCCTGACTATGTTACATGAGTAACTATATTCTTGAGTACCAATTAAGACTCTACATGTACTGTATGCACAAACTTATTTAGATCACTCCTCAGTTCATAACTTCAGATGTAGTGGTAACGCTCATGTTGGATGTCCCTGTGTCCTTGAACAGAAGATATAAGTTTCAGGCATGTATATGATGACATTGCCCCCTCCAATGAATGCCCTACGAACTGGATCTCCTTGGCAGGAAAACTTCTCTACCAGCACCACTGCTACAGTCTCTGTGGGATGTGCTCCTTAATTGGGTGAATACAGTAGCTGTAATAATTGGGAAGTTACATCAGCAAGATGCGTTTACAGTCTTTGGTCGATTGAGTAACACCCAACTCATGCCCTCTTTCTTGTCAAGGCAGATCTGAGACTTTGAAGTCAGGAGCAGTGGGTTTTGAAGCACAACTAGGATCAGAGTGGAGAATGCTGTTGTGTAAGACCAATGAGGCAGCTTGGCAAGATCTAGTTGTATGAATGTCTGAATCCCTTGGAATAGATACATGTGCTTCATAAAACTCTAATTTAAAACCCTCTATGAAACTCATTTTAAGGTTTTACCTTTGTTTATCAAGGGTGAGGAGATCCATTTGAAAGATGCGGAGATCACAAATATATACTAAATAACAGGAAGCGTTGACAAGACAGGGAGTCAGATAAGAGGTGAATCACCTTCAGCAAAAGAAGTTATGTTAGGCAGGTATTTTAGCACACAATAGTGTCTCACCAACCAACCCCTGGTTCACACAAACGTATCCTTTCCTCTCCACTACTTTGCTTCATTGGAGCCTCATTTATACACTTCAGGGATATCAGCCCATCTGATATTACCATCCCTCCAATGAGATCCACACAATCATTACCCCATTTTATAGCTAGAAAAGCAACATAGTCTAATTCACATGTTTAACTTCAGGAAACCACAGTGGTATAAAGGTCAGTGCAGGCTCCAGAGCCCTCATAGAGACCCAGGGATTCTCAGCACTTATGATATTCAGCAGGATTTACTAATATGAAAATCATATGGATAAATGACTGAATCTTACTTTCAGTGGGCCCTTTGGCCTTCTTTGTCCTGTGAAATTGAAGGCAATTAATAGAAAGTATGTAGAAAATATAATATACTTGCCTCTTTTTCCCTTATATGAAAGCCAAATGTTAGTGGCTGCCTAGTGTAAGACAGTGACTTTCAAAATACTTGTTTCCATACCTAACAGATATGAATGTCAGATTATGAGCAATGAACCAGAGTCAAGACATATGGTCTTAAAGGACCAGAGTGGTGAATGTTCCTCTCAGATGTGCAAACCTTTGAAGGTATAATTAATCTATTAAAGATATAAATTAATCTGATTAATTTTAAAGTTTCCTCATAAAATATAATTTGATCATGATTTCCTCTTCAAAAATTGTTTTATTCCCTTTGTTTCCCACATCTCCTATACCTGCCCAACTTGGTCTGTTGTTGCTCTCTCTCTCTCTCTCTCTCTCTCTCTCTCTCTCTCTCTCTCTCTCTCTCTGTGTGTGTGTGTGTGTGTGTGTGTGTGTGCAAAAAAACAAAACAATCAAAATACTAGAAAAACAAAAAAATACAAAATCAACACATAGCATCAGTTTTGCATTGGCTGAGTATTGCTGGGCATGGGGCCTGCACTGGAATGTAATGAGTAATATGCCATTGAAAAGAACTCATGTTTTATCAGCAGCTATCAATTACAAATAGTTTCTTGGTTAGTGATGATTCTTTGTGTCTCCTACACTGTTACAGTACTGGGATATAGTCTTTTTTGAAGCAGTAGGGGTCTTGTGAGTGCTTTCAAAGAGTTCTTATGCAGTATCGGTACTGTTATTTGTTGAGGACACTGTTTCCTAAGTATCATCCACCACTCCTGACTCCTACATTTTTCCCCCTCTGCTACTATATAGATCTCTTAGTCTTGATTTGATGGGATTTGATGAACATGTCCCACTGAGGACTGAATACTTCAATAACTCCAACAATCTGCACATTGTCCAATTGTGGGTCTCTGTGTTAGTTACCATCTACTGCAGCAAGAAGCTTCTATGGTATGTGTAGAGTGAAGCACTAATATATGAGAATAGCAATATTACTTTAGTACTCATTTTTTCAATCAGTTTACAGAATAATAGTATGAGATTTTCCATGACATATCTATCCACAGGTTCCTTTCCACTTCAACCAATGTTTTCTGTGGGTTCCATCTCATGAAGTGTACCCTCAATCTGAGCAAAATGTAGTTGGTTACTCTCATTGCTTTTCTACAGTATTATACCAGAGTAGCTTCCAGGCAGGCCACTGCTGCATTTCTCAGGATATGCAGGTGTTTGATATTGACAGTTATACCCCTCCCCGGTATCATATAATGTAACTTCCAGTAATATCATGAATACTACTCAGGAAGGGTGAAATTTGTATTTGGATACCAAATAAATTTCTCTGTGTTCAGTTATATAAGTAGTTAGTGTCTTTTGGTAATAGGGCCACAACATCATGCTGTGGAGAGTTATCAATAGCACTGAAATAGCCTGTGATGTTTTTGGTGGGACAGTTTATGGAACTCTTTTGGCCAATGACTCAAAATTATGTAATCCATACCGGTCAGTAGAGGTTTTATTGGTGTCATAAGATGTCTAGTCGGCAATTATCTCCCTCATTGTCTTATGACTCCATTTAAATTCCTTTCATATAGTACATGTTTTAAGAAGGTTCTGTATTAGTGGTTTTTCAAAACACCTTCAGTGTTGTTTGCATCTTACCATATTCCTACCATTATCTTCTTCTCCCATTACCCTTATATTCTAAATTTCTCATTATCAATTTACAACAATATACTTTATTCCCCTTCTTTACTTGATCTCCTCCTTCCTTCTTCTCCTTTACCTCTGTGTATATTGGATTGAAACACACATAGAAAAGCTTTAAAATCTACCAATAACATGCAATAGCCAACATTCAACATTTGTCTTTTGGGCCAAGCAGATATTACTCAGGATGATTGTCATGCCTCAAATACCCATTAAAAATCATGAGAGTCACAGGAAAGATTTTCTTTTAAAAATGTTGGTGTGCCTTCATGATAAAGGTCTTGGAGAAATCAAGGATAATAGGAATATACCTCAACATAATAAAAGTAGACAGCCAACATCAAATTAAATTGAGAGAAACTCAATGCAATTCCTCTAAAATCAGGAACAAGACAAGGCTGTCCACTCTCTACATACCTCTTCAATATTATCCTAGAAGTGCTAGCTAGAGCAATAAGTCAACAAAAGGAGATCAAGGGAATACAAATCAGAAAGGAAGAAGTCAAGCTCTCATTATTTGCAGATGATATGATAGTCTACATAAGTGACAAGAAAAGCTCTACCAGGGAACTACTACAGCTGCTAATACCTTCAGCAAAGTGGCAGGATACAAGATTAACTCAAAAAATCTGAACCCCTACTATATGCGGATGACACATTGGTAGAGACAGAAATCAGAGAAACATCACCCTTCACAATTGCCACAAACAACATAAAATAACTTGGGGTAACACTAATCAGGAAAGTTAAAGACCTGTACTGTTAGAATTTTGAGTCTCTAAAGAAAGAAATTAAAGAAGATACCAGAAAATGGAAAGATCTCCCATGCTCTTGGATTGGGGGAATCAACATAGTAAAAATGGCAATCTTGCCAAAATCAATATACAGACACAATGCAATCCCTGTCAAAATCCGAACACAATTCTTCACAGACCTTGAAAGAACAATTCTCAATTTTATATGGAAAAGCAAAACACCCAGGATAGCCAAAACAACCCTGAACAATAAAGGAACTTCTGGAGGCATAACCATCCCTGACTTCAAGCTCTATTAGAGAGCTATAGGCCTGAAAACAACTTGGTATTGGCACAAAAATAGACAAGTAGTCCAATGGAATAGAGTTGAAAACCCTGATATTATCCCACACACCTACGAACACCTGATTTTTGACAAAGAATCCAAATTTATACAATGGAACAAAGAGAACATCTTTAACAAATGGTGCTGGCATAACTGGATTTGGACATGTAGAAGACAACAGATAGACACAAGCCTATCGCCATGCACGAAACTTAAGTCAAAATGGATCAAAGTCCTCAACATAAACCCAGCCACATTAAACCTATTAGAAGACAAACTGGGAAATACTCTTGAATTAATTGGTAGAGGAGATGGCTTCTTGAACATTATACCAGTTGCACTGACACTGAGATCGACAATTGATACATGGGACCTCCTGAAAGCTTCTGTAAGGCAAAGGACACAGTCAGCAAAACAAAATGGCAGCCCACAGACTGGGAAAAGATATTCATGAACCCCACAGGGCTGATCTCCAAAATATACAAAGAACTGAAGAAGCTAGTCTCCAAAACACCAAACAATCCGATTAAAAAGTGGGGTACAGAACTAAATAGACAATTCTCAATAGAGGAATCTAAAATGGCTGAAAGACACATAAGAAAGTGCTCAACACCCTTAGACATAAGGGAAATGCAAATCAAAACAACTCTGAGATACCATCTTACTCCTGTCAGAATGGCCAAAATCAAAAAGACCAAAAACAGTTTATGCTGGAGAGGATGTGGATAAAGGAGAACACTTCTCCACTTCTGGTTGGGGAGCCAACTACTACAGCCACTTTGGAAATCTGTATGTCGTCTCCTCAAGAAAATGGGAATGAGTTTACCACAAGATCCAGCAATTCCACTCTTAGGCATATACCCAAAAGAAGCACATTTATATAACAAGGACATCTGTTCAACGATGTTCATAGCAGCACTATTTGTAATAGACAGGAACTTTAAGCAGCCTAGATGCCCCACAACCGAAGAATAGATAGAGAAAATGTGGTACATTTACACAATGGAGTACTACTCAGTGGAAAAAAACAATGAAATCTTGAAATTTGCAGGATAATAGAAGGAACTAGAAGAAACCATTCTGAGCGAGGTAACCCAATCACAAAAAGACAACCATGATATGTACTCACTCATATGTGGATTTTAGATGTAAAGTAAGGGAATACCAGACTACAATATACACACCTAGAGTATATAGTAAACAAGGAGGACCCTAAGAGAGACATACATGGTACCCTGGAGAAGGGGGAAGGGTCAAGATCAGCTGAGCAAATTGGGAGCACAGGAAGAGGGGGAGGGAGTTAGGAGAATGAGAAGGGGAGAAGAGGAAGAGTGAGGAGGACATGAGGGAGCAGAAAGGTTGGGTCAGGGGAAGAATAGAAGATAACAAGAATGGAGAATCCATAATAGAGGGAGACATTTTAGGTTTACAGAAAAATCAGCCACTAGGGAAATGTCTGGAGATCTACAAAAATGACACCAGCTAACAACCTAAGCAACAGAGGAGAGGCTACCTTAAATGCCTCCCCTAATAATGATATTGATGACTGACTTATATGCCACCCGATAGCCCTCATCCAGCAGTTGGTGGAAGTAGAAGCAGACATCCACAAATAATCACTGAACTGAACTGGAATGCAGATGCAGAGAATGATGAGTGAAGAGCAAAGGGGTCCAGACCAGGCTGGTGAAACCCACAGAAACAACTGACCTGAACATCGGGGAACTCTTGCTTCCCACACTGATATCTTGGATATCAGCATGGGACTTATCCAGATCCCTGGAACATTGATTTCATTGAGGAAACCTCGGAAATTTACAGGACTTCCTTTAGTAGTTCAGTACTTATCCCTAGCATCGGTGTGGACTTTGGGAGCCCATTCCACATAGAGGAATATTCCCTGACAAGACACACGGGGGTGGGCCTAGGCCCTATCCCAAAGGATCTGATAGACTCTGATGACACCCTATGGAAGGCCTCACCATCCATGGGGAGCAGAAAGGATATGTGATAAGTAGGGTTTTAGTTGCCAGGGGTGGTAAGGGAGGACGGGAGGGACTTGGGAACTGGGATTGTCATGTAAAACAATCTTGTTTCTAATTCAAACAAAAAAGAAAAACATTGTGTAAAGTATCTTATACAGTATCTTAAACATTTCAGGAGAAACAATGAGAGGAACAGGCTCTTTAGATTACTGGCTTGTTAATGTAAGTTTGAAGCCCTTCTGGGTTTCCTTAATGAATCTGGTAGCTCAATGTTTTTTTTGTTTTGTTTTTGATCTTTTTGTTTGTTTGTTTTGGTTTTTCGAGCCAGGGTTTCTCTGTGGCTTTGGAGGCTGTCCTGAAACTGGCTCTATGTAGACCAGGCTGGTCTCGAACTCACAGAGATCCGTCTGCCTCTGTCTCCCAAGTGCTGGGATTAAAGACATACGACACCACTGCCCAGTTGTGGTGTACATCTTAAGATGTCTTGGTGAATGTCTTTGAAGTTGAACTCATTGCATGAGGTTATCTCCTGGTCCAGATGTGTGGTGTCAGGGTTATTCAGTCTTCTGACTTCAATTCATCTCACAGTTCATCATGATCTGTAAGATTGTTATGATCCCCAAGTCAAACCTAGGCAAACCTATTCTCACCTGTCTGCTGTTTGCATGGCTTCCAGATCCCACTGAGTCCATGAAAGGGGTGGATTACTTAGACCAATGGTGCATGTAAGTGTTGCAGCTCAGAGGGTAAAGGGTGCCCCAATGTAATTATTACAGCTCTGAGGAGAAAGGCGTCTCAACTGCAAGTATTACACTTCTACTCAGATAGAGAAGGTTTTCCCAACACAAGTGTTTTATCACTGAAGGGTATGATTCCTGACAGCTGAGAGCCAAATACCACAAAGTCACACCTCATAACAAACCTCACACAAGACTTGTTGAGAGGGTGATTGCCTTATTGAGTGAGAAGCAGCAGAGAACAGAGAAGAAGGTATTTAGTTTTCCTAGGAGGCAAAGCATTCCAGGGTGGAAACTGGTAGGTTTTCAAGTTCAGGGCTCAGTTTTTTTTTTTTTTACTCTGTAGGGTGAGTGCTAGGGCTGGCAGTTATGTCAGGGTGTTTGTTGGTGAAACCAGATGTTGGAGGCCCTGGGTTAGGGAGAGGAGGAGAGTGTGGATGGCCACTCATGTGCTGCAAAGGGCTTACAGTGAGTATGTCAAGATCCAGTTATGGCCTTTCCGTGGACTCACCGCAGACCAGGTGAGCCACCCCCTGCTTTTACCCAATTCTTGTCCTAAGCGCCATCCACCCAGATCCCTCCAGGCTCGTCCCTGCTTGAAACAGACACGCCCAGGCAGGGTGGAGCTTCCTGAATCTGGCTTGGTTCAGGACACTCTTCCTTCCCTTTCCGTGGACTCACCGCAGACCAGGTGAGCCACCCCCTGCTTTTACCCAATTCTTGTCCTAAGCGCCATCCACCCAGATCCCTCCAGGCTCGTCCCTGCTTGAAACAGACACGCCCAGGCAGGGTGGAGCTTCCTGAATCTGGCTTGGTTCAGGACACTCTTCCTTCCCTTTCCGTGGACTCATCGCAGACCAGGTGAGCCACCCCCTGCTTTTACCCAATTCTTGTCCTAAGCGCCATCCACCCAGATCCCTCCAGGCTCGTCCCTGCTTGAAACAGACACGCCCAGGCAGGGTGGAGCTTCCTGAATCTGGCTTGGTTCAGGACACTCTTCCTTCCCTTTCCGTGGACTCACCGCAGACCAGGTGAGCCACCCCCTGCTTTTACCCAATTCTTGTCCTAAGCGCCATCCACCCAGATCCCTCCAGGCTCGTCCCTGCTTGAAACAGACACGCCCAGGCAGGGTGGAGCTTCCTGAATCTGGCTTGGTTCAGGACACTCTTCCTTCCCTTTCCGTGGACTCACCACAGACCAGGTGAGCCACCCCCTGCTTTTACCCAATTCTTGTCCTAAGCGCCATCCACCCAGATCCCTCCAGGCTCGTCCCTGCTTGAAACAGACACGCCCAGGCAGGGTGGAGCTTCCTGAATCTGGCTTGGTTCAGGACACTCTTCCTTCCCTTTCCGTGGACTCACCGCAGACCAGGTGAGCCACCCCCTGCTTTTACCCAATTCTTGTCCTAAGCGCCATCCACCCAGATCCCTCCAGGCTCGTCCCTGCTTGAAACAGACACGTCCAGGCAGGGAGGAGCTCCCCGAATCTGGGTACAGGCCACTCTTCATTCCATTCCCGGCGACCGATCCACCAAGAGGCCTAACGCCATCAGAGTGAGGAGGCTACGAGGAGAGGCAAAACCATCCAGAGCTTCGGACATTGAATTCCTGGCCCACACACACTACAGAGTAACAAGAGGAGATAGAGAGATCCTACCTGCACTCACTGGAAAAAGATATGGGAAGAAGACAGAATAAGAACCCGCTCAACAACAGAAAGACCAATATGACACCACCAGAATCTAGGGACTCCACTCCAGCAAGATCTGAAAAGCCCAACACAGTGCATGAAGAAGAGATGGACCTCAAAAATTATCTGAGCAAGATGATAGAGACCTTCAAAGAGGAAACAAGAAAATCCCTTAAAGAAATAGAAGAAAAAGTAAGCAAAAAATTACACGATATGGAGGAAAAGACAAACCAAAATATTCAAGAAATAAACAAATCTCTTAAAGAAGCTAAAGAAACCCAAGATAAAACAACCAAACAAGTGAAGGAAGCTCTTGAAACAGTTCAAAACATGAAAGCTGAATTAGACACATTAAAGAAAACACAGAATGAAGCGATGCTGGAAATGGAAAGGTTGGATAAACGAGCAGGATCTAAAGATGTGAGTATAACTAATAGAATTCAAGAGACAGAAGAGAGAATCTCAGCTATTGAAGACTCGCTAGAGGATATACATTCATCAACCAAAGAAAACCTCAAGACCAACAAATCCCTAACACAAAATATACAGGAAATATGGGACACCGTGAAAAGACCAAACCTAAGAATAATAGGTGTAGAAGAAGGTGAAGAAACACTGCTCAAAGGTACAGAAAACATATTCAACAAAATCATAGAAGAAAACTTCCCCAACCTACAGAAAGATATGCCTATGAAAGTACAAGAAGCTTATAGGACACCAAACAGACTGGACCACAAAAAGAAGTCCCCCCGACACATAATAATCAAAACTCCAAATCTACAGAATAAAGAAAAAATATTAAGAGCTGCAAAGGAAAAAGGCCAAGTAACATATAAAGGCAAACCAATCAGAATCACACCCGACTTCTCAATGGAAACTATGAAAGCCAGAAGGTCTTGGATAGATACACTACAAGCACTAAGGGAGCATGGATGTCAACCCAGACTACTGTACCCAGCAAAACTTTCAATCACTATAGATGGAGAAAACAAGATATTCCATGACAAAAACAGATTTAAACAATACATATCCACAAATCCAGCACTACAGAAGGTTCTGGAAGGAAAACTCCAACTCAAGGAACATAACTACATGCACAAAAACACAGGCAATAGATAATCTAATATTGCCAAACACAAAAAGAAGCAGGAGAGCAAAATCCACACACAATGACACCACCAACAATAAATCCAAACCAAGCAAGAACCAACGAACAATGGACATTAATATCCCTAAATGTCAATGGCCTTAACTTACCCGTAAAAAGATATAGGCTAACAGAATGGATACGAAGACAGAATCCATCTTTCTGCTGTTTACAAGAAACACACCTCAACTTCAAAGACAGGCGATACCTCAGAGTAAAAGGATGGGAAAAGATTTTCCAATCAAATGGCCTCAAGAAACAAGCAGGTGTAGCAATCCTAATATCTAACAAAATGGACTTTAAACTAAAATCAATCAAAAGAGATGAAGAAGGGCATTTCATACTCATCACAGGAAAAGTCCATCAAGATGAAATCTCAATCCTGAACATCTATGCTCCAAATACGAAGGCACCCACATTTGTGAAAGAAACATTACTAAAGCTCAAACCACACATAAAACCACACACACTTATAGTAGGAGACTTCAACACCCCCCTTACACCACTAGACAGGACCACCAGACAAAAACTTAACAAAGAAACAGAGGATCTGAAAGAAGTCATGGCCCAACTGGGGTTAACGGATATCTATAGAGCATTCCATCCAAACTCAAAAGAATATACCTTCTTCTCAGCACCACATGGCACCTTCTCCAAAATTGACCACATAGTAGGCAACAAAGCAAACCTCCACAATTACAAAAGAATTGAAATAACCCCCTGTATCTTATCAGACCACCATGCATTAAAGCTAGAATTCAGCAACAATACAAATGGCAGGAAACCTGCAAACTTTTGGAAAATGAATAACACCCAATTGCACCATTCCTGGGTTGAGGAAGAAATAAAAAAACAAATTAAAGACTTCCTAGATTCTAATGAAAATGCAGACACAACATACCCAAATTTATGGGACACTCTGAAAGCAGTCCTAAGAGGGAAGTTCATAGCACTAAGTGCCCACATGAAGAAACTAGAAAAAAGTCACATTAGAGAACTGACAGAACAACTGAAAACACTAGAGCAAAAAGAAGCAAACTCACCAAGGAGGAGTAGACGCCAGGAAATAATCAACCTGAGAGCTGAAATCAATAAAGTAGAAACTAGGAAAACATTACAAAGAATCAATGAAACAAAGAGTTGGTTCTTTGAGAAGATCAACAAGATAGACAAACCTCTAGCCAAACTAACCAAAAGGCAGAGAGAGAGCACACTAATTAACAAAATCAGAAACGAAAAGGGGGATATAACAACGGACACTGTGGAAATCCAGAGAATCTTTAGGTCATACTTTGAAAATCTGTACTCCACAAAATTCGAAAATCTAATGGAAATGGACAGTTTCCTGGATAAATATCACTTACCAAAATTAAATCAAGATCAGATAAACAATTTAAATCGACCCATAACCCCTAATGAAATAGAAGCAGTCATCAAAAGCCTCCCAACCAAAAAAAGCCCAGGACCAGATGGCTTCACTGCAGAATTCTACCAGAAATTCAAACAAGAGCTGATACCAATACTCCTCAAACTGTTCCGCACAATAGAAGCAGATGGGATATTGCCAAACTCCTTCTATGAGGCTACAATCACTTTGATACCCAAGCCACACAAAGATAAGAATAAGAAAGAGAACTACAGACCAATATCTCTCATGAACATTGATGCTAAAATACTCAATAAAATATTGGCTAATCGAATCCAAGAACATATCAGAAAAATCATCCACCACGATCAAGTGGGCTTCATCCCAGGGATGCAAGGATGGTTCAATATACGAAAAACCATCAATGTAATCCACCATATAAACAAACTGAAAAAGAAAAACCACATGATCATCTCACTAGATGCTGAAAAGGCCTTTGACAAAATCCAACATCCCTTCATGATAAAGATCTTGGAGAGAACAGGAATAACAGGAACATATCTAAACATGATAAATGCGATATACACCAAACCAATAGCCAACATCAAACTAAATGGAGAGAAACTCAAAGCATTTCCTCTAAAATCAGGAACAAGACAAGGATGTCCACTCTCTCCATATCTCTTCAATATTGTTCTTGAAGTTCTAGCTAGAGCAATAAGACAAGATCAGGATATCAAAGGGATACAAATTGGAAAGGACGAAGTCAAACTTTCACTATTTGCAGATGACATGATAGTCTACATAAGTGACCCGAAAAACTCTACCAGGAAACTCCTACAGCTGATAAACACCTTCAGCAAGGTAGCAGGATACAAAATTAACTTAAATAAATCTGTAGCCCTACTGTATACAGATGATAAACTCAATGAGAAAGAAATCATGGAAACATCACCTTTCACAATATCCACAAGCAACATTAAATATCTGGGGGTAACACTAACCAAAAAAGTGAAAGACCTGTACAATAAGAACTTTGAGACTTTAAAGAAAGAAATTAAAGAAGATACCAGAAAGTGGAAAGATCTCCCGTGCTCTTGGATAGGCAGAATTAACATAGTAAAAATGGCAATTCTACCAAAAGCAATCTACAGATTTAATGCAATCCCCATCAAAATCCCAACACAGTTTTTCACAGACATTGAAAGAACAATACTCAACTTTATATGGAAAAATAAAAAACCTAGGATAGCCAAAACAACTCTTTACAATAAAAGATCCTCTGGAGGCATCACCATCCCTGACTTCAAGGTCTACTATAGAGCCATAGTTCTGAAAACAGCTTGGTATTGGCACAAGAATAGACAGATAGACCAATGGAATCGAATTGAAGACCCAGATATTAACCCACGCACCTACGAACACCTTATTTTTGACAAAGGTGCTAAATCCATACAATGGAAAAAAGATAGCATCTTCAACAAATGGTGCTGGCACAATTGGATTCGAACATGCAGAAAATTGCGGATAGATCCATACTTGTCACCATGCACGAAACTTAAGTGCAAATGGATCAAAGATCTCTCCATAAACCCAGCCACACTGAATCTTTTAGAAGAGAAAGTGGGAACAACCCTTGAACAAATTGGCACAGGAGAACGATTCCTGAACATCACGCCAGAAGCACAGACACTGAGGTCTGCAATTAATAAATGGGACCTCTTGAAACTGAGAAGCTTCTGTAAGGCAAAGGACACAGTCAGTAAGACAAAACGACCACCCACAGAATGGGAAAAAATCTTCACCAGCCCCACATCTGACAGAGGTCTGATTTCCAAAATATACAAGGAGCTCAAGAAGCTAGCCACCAAAACACCATACAATGAAATTAAAAAGTGGGGTGCAGAACTAAACAGAGATTTTTCAACAGAGGAATCTGAAATGGCTGAAAGACACTTAAGAAAGTGTTCAAAATCCTTGGCCATCAGAGAAATGCAACTCAAAACAACTCTGAGATACCACCTCACACCTGTCAGAATGGCTAAAATCAAAAATACCAATGACAACCTATGCTGGAGAGGATGTGGAGAAGAAGGAACACTCCTCCATTGCTGGTGGGAGTGTGAACTTGTAAGACCACTTTGGAAATCAGTATGGCGGTTGCTCAGAAAAATGGGAATCAATCTACCTCAAGATCCAGCCATTCCTCTCTTGGGTATATACCCAAATACTGCTTGTCCATACAACAAGGACATATGTTCAACCATGTTCATAGCAGCATTGTTTGTAATAGCCAGAACCTGGAAACAACCTAGATGCCCCTCAACTGAAGAATGGAAAGAGAAAATGTGGTACATTTATACAATGGAGTACTACTCAGCAGAAAAAAGCAATGGAATCTTGAAATTCGCAGGCAAATGGATGGAACTAGAAGAAACCATCCTGAGTGAGGTAACCCAATCACAAAAAGACAAACATGGTATGTACTCACTCATATATGATTTTTAGACATAGAGCAAAGGTTTACCAGCCTATAATCCTCTACCCCAAGGAAACTAGAAATCATGAATGACTCTAAGGGATAAATGGACCCCAGGAATGGGAAATGGCATGAACTCCCGAGCTAATTGAGAGCATGAGGGTAGGGAAGTGGGTGCTGCCACAATAAGAGCACAAGATGAAGAGTAGAGGAGAAGAAATGGAGGAGCAGATATATTGAGTTGGGGGAAGAATAGAGGAGAGAGAGCAGGATGAGAGATACCATATCAGAGGGAGTCACTATAGGTCCGAGAAGAGATCTGGAACTAGGAAGATCTCCAGAGACCTATAAGGATGACACGATCTGACAGTCTGGGCAGTGGAGGAGAAGTTGGCCTAGAAACCCTTCCCCTAGAATGAGATTGATGAATACTCTCTATGCTATTCTAGAGTCCTCATCCAGTGGCTGATGAGAGCAGAGACAGACATCCACAGAAATACACTGAGCTGAAATCTGGAACTCAGTTGAAGAGAGGGAGGAATGAAGAACGAAGGGGTCTGTACCTGGTTGGAGAAACCCACAGAAACAGTTGGCCTGAAAAAGGGAAAGCATATCGACCCCAGATGCTCTTTGGGAGGACAGTACAGGACTAATCCAGCCCCCTGATCATGGATGCCAATGGGGAGGCCCCTGCACTCCTGGGATTTTTAGACATAGAGCAAAGGTTTACCAGCCTATAATCCTCTACCCCAAGGAAACTAGAAATCATGAATGACTCCAGAGGGAGGTGGACTGGCGTTTTGCCCTGGTGGGTGGGAGGGACTTCGAGAGCCCATCCCACTTGAAGGGATTCGCTCTGTCTCTGAACACATGGGGAGGAGCCTAGGCCCAGCACAGGAAGATTTGGTGGACTTGGTGGAACCCTGGTTGGGGGCCCTACCCTGCCTGGGGAGTGGCGGGTGGATGGGGTGGGGGGTAGGTTGGAGGTGGGGGAGAAGGAATGGGGGTGGGGAGGGAGAGGGAGAGGGAAAGTATATGTGAAAATATTAATAATTTAATAAAAAAGAAAAAAAAAGATCCAGTTATGGAACATGGGAAGACAAAAGTAGATCAGAGAGAGCATGAGTGTCTCCACTGAGTGTCATCCTCCAGCCTCATTACCACATTCCCAGTCTGAATTCTTGTCATGCATCTACAGTATCTGTTTCACTGGTGGGTTCTCCTCAAGCCAAGCACATCTGCTCCATCTCCACCTTCAAATTCCAGCTATGTAAGAAGAGATCCCACACAGGCTCAATGGTGAGCTCATGCAAACCTTGTCTAGCAGCATCATCCCCATATGCCTAAGCTATCCAAGATAGCACAGCTTCTGCACCAGCTTTCCCTGGTTTTGCCTCCTAGCAGGCTTGCCTGTGCCATCTCTGCACTGCCAAGTCTTTTCTCAGGGTGCAAATCTTGTGCACCGATCTTGTATGACGATGCCCACAAGAACATCACCTGCAAGCTATTACCTCAAAACTCCTACAGTGACTCCCTCTCATGAATTCCCCTGGAATCAAACCTCTGCATCATCTGCATACTCCAAATCCAAGCTGTGGGTGCCTAGAACATGCATTCGATTTTACAAGCATTCTCAACCTAAACACACTCACCAGTTCTATCTCCATCCTGCTAGAAATGGATCTGATCAGACAGCACCCACACCCACATTTCCTCCTGAATTCTTCCAGAACCAAACATGCCTTCCCAGTACAGGCCATCTCCACACTCCCATCCCTGCCTCAGGCCAAACTGCTCCTGCATTATCTTTCCCTGTTGAGTTCCCCTAAACCAAGTGTATCTGCACCACCTCCTTGTCCAAGTCACAGCTTAGAATGCATTGATAGCACAGTAGCTAGCATGATGATGTTACCTAAAATCCCACACTTAAGCAGCACTCACTGCTCTAGTGGTCTAGCTCAGGGTGCTCCAGTTTCATAACAACTTTGCCTTGTTATCTACAAAGAATCTTGCCTGCCAGCACCATCTCACAGTACCATGCCTAGCTCCTGTCTAGCACATCCTGCACTGGATGCCATGGCAGGATCTCCTCAGACCCAAAACTCCTTTAACAATCTGCACAGCACACGGCTTCTTTGGGGGTGTGCTGATAGTACACCAAATTTTCCTGGTGATCTCCAAAGAACTCCACCAGCTTTTGCTATTCCAACATTATAAGATGTAATTCATTTTTTTTCTTTTTTTATTCTTTAATTACATAACCATCCTCCCATTCCCTTGGACTCGAATCATCCCATGTTCCCCACCAACCCCCCAACACCCCCACAAGTATAGTGTGGCCCTCCATTGGGGAACTTCAAAGTCCATCATATCATTTGAGGGAGGTCCTAGGCCCTCCTTGCTGTATCTGGGCTGCAATAGTATCCCTCCATAGGGAATGGGCTCCCAAAGTCCATTTTGCTCTAGGGATAAACACTGGCTCCACTGTTAGAGGTCCCATAGACTCTCTTGGACTCCTAGCTGACACCCACATTCACAGGGCTTGGTTCAGTCCAATGCTGGTTCCCCAGATTTATGATTAGGATCTCCATGCAATCAGTAGGTCAGGTCCATTGTTTCTGTGGATTTCTCCAGCCCGTCTTGACTTCTTTGCTCCTCTCTCCTTCCTCTCCACAATTGCATTCCAGTAGTATATTTCAGTGCTTAGCTGTGTGTGCCTGTTTCTACTTCAAACAGCTACTGGATGAAGGCTCTAGGAATGGTAACCAAGGTAGGTGTCAATCACATTATAGGGAAAGGGAATCAATGCCATCCTCTCCAGCACTGCCTAGCTTCTCAGTTGGGGTCATCCCTATAAATCCCCTAACATTTTCCCTGTGCCAGATATCTCTCCAAATCTGTACTGTCTCCCCCTGTCAAGGCATCTCCTTTCTTGCCCTCCACTAATCCACACCTGTCTCAGTCCTCTTGTTCTCCTTCGCACCTCCTTCCTATACCCCCTGGGATCCCACTTTGGTCAAGGGTTCTTGTCCCCTCCCCTTTGTGGAGAGACTATACAATCTTCTCTTGGGGTCCTCCTTGTTTCTGACCTCTGGCAGTGTGGATTGTAGACTGGCAATCCTTTGCTCTATGTCTAAAAATAAAAAATGAGTGAATACATACCATGTTTATCTTTTTGTGATTTGGTTACCTCACTCTGGGTGGTTTCTTCTAGTTCCATCCATTTGCCTGGGAATTTCAAGACTCCACTGGTTTTTTTCTGCTGAGTAGTACTCCATTGTGTAAATGTACCACATTTTCTCTATCCATTCTTCAGTTGAGGGGCATCTAGGTTGCTTCCAGGTTCTGGCTATTACTAATAATGCTGCTATAAACATAGTTGAACAGATGTACTTATTATTTGAGTGTGCATTCTTTGGGTATATGCACAAGAGAGGAATTGCTGGACCTTGAGGTAGACTGTTTCCCATTTTCCTGAGAAACCGCCATACTGATTTCTAAAGTGGTTGTACAAGTTTGCACTCCCACCAGCAATGGAGGAGAGTTCATATTTCTCCACATCCTCTTCAGCATAGATTGTAATTGATGCTATTGTTTTTAGCCATTCTGACAGGAGTAAGATGGTATTTCAGAGTAGTTTGAGTTGCATTTCCCTGATGTCTAAGGATGTTGAACACTTTCTCGAGCGTCTTTCAGCCATTTTGGATTCCTCTGTTGAGAATTCTCTATTTAGTTCTGCACTCCAACTTTTAAATACACTGTTTGGTGTTTTGGTGGCTAGCTTCTTGAGTTCATTGTATATTTTGGTGATCATCCCTCTGTCATATGTGGGGTTGGTGAATATCTTTTCCCATTCTTTGGGCTGGCATTTTGACTTGCTGACTGTGTCCTTTACCTTACAGAATCTACTCAGTTTCATGAGGTCCCATTTATTAATTGTCAATCTCAATGTTTCTGCTACTGGAGTTATGTTCAGAAAGCACTCTCCTGTACCGATTTGTTTTAGGGTACCACCTAACTTCTCTTCAAGGAGGTTCACTGTGGCTGAATTTATGTTGAGGTCTTTGATCCATTTGGACTTAAGTTTTGTGCATGGCAATAGAAATGGATCTAACTGCAATCTTCTACATGTCCAAATCCAGTTATGCCAACACCATTTGTTGAAGATTCTTCCTTTTTTCCATTGTATAACTTTGCTTCTTTGTCAAAAATCAGGTGTACATATGTGTGTGGGTTAATATCAGGGTTTTCAATTCAATTCCATTGGTCTATCTGTCTATTTTTGTGCCAATATCAAGCTGTTTTCAGGACTATGGCTCTATGAAAGGGCTTGAAGTCAGAAATGGTGATGCCTCCAAAATTCCTTTATTGTACAGGGTTGTTTTGGCTATCCTTGGTTTTTAGTTTTTCCATATGAAGTTGAGTATTGTTCTTTCAAGATCTATGAAGAATTGTGTTGGGATTTAGATGGGAATTGCATTGAATCTGTAGATTGCTTTTGGCAAGATTGCAATTTTTACTATGTTGACCCTACCTATCCATGAGCATGGGAGATCTTTCCATTTTCTGGGATCTTCTTTAATTTCTTAATTTAAAGACTCAAAGTTCTTACTATATAGGTCTTTCATGTTTTCGGTTAGTGTTACTCCGAGATATTTTATGTTGTTTTTGGCTATTGTAAAGGATGATGTTTCTCTGAATTCTTTCTTAGTGCATTTATTATGTGTATATAGGAGGGCTATTGATTTTTTTAGTTAATCTTGTATCCTCCCACTTTGCTGAAGGTGTTTATCAGCTGTAGGAGTTCCCTGATAGAGTTTCTTGGGTCAGTTACGTAAACTATCATATCATCTGCAAATAGTGAAAGTTTGACTTCTTCCTTTCCAATTTGTATCCCCTTGATCTTCTTTTGTTGTCATATTGCTCTAGCTAGAAATTCAAGTACAATATTGAAGAGATATGGAGAGAGTGGGGAGCCTTGTCTTGTTCCTGATTTTAGAGGAATAGCTTTGAGTTTCTCTCCATTTAGTTTGATGTTGGCTGTTGGTTTGCTGTATATTGCTTTTATCAGGTTTAGGTATGTTCCTGTTATCATGAAGAGATGTTGGATTTTGTCAAAGGCTTTTTCAGCATCTAGTGAGATGATCATGTGATTTTTCTTTTTCAGCTTGTTTATATGGTGGATTACATTGATAGACTTTCATATGTTGAACCATCCCTGCATTCCTAGAATGAAGCCAACTTGATCATGGTGGATGAATTCTCTGATGTGTTTTTGGATTCGATTTGCCAGTATTTTGTTGAATATTTTTGCATCGATGTTCATAAGGGATATTGGTCTGTAATTCTCTTTTTTAGTTGTGTCTTTGTGTGGCTGGGTAACAAGGTAATTGTAGCTTTGTTAAAAAAAAAGAGCTTGGCAATGTCCCTTTTGCTGCTATTGTGTGGAACAATTTGAGGGGTACTGGTATTAGCTCTTTGAATTTCTGGGAGGATTCTGCACTGAAACCATCTGACCCTGGGGTTTTTTGCTTGGAAGACTTTTGATGATTGGTTCTATTTCATTAAGAGTTATAGGTCTGTTTAGATTGCTTATCTATTCTTAATTGAATTTTGGTAAGTGGTACCTATTCATAAAATTTCCATTTCCTTTAGATTTTTGAATTTTGTGGAGGTTTTCAAAGTATAACCTGATGATTCTCTGGATTTCCTCAGTGTCCGTTGTAAGGTCCTGCTTTTCATTTCTGATTTTTAATTAGCATAATTTCTCTCTGCCTTTTGGTTGGTTTGGATAAAGGTTTGTCTATCATGGTGATTTTTTTTTGAAGAACCAACTCTTTGTTTCATTGAGTCTTTTTGCTGTTTTCCTAGTTTCTACTTCATTGATTTCAGCCCTCATTTTGATTATTTCCTGGTGTCTACTCCTCCGGGGCGAGTTTGCTTCCATTGCGCTGTTATTTCTCTAGTGTGAGTATTCTCCAGTTTCTTCATGTGGGCACTTGTGCTGTGAACTTTCCTCTTAGCACTGTTTCAAAGTGTACCATAAGTTTCAGTATGTTGTGTCTTAATTCTCATTAAATTCTAGGAAGACTTTAATTTCTTTTTTATTACTTCCTTGACCCAGGAATGGTGCAATTGCACACTATTCAGTTTCCATGTGTTTTTAGGGTTTCTGCAATATGTGTTGTTGTTGAATTCTAACTTTAAAGCAAGGTGGTCTGCTAAGATACAGGGGTTCTTCCAATTTTTTTTTGTATTTGTGTAGGTTTTCTTCATTGCCGAGTATGTGGTCAATTTTAGAGAAGGTTCTATGTGTTGCTGAGAAGGTATATTCTTTTGTGTTTGGATGGAATGTTCCATAGATGTCTGTTAATCCCAATTGGGTCATAACTTCTGTTAATTGTTTTGTTTCTTTGTTAAGTTTCTGTCTGGTGGTCCTATCTAGTGTGATACCGGGGCGTTGAAGTCTCCTACTATAAATGTGTGAGGTTTTAGGTTTGATTTGAGCTTTAGTAATGTTTCCTTTACAAATGTGGGTGCCTTTGTATTCAGGGCATAGATATTCAGGATTGATACTTCATCTTGATGGACTTTTCCTGTGATGAGTATGAAGTGCCTTTCTTCATCTCTTTTAATTGATTTTAGTTTGAAGTCTAATTTATTAGATATTAGGATTGCTACACCAGCTTGTTTCTTGGGTCCATTTGATTGGAAAATCTTTTCCCAACCCTTAACTCTGAGGTACCATCTATCTTTGAAGTTGAGATGTGTTTCTTGTATGCAGCAGAAGGGTGGATTTTGTCTTTGTATCCATTCTGTTAGTCTGTATCTTTTTATAGGCAAGTTAAGACCATTGACATTGAGTGATATTAATGACCATTGATTGTTGATTCTTGTTTGTTTTGGATTTGTTGTTGGTGGTGTTATTATGTGTGGATTTCCCTCCTTTATATTTTGGTGTTTGATGAAGTGAGATTATCTATTGCCTATGGATTTTTGAGCGCATTTATCTTCATTGGGTTGGAGTTTCCCTTCTAGTAACTTCTGTAGGGCTGGATTTGTGGATATGTATTGATTAAATCTGGTTTTGTCATGGAATATCTTGTTTTCTTCAGCTATAGTGATTGAAAGCTTTGCTGGATACAGTGGTCTGGGCTGACTTCCATGTTCCCTTAGTGTTTGCAGAACTTCTATCCAGGATCTTCTGGCTTTCAAAGTTTCCATTGAGAAATCGGGTGTAATTCGGATAGGTCTGTAGGTCTGCTTTTATATGTGACTTTCCTCTTTCTCTTGCTGCTCTTAATATATTTCTTTATTCTGTAAGTTTGGTATTTTGATTATTATGTGGCGAGAGGACTTCTTTTTGATGTCCAATCTATTTGGTGTTCTATAAGCTTCTTGTACTTTCATAGGCATATCCTTCTTTAGGTTGGGGAAGTTTTCTTCAATGATTTTTTTGAATATGTTTTCTGTATCTTTGACCTGAATTTCTTCACCTTCTTCTATACCTACTATTCTTAGGTTTGGTCTTTTCACGGTGTCCCATATTTCCTGGATATTTTTTATTAGGGCTTGAGATTTTGTTGGACTTGAGATTTTCTTTGGTCAATGACTGTATACCTTCTAGTGAGTCTTCAACACCTGAGATTCTCTCATCCATATCTTGTATTCTATTGGTTATACTTACATCAGTGGTTCCTGATCATTTACCCAGCTTTTCCATTTCCAGCATCCCCTCATTCTGTGTTTTTTTATAATTTCTAATTCATCTTTCAAACCGTGGAATGATTGAATTATTTCCTTCACTTGTTTGGTTGTTTTTTCTTGCCTTTCTTTAGATTATTTAAGGGTTTTGTTTATTTATTGAATTTCTTGGTTTGTCTTTTCCTCCATTTCATGTAATTTTTTGCTTGTTTTTTCTTCTATTTCTTTAAGGGATTTTCTTGTTTCCTCTTCAATGGTCTCTAGCATCTTCATAAGATAACTTTTAAGGTCCACCTCTTCTTCATGCTCTGTGTTGGGCTTCTCAGTTCTTGTTGGTGTGGAGTCCCTATATTCTGGTGGTGTCATATTGGTCTTTCTGTTGTTGAGTATGTTCTTATTCTGTCGTATTCTCATCCCTTCTTCCAGTGGGTGCAGGTGGCATCTCTCCCTCTCTTTTAATCTCCTCGAGCAAAGGGGAGAGGGCAGAGGGGGGACCAAGAGTGATGTGTGTCCAAACTCAGGATGGGCATTCTGGTCTTGGTAGGTCCACTCCTGTGGAGGGTGGGGCTTAGGAAGAAGGAGGAGGGGTGATGGGGATGTTGGGGTCAGAGCAGAGCCCAGACTTACCTCAGGCAGCAGTCAGAGGGCAGAGCAGGGGGGGGGGACAAGGACGAAGTGTGGCCAGACTCAGGGTGGTCCTTCCTCTCTAGGCAGGTCCACTCTTCTGGAGGGGCAGGCTCAGGAAGAAGGAGGAGGGACTTATGGGGCAGTTGGGGCAAGAAGAGAGCCCAGACTCACCTTACGCTGCTGGCGGCAGGTGGAGGGCAGAGGGAGGAGGGGGGACAAGGCAGAGGTGCAGCCAGACTCAGGGTGGGGCCTCCTGGCTGGGCAGGTCCACTCTGTAATTCTTATCATGTACCTTTTATACCCACTTTTCCTGGTGAGGTCTGCAGAATTCAACCTCTTGTGTGCTCACTCTGTTCTCCCAGTCCTACCTCCAGATGTGAAGATTGCTCACCAGCTTGGCTGTTGAGCTGCTAAGCATATTGCATGCCAGTGCAATCCCCATACTCCCAAGTTTTGTTCTGGTCTCAAAGTTCCTTCACTTGTCTTCCTTGGATAGTTCCCATGGAGCCAATACCACCAGATAATCTTAATATTCCAGGCCTTTACTTTCTATGTTTCACAAATCATAGATACATTTGCTTAATAATGCTCACCAGAAGGTTGTCCCACATCACATTCCCTAACTCCCTTATTGGCTTGATTAAATAATACAACCAAAAGCAACTTTGTCAGGAAAGGGTATAGTTCATCTTGCTACTTTGAAGTACGGAAAGGAATCCAGAGGCAGGAATTGACACAGAAGCTATCCTTTCTCCCCATAACTCACACAGTTTGCTTTTATATACAGCTCTGTAGAAATGATCAGGGGCTATACCACCTCTAATAGTCTGGACTTTTCTATACTAATCATTAATCAAGAAAATGTCCTACAGTTATGCATACAGGCCAATCTGATGGAAGCATTTTCTTAATCAAGGTTCCCTCTTTCCTGATAACCCAGTTTATGTCATGTTGACAAACTACTCAATAAAATTTATCAGTTGTCAGTTTTATACAGATGCATCATTAGTAAGCCATAATCTTTCCTTTCTTGTTTACCCCATAGAACTCACATTAAACTTATGAAATGAAATTTATATCCATTTATAAGACCTTCCATGTTAAAAATTATAAACATTACTAAATGCTCAGCCTCTTTACAAAATATAATATGTATTGAAAGTATATATCATCTGTCTTCTTACACTAGTTGAATTTTAGAACCTCCCATTCCATTAGAATACAGTTAAAGTGACCCATAGAAAAGAATTATCAGAGATGAGACAAAGGGCAGCTATGGTATTCTTTGGGGATATATTTCTTTGTACTCAATATTTTATTTGTAGTATTAGTCTAAGGGCACGACTAAACACCAACAAGACTAGGTGGCCTCCACTCATCTTCAGCATCTGCTAAAAGATTGCCTACTGCATCTCATGTTTTCTTTGAGTTACAGCTTCCCATCAGGTTCCTCAATGACGTTCTCTTAAAATGCATTTTCTTCTTCTCTGTATTGGAAAGACCCTGTATAAAAGAGGTTGAAAGCTGCTTTGTTAACTTTGGGCTGTTGGGTCACTCCAAATATCATCCAGGTGATTATGGAATCAACCAGCACTTCATAGGAACAGATGCCAAAGAGCATTGCTAGGATCTGAAACTGGCCCTGAAACCAGTCTTCAGGTTTGACATGATGTGGGTCCCTGAGTCACCACCTGTTCTGCAGGTGGGTGTAAATGTAGATGTTAGGTGCTTTGCTATCCATCATGAACTTGGTGTTGTCTACCATGATGAGTACACAGCCTGTTGAGACTTAGGTAATTCTGGTTTGTATGTTCTCTGCCACTTGATAGCACAGTCATCTTTTGCTCTTTAATTAGGTAGATAGCAATGAGCATTTGCATAGGTATTACATTTGCATCAGGTGCCAGTGAGGAGAAAACATCACCAGCATTGGTATTAGAACCAGAGTACAATGGATGAATGTAGAAGTCCAGAAAGAGGATGTTATGGAGCCAAGCCAAGCTATAGGTGCTCCCTGTGTGACTTCCTATTTTCTGTCACCATCAGTACCTTTGAGAAGGCAGTAGGAATACTTATCTCCAGGCAACACCATCATTCACCAAGACTGAGTGCCGATGTCATTCTGAACATTCCCACACAGGAGAAAAAATAAGTCTTGAGAGTGTAAGCCTATGATTAATCAAACTGCTACACAGTTCTATAACCAGTGAGAAAGTCAAAAACATACAGAATATACTAACTTATCTGGGCTAGGGATCCAGGTCACTGGGAAAGCACTCGTCTTCTGAGCACAAGCCATTAGATTCAAGCTCTTTGAAGTCCAGACGATTATTAGTGAGTCCCAGACATTGGACACTGAGTTGTTTACCCTGCAATAATTTGATTTAGCTTTGTTTTGATCATAACTCTGCCCTGTTCTTCCCTCTTAGAATAAGAGAGTATTTAACTTTTATTTTAAAAAGAAGACCACAGATGAGAGATTTTGGACTTTTGAAGAGACTTCAATTATTTTAAATACACTGAAAATTTCAAATGTTTGAATTTTTCAGGCTATGGGGCTTTTAAAGTTATATATTTTCCATATTATATTGAAGAAAATGTCATTTTAGTGGCCATAATTCCTCACAAATATATAAAATCCTCATTTGGTAAGGTAGCATGTGATATGAATTTATTTTTAAATGTAAGATATATCATTTTCCTGTAAATGTATAAAAATGAGAAATAATTGCAGTAGGTTTATTAAATATATCAGATATATATCAAAATTATATTTTGTGTGATATACTAAAATACATGGCCAATTTTATATATAGATATATTTGTAAATATTTTCCCTTTTAAAATTTGTATCAATTGACATATAGAAACAGAAACTTAAACTATTTGGGAGTCTCGTGTGATATTTGAAGATATGAAGATCTTGTAATATTTAAAGTATGCAATGTCCCAAACCAAAGTCAAAATCAAAACAAAAACAAATTTTGAAAGAAAGAGAGGGAGAAAGAATGTGAATTTGGGTGGACAGGGAGGTGGGAAATCAGGGAGGAGTTTGGGGAAGGACAAGAATATGATCAAATCTATTGTATGAACAAATTAATAAATTAAAAATTAAAAACATATAAAGTTAAGTATTTTTCATATCATGAGATTTACTAGAGACCTAGGGAATAAACAAAAAAGGAAAACAAACTTAGTGTTTAATAATGATGCACTTGTGCCAAGTTGATGATTGATCAATTACATTGATTAGTAAAGCTAATAACTACAAACATCAAGTTAACATAAGCTAGGGTCATCTGGAAAGAGGGAACCTTAGTTGAGAAAATGTGTCTTATAGGCACAGTTATGGAGCGTTTTCTTGAGTAATGATTACTATGGGAGAGTCCAACTCACTAGAGGTATTGTCATTCTTGTTCAGGTTATACTGAGTTATTTTTTAAAGCAAGCTTAGTGACCTATGGATAGAAAACTAGTGAACAACTTTCCTCTGTGCCATCTATTTCAGTTCCTGCCTCTAGGTTCCTGCCTGGAATTCAAAGGTATAAGTTAAAATAAACCCTTTCTTGCCATAGTTGTTTATTGTCATATTTTTCATCACAGCAATAAAGAAATTAAGGGATGTACTGATGGATACCTTTCTAGTGACCATTATCAGGCAAATCTATCCACTATCTGTGCAGCACAGAAATTTGGGACCTGTGATATGAGATGGTCTAGGTGGCATTAGCTCTATGAAAACTGACCAAGGAAGACCAGTGAGGGAACTTTGAGACTGTAGGAAGATCTGGGAATGTGGGGTTCAGAGGAGACAAAAGGCAAAGCTGGAAAGTTATCAGCCTATCCAGATCTAAGCCTGGGTGTAAGGAAAGAATGTAAGAGGGCTGGATTCAGGCAGAGCTCACCAGGAAATGTGGATGCAGGAAACATGACAAGAGCTTCTTCTATGCATGTGGTATTGGCAAAAGCAGGTGAAGTAATATGAAGATCACCAGGTAAACTTGGTGCAATTACAGAGAGGCCTTGGGATGTGCAAGTGGTTGAGGGAGGTTTGCTTCTGAGGGTATGTGACAGGGAAAGCAAGCATATGAGCTTCTAGGCAGGAGCTAAGTATGGGAGTGAGGGTATGGTGCTGACAGATGAGATGATTTGGAGAACAAAGGGAAAACAGTTTTGAGGTCTGCCCTTCTGGATATAGACTGCCATACCTGGGAGTGTGCGGATAACACTGCCAGGCAAGGTGCTGTGAACAATGATAATGCAAATCAGTGCATGATAATGTTAGTGTTAGGGAGTGTGGAGATGGCATAGAAAAGCCAGGTTCTGAAGGAAGGGTCAAGGAAAGCTGGTATAGGAGCTACCAGAGCAAGGTGTTTGGTGTTGTCAAAAAGTACACAAGAGCATAACTGGTTGATGATGGCACAGGGCAGCTTGTTTCTGCAGGACCTGACCAGGAAAAGTCACTGAGGGAACTACATGACTAAAACTAGGCCCAGAACTATGGGACTACTGCCAGAGGACAAGGTTCTTTGGAGCTTACAGGCAAAGCTCTTATGGGATCTGTGAGTTATGAGCTAGACATCTAGACAAGGGAGTGTGAAGATGACATTGGAATGTGAAGTTCAGTGAAGCATCCTCAGACAGGCCTAATGTGTGGCTTGTTCATGCAAGATGAGTTCTTGGAGTTTGCAGGTGGCAAATGTGAGCTTGGTTCTAGGAGAAATTACTTGGAAAACCTGTAACAGAAGCAGCATGACCTAATCTAGGACTGGGAGTGAATGAATGGCCCTGGCAAGTGAGTTTCAGGGTAGTGCCACAAGTAAAGACCAATCTTCAATCTCTGCATGCAAATACAGGCCTTAGATTACGGAGACGATACATATGTACTTGTATCTGGAATAACTACCAGGGAAACCTGTTATGGGAGCAGTAGGACAGGATGTAGGTAGGCATGGAAGTAAATGGATGTGAATGTTTCTGGTGGATGAGTATCTGGAGGGTTGAAGAAGAAAAGCTAGGTGCATACATGCCTTGGCCTGAGAATGTGGGCATGATAAAAGATGGCTTGGCTCTTGTGGAACTCACTAGGAAAAGTTGGGTGCAAGAAGGGCAAGACAAGAGCTATCTGTGTGAGTGGGGCAGTGGTGCTGGCAGCTGAGGTTTAGGGCTGCATACCAGCCAAAGCCAGTGAGTCCACATCTAGACCTTTTAGTATTAATTTGGCACAAGTAGAACTCACCAGGGGAATCCATTGCAGCACTCATGTGACTGGAGCCAAGCCTGGACATGATGGGATGACAGTGGCAGGAAAGGTTGCAGGTAGAAGACCAGACAAAGCAGGTCCACAGTCTCAATATCCAGAGAAAGGGATAGGTGTGTACAGACAGCAGGTGTGGAATTGGTTTTGGGAGTACCAAACAGGAAAATTCAGGGCAGGTGCTCTCTGACCTAAGCAAGGCCTGGGAGTTGAGGATGGTGATGGTAAGTGATGTCAGACTTTCTAACAAAGTAAAGCCTTTGTGTGATCTGCATATATTTAGCAAGATCTCTTAATATAGAAGCAGCACATGCAGGCTTACTACTAGGAGAACTCACCAAGAAAGAGCTACATCATGAGCCAGGTATGATAGGTGAGAAGTACACTTGTAGGCAAAAAGTAGGCAGAATTCACCATGCAAATGGGAGATTATCTGTCCATAAGAAACAGAGATGTAGACATGGCATAAGCAAGCTGGGGTCCCAGAAAATGAAATAGGGAAAATTAGGTACAGGCCCTACATGATGGGACCTAGGCTTGGAATTGTATGGATAAGAGACTGAAGAAAGCTCTCCAGGCAAAACTGTTATGCAGTCTACATCCTGAGTTGTGCATTCTAGTGTGGGAGATAGCACAGGTTTCTTGTTTCTGGGGGAACTCACCAGAGATAGCCAGTGGATGGCACTGGCAAGACTCTCTTTGGATCTCACCAGGCAAAGACACCAGCATACACGTTGAGCTAAGACTTCAAGTGTGGAGACAGTTAAACAGGCTTGATTCTGGAAGAACTCACAAGAGAAAGCAAGGCAGGAACTTTGCAGTCTGTCACTGAGGGAACTTAGGTCAGAAATCAAGGTAAGAATCAGAAGTACGCTAAATCTATACAATGGAAAAAAAGATAGCATCTTCAACAAATGGTGCTGGTACAAGTGGATTCGGACATGCAGAAAATTGCAGATAGATCCAAACCTGTCTCCATGCACAAAACTTAAGTGCAAATGGATCAAAGATCTCAGCATAACTCCAGCCGCACTGAATCTTCTAGAAGAGAAAGTGGGAACTACCCTTGAACAAATTGGCACAGGAGACCACTTCCTGAACATTACGCCAGTAGCACAGACACTGAGGTCTGCAATTAATAAATGGGACCTCCTGAAACTGAGAAGCTTCTGCAAGGCAAAGGAAACAGTCAGTAGGATAAAACGACCACCCACAGAATGGGAAAAGATCTTCACCGATCCCACATCTGACAGAGGACTGATTTCCAAAATATATAAGGAGCTCAAGAAGCTAGACACCAAAACACCAAACAATGAAATTAAAAAGTGGGGTGCAGAACTAAATAGGGAATTCTCAGCAGAGGAATCTGAAATGGCTGAAAGACACTTAACAAAGTGCTCAAAATCATTGCCATCAGAGAAATGCAACTCAAAACAACTCTGAGATACCATCTCACGCCTGTCAGAATGGCTAAAATAAAAAATACCAATGACAATCTATGCTGGAGAGGATGTGGAGAAAAAGGAACACTTCTCCATTGCTGGTGGGAGTGCGAACTTGTAAGACCACTCTGGAAATCAGTATAACGGTTGCTCAGAAATATGGGAATCAGTCTACCTCAAGATCCAGCCATTCCTCTCTTGGGTATATACCCAAATAGGGCATGTACTTACAACAAGAACATATGTTCAACCATGTTCATAGCAGCATTGTTTGTTAATAGCCAGAACCTGGAAGCAACCTAGATGCCCCTCTACTGAAGAATGGATTGAGAAAATGTGGCACATCTATACAATGGAATACTACTCAGCAGAAAAAAGCAATGGAATCTTGAAATTCACAGGCAAATGGATGGAACTAGAGGAAACCATCCTGAGTGAGGTAACCCAGTCACAAAAAGACAAACATGGTATGTACTCACTGATATATGAATTTTAGACATAGAGCAAAGGATTACCAGTCTATAATGCTCTTCACCAAAGAAACTAGGAAACATGAAGGACTCTAAGGGATAAATGGTCCCCAGGAATGGAAGTGGCATGAACTCCCGAACTAATTGGGGCATGAGGGTGGGGGGAAAGGAGCTGCTACAATAAGAGCAAGAGAAGAGGAGAAGAAGAGAGGAAATGGAGGGGCAGAAATTGAGTTGGGGGAGGAATAGAGGAAAGAGAGCAGGATGAGAGATACGATATCAGAGGGACCCACTATAGGCCCGAGAAGGGATCTGGAACCAGGGAGATCTCCAGAGACCTACAAGGATGACACGATCTGACAATCCAGGCAACGGTGGAGAGGATAACCTAAAAGCCCTCCCCCTAAAATGAGATTGATGACTTCTCTTTATGCCATCCTAGAGCCCTCATCCAGTGGCTGATGGAAACAGAGACAGACATCCACAGATATACAATGAGCCGAAATCGGGAATTTAGTTGAAGAGAGGGAGGAATGAAGAACGAAGGGGTCTGTACCAGGTTGGAGAAACCCACAGGAACAGTTGACCTGAACAAGGGAGAGCACATCGACCCCAGATGCTGTCCGGGAGGCCAGTACAAGACTGATCCAGACCCCTGAACATGGATGTCAATAAGGAGGCCTCTGCACTCCAGGGAGCCTCTGGTGGTGGATTAGTATTTTTCCCTGGTGCAAGAAGGGACTTTGAGAGCCCATCCCATATGAAGGGTTACACTCTGGCCCTGGACACATGGGGAAGGGCCCAGGACCAGCATAGGAAGACTTGGTGGACTTTGCAGAGCCCCAGTTGAGGGCCCTACCCTGCCTGGGGAGTGGTGGGTGGATGGGGTGGGGAGTAGACTGGGGGTGGGGGAGGAGGGTTGGGGGTGAGGGGAGGGAGAGTGAGAAGGGACTTGAAATAAGCTTGTTCCCTAACTAGAACTAATAAAAAAAAAGAATCAGAAGTACAAGATGAAGCAGAGCCCAAGAAGGAACACTGTTTTTAGGGATACCTCAGACTGTCTTCTTATACAATCCCAGACCACCTTCCAGGGTTGGCACCACACATAGTGGCCTGGAACATCCCAGATTAATCATTACACAAAACAATGCTCTACAAACCATTTTCATGAAAGCATTTTATCAATTGAGGTTCCCTCTTCTCAGATAAGTATAAATTTTGTCAAGTTGATTAACCAGAATAGCCAGGCTCTATGGTCCACATAGTACTGAATTAGCAAAAACGGAATATAAAAGATTGTAGAGGTAGTAGAATAAGGAATCATGATTTGAGAGGTTGTAGGGCCAGGAAATACTTGTCAGGGCTGGTGATCCTGTAAGGTGGTCTAGAAAAACACCTGCATGAAACTCTGGAGGTAAAGTTTATGCTGCAGTGATGAGTCCAGGGGGTTGGATATTCCAGGAAATCCATGTGACTGCCATGAAAAGCTACATGTACAGATAGTTCAAGAAAGAGACTGCTAGAGCCAGAACAACTGAAGTTCAAGCATCTGAAATGACTGCATCATACCACTAGATGGCAAACACAGACACAGAGACACAGACACAGACACACAGACAGACACACAGACACAGACACAGACACAGACACAGACACAGACAGACACAGACACAGACACAGACACAGACACAGACACAGACACAGACACAGACACAGACACAGACACAGACACAGACACAGACACAATTTGCCCACATGGATATGGGTTTTTCTTTGGGCTGCTCTTTTCTTGCAGTTTTCCCATCCCTTCCTTTTCAGATGGTAATATTTACTCTGTACCATTTCTTATCAGAAGGGTGTACACTTTTTAAGATTCAGGGCCTCTCAGTTGAAAAACTTAACTGAGTCACAAATGAGACTTTGGAATTTTGAAGCATATTGGAACTGTTAAAAAAAAACTAAGGATAATTTTACTTTAGAAAAAATATTTTGCATTATAAAGTGTCCTTCAACCTATTTTAAAAAGGGGTGAAATACTGTATCTTCAAACTTAGAAGTTTGGGGTTGGTGAAATGGTAAGGGTGTGTCCCACCAATCATGATGATGTCAGTTTGAATTTGGTGATGGGGATGATGAAACAAGAAAGTCAACTCAGACAAGCTGCCCTGTCTTCTACAAAGAATTTGGGACATAAGAGCACATTGTAATTGCCTGGGCCTTTATGATCTTCACAACTAGGGAAATAGAAGATGGCTACTGTCTTCTAGTAGAGACAAACTAAAGGTGGCACTAGCATCCTTGGTGCACAGCATTGCCTTCCTACTCCAAGATGACATCTCATATTTCTGGCAGTGCCGAGGCTAAGATGTCCAGCTCTATTCTCCAGAGCTATGAATGCTTAAGTGTCTACACACAGGAATGTGATGACTATTCTGTGTTGAAGTATCAGCTTACATACAAATATTCATTGGTGGACTGTGAAGACATTGACAGTAGGCAAGGTTCCTAAGCGTGTCACACAAGTTTGATGTCTGCATCCAGACATAGACCCTGGACTGTGGAGATGGAACAGGTATATGTGGTACTGGGACACTGGCCAGGCAAAGCAACTGTGTGATCACAGCTAGTCCTAGAAGTGTGGAGATATCTGAGAGACAATGATCTTCCCAACTCATCAGTCTAATCTTCTAAACAATGTGTGAATTCAGAAGTAAGTCTCTGTGTGTGAACAACTTAGAGCAGGCTTAGTTCTGGGTGTGTTCAACAGAGAAGTCCAGTGAAGGAGCTGTGTCACCACAGCAGGACCATGGAGTATGGGCATGGTACTGGCAGGAGAGTTTTTGGGGAGCATCATCATACAAATCAGTGCATTTAAAGTGAACACAGAGTTATGACATGGGAATGAGGCAGTGGCACAAACAGGCAGGGTTTCAGAAATCATCATGGAATGCTCCTGTCACAGGGAAGTTACCATGAGATCTAATTCCTTTGACAGTGGGATGGCACTCTCAAGTTCAGTTATATTAGCTGCAGTTCACACGTCAGATCTGAAGCATGATCTGTGTACCCATAGCTAGGCTTGCAGTGTGCACATGGTACAGGTCCTGGGAGGATTCAGCAGGGGAAGTTAACTTGGTGGTTTGAATAATGGCCCCCATAGGCTCATAGACATGAATGCTTGGTCACCAGGGAGTGGCACTACTAAGAGATTTGGCCTTCTTAGAGTAGGTGTGACTTTGTTCAGTGGGGGTGGGCTTTGGGTTTTTTTGTAGAATATTAAAGATGTTACATTCATTTATGCTATGGAATATCTGTTTCATGATGCAAAGATGTGTTGCATTCTTTTTTAAAAAGATTTATTTATTATGTATACAGTGTTCCTTCTGCATGTATGCCTGCAGGCCAGAAGAAAGCACCAGATCTCATTACAGATGCTTGTGAGCCACCATGTGGTTGCTGGGAATTGAACTCAGGACCCCTGGAAGAGCAGTCAGTGCTCTTAAACTCTGAGCCATCTCTCCAGCCCTATGTAGCATTCTTTCAGTTGCATTTGTTTAACTCTGTAAAGCTGTTACTTTGCCTGATAAAACTGATTTATCTAATAAAACCTGATTTATCTAATAAAGAGCTGAATGGACAATAGCTAGCTAGGCAAGAGAAACAGGTGGGGCTGGTGGGAAGAGAGAATAAATAGGGGAAATTAAGCAAGAGAGTGAGGAGTGAGAAAAGGAGGAGAGATAGATGCGAGGGGCCAGCCAGACTGCCACACAGCCAGTCACAGAGTAAGAAGGAAAGGAAGGTATATAGAATAAAGGTAAAAATCCCAGGGGCAAAACGTAGTAAAAGAGAGACAGGATAATTTAAGTTAGAAAAGCTGGCTGGACCATCCCACGTGAAGGGTTACACTCTGGCCCTGGACACATGGGGAAGGGCCCAGGACCAGCACAGGAAGATTTGGTGGACTTTGCAGAGCCCCTGTTGAGGGCCCTACCCTGCCTGGGGAGTGGTGGGTGGATGGGGTGGGGGGTAGGTTGGGGGTGGGGGAGGAGGGATGGGGTGAGGGGAGGGAGAGGGAGAAGGGACTTACATGTGAAACAAGCTTGTTCCCTAACTAGAACTAATAAATAAATTTTTAAAAAAAAGCTGGCTGGAAACAAGCCAAGCTAAGGCCAGGTATTCGTAGTAAGAAGAAGTCTCTACACTGTCAACTGGGGAACTGGCATAGGACTGAACTAGGACCTCTGAATACAGATGACAATGGTGTGGCTTGGGCAGTATATGAAGACACTGGCAGTGGGACCAAGATCTAACTATAATGCATAAACTGACCTTGTGGAGCCCATTCTCTATGGAGAGATACCTTGCTCAGCCTAGACATGAGGAGTTGGCACCCTGGTCCTAACACAACAAGGTAATGGGACAGACTCAGTTTACAAACTAGGGGTGGCTTTACCCTCTCTGAGGAGTTGGTAGGAGGTGGTATGGGGACAGGAGGGTAGAGCAGGAGGAGAGGGTGGAGGGGGACTGAGATTGGAATGTAAATAACTAATTAGTTAAATTTTAAAAAAAGAATAAGTCTCTGTACGCTGATCCAGATGTAGAACTCTCAGCTACCTCTCTGGCACATCTGCCTGCATGCCACCATGCTTCCCAACATGATGGCAATAAACTAAATCTCTGAACTATAATTCAGACCCCATTAAATGTTTTCTTTTATAAGAGATGCTGTGGTCATGGTGTTGTTTCACAGCAATAGAACATTGACTAAGACACCAGCTAAGGAGTTGCAAAACAGGATCTATGCTCGGTGCTGTGGAAATGGAGCTGGCATAAGAGATTCTCATGGAATTATCATTAAATTTTGGTGCCAAAAGTAAAACTAAATTAGACCTGCAAGAGTGAATATTTCTTAGGCAGGCTGGTTTCTGAGAAAAATTCAGGGAAAGCAGGTGCAGGAGCTACATGGTGAGTCTTGGGATGGTACTGACAGGAGACTTACAGGGGATCTCACAGGGAAATGTTGGTGTGAGATCTATGCATCCAGAGCTAAGCCTCAGAATGTTGAGACTGGCTTGGTTGGACTCTTTCTGGTGTCATTCTCCAGGGAAAATCAGCACAGTAGTAGGGTAACCAGAACTGGGCCTGAAAGTAGAACAGGTTCTGTAGATCTCACCAGACACAGTGTGACATATTCACACTCCAAACTAGGTCTGGGTGTGTGCACATGGTAAATGCAGGCTGTGTTCCAGCAAGGGAGTCTCATTAGAAAAATCTCCCAAGATGCATAACTGGAGCTATGATGGAGGGTATCAAATGACTCTGAATGTCTAGGAATAGCAAGGGCTGGCACGGCTCTTGGGAGCTGACCAGACTCCATAGGTATCTGAGTGGAGTATCTAGTACTATGCCTAGGATTATGTGCATGTCAGGAGCAGGTTGAGTTTTGAGTATAACTACCAGGCATATCCAATAACAGAACTGGATGACCATTGGTAGTCTCAGAAGTGTTGGGAAGAGAGGAGGGAAGAGGAGGAAATGGAGGACCAGAAATGTTGAGTTGGGGGAAGAATAGAGGAGAGCAGAATGAGAGATACCATATCAGAGTGAGCCAGGTCCGAGGAGAGATCTGGCACTAGGGAGATTCCCAGATATCTACAAGGATGACACGAACTGACAATCTAGGCAATGATGGAGAGGATAACCTAAATGCCCTTCCCCTATAATGAGACTGATGACTACTTTTTATGCCATCCTAGAGCCCTCATCCAGTGGCTGATGGAAGCAGAGGCAGATACCCACAGATATACACTGAACTGAACTCTGGAACCTAGTTACAGAGAGGGAGGAATGAAGATCAAAGGGGTTGGTGCCAGGCTAGTGAAACCCACAGAAACAGCTGGCCTGAACAAGGAGGAGCACATGGACCTCAGACTGCTATCTGAGAGGCCAGCACAGGACGGATCCATACCCCTGAACATGGATGTCAATTAGGTGGCCTATACACTCTCGGGGGCCCCTGGTAGTGGATTAGTATTTTTCCCTGGTGTAGGAAGGGACTTTAAGAGTCCATCCCACGTGAAGGGATGAACTCTTGGCCTGGACACATGGGGGAGGACCTAGGCCCAGCCCAGGATCATGTGGTGGACTTTGGGCAGCCATTGTCAAGGGCCCTACCCGGCCTGGTGAGTGGAGGGTGGGTGGGGTGGGTGATCGGTGGGGAGTTGGGGGGAGGGTTGGGGAGGGAGAGGGAGAAGGGATTGACATGTGAAGCAAGCTTGTTCCTAATTTGAACTAATAAAAAAAGAGGGAAATAAAAAAGAAGTGTTGGGAAAGCACTAATGTGCAAATTGCTTTAGAGCCCCCCACCCCCACAAAAAAAGTTAGTATGAGATCTGAAGCATCCAGAGCTAGAATACTAGACCAGGGACCTATGGGAGTTTCTAGGTAGCCTCATCAGGCATAGATGATATGTTTCTCTGTGTGTCCTGAGTCACTGAAGATGGCACATATGTGTTTTTTTTGTCCTGTGAAAATCACCAGGGAAATCTGTTGCAGGAGCTGTATCACCATAATTAGGCCTGGGAGTGTAGAAAGGATGCTGGTACACAAAGGTTGGGAGAATGAACCAGAAAAAAAAAGCTACTGTTAGGTCTCTGCAATCACAGTGAGGACTTGAAATGTGGAGACAGTTCAGATGGGCTTGCTTTTGCAAGAAATTTCAGGACAAGTCTGGTGTAGTAGTTGCATGGCCAGAAGGAGGACTGGTAGTGTAGTTATGAGGTTGTAGGAGTGTTGGGAGCACAGCATAAAAGTCCTTGCACCACAGATCTTCAGAGAGCCCAGGAATGTTAAGCACACTTGATTGTCATTCCAATGGATAAGATGAAAAACCTGTTCTTCCATCCAGAATGCTGAAAATTGGAAACAATTGACTGGTCATCTGTGCTATCTGTTGAGCCAGGCCATATCAAGTTCTTACAATCATGACTGGACATAGCTAGTAATCTAAATGACCCTGATAATCAGAGGTGCCCCCAGGATCCCACAACCAGTACCAAAGGTAGATAATAGCCAAAATGACGTCAATGTTATCTCTGTGACTGAGACCAGGCCAGACTCTTAAGCCCTTAAGCTACTGCAGTAGCCTATCACTAGAACCCATCTTCTTGGAAGAAATGACATGTACCCTGAGTTGCGTTTCAATATAATTACACTTCCTTGAGCAATGGGGATTGTATTGCACTAGGAAACTTTTTCCAAAATATGCTGGGCTTAAATACACTGGTAACAAACCACCTGTTACTAGACGCCCAAAAGTCTGGTCCAGGTGGACAAAGGCAATCTATACTGGGTTTTCATCCTTATCTCTGTTCATGGCTCATTCAACTCCCTGAATGACACCCGGAAGAACTCCCTCATAGAATGACATTATGGGAACACCAATAGATAAAGTTACATTTCCATCTGCTTGGAAATGAGGGGAAGACTCTGGTGGTACAAGACACTGACAGCTCAACAGACAAAGCCAGAGTACAGTCTGTGAACCTAAAACAAGGTTGTCTGTGTGCAGATAGTGCAGGTAGGCTTCCTTTTAAAGGAATTCACAAGGAAAAGATGGTCCATGAGGTACATGACTAGAACTATGCCTCCTGTTGTAGAGATGAAACACATTGGTTTGACTCCTGGGAAACTAACCTGAGAATTCTGTTGTAATGCTTCTTCACAGAAGGCTATGGATGTCCAAGAAAGGGACTATGGTGCTAGCAATGTGGTTCAGAAGAATGTCATAGAGAAACCAATGTTTGAACTGTGGTGAACTGTGCATCCATATTGGATGTGGAGATTGACTTAGGAGATGAACAAGGTACATGTGGTTCCTGAGTTACTAGCAAGAAAAGCTAGACCCCAAATAGACATGGAAGTATGGATTAGTTCTAATAATGATTTTCCAGCTCATCATATAAATCCATTGAGCAATGTGTGCATCCAGAGATATGTCTCAGAGTGTGGTGTATTTGGGACAGGCTTACTACTAGGGATACTCAATAGAGAAAGCCAATGAAGGAGCTGTATCATCAGAGGAAGGCCAACGAGAATGGGTGTGGCACTGGCAAGAGAAGCTCTGAAGAGGAATATCAGGCATATTGGTGCATGGTCTTTTCCCCCAGAGCTGGGACAAGGCACTATGGGGAACACACAGGCAGGCTTGGTTTCAACAACCCCTGGAAATGTAAGTACAGCAGCTGAGTTACCAAGGGTCTCAATTTGGGAGTGTGGGAATGGCCCTGGTGCATGAAGTTATGTTAAGCGAGGTGTAGTTCACAAGTCAGATCTGATGCATGATCTGTTCATCCATAATTAAGATATGGACTGTGCAATTGATGATACAAGGAGGCTTAATTCTAGAGAAATGTGTGTGTGTGTGTGTGTGTGTGTGTGTGTGTGTGTGTGTGTGTGTGTGTGTATGAGGACAATATAGAAGGGGAAGCCTGATACAGAATTACAAAATAGAAGCTAGTCTTCAGGTGGGGATGGAGTTGGCATGATAGTTTCACTAGAAATTACCTGGAAAAATTTCTGCAAGATATGAAAGGAGGCACACTGACTCAAAGCTAGTTAGGTACTTGGAAACCATCAGGCAAGGGTAATATGAAAGCTGCAAAGCTTGAAAGTACAATCATGGCATTCATGGGAGTGTGTATGGGACCATACCAGGACGACCTGTTGTGAGAACTAAATGTCCAGAGATGAGACTGAGAATGTTGAGGTTCATCAGGCAAGATGGTTTCTAGAGGTACTCTTCAAGGAAAACCAGTGAGGATATGGATGACCAAAGCTATGATGGGAGTGTGGTAAAGGTGCAATTGGCAAATGATCTTTTAAAATCAAATGACAAAGCTAATACATAAATTGTGAATCCAAACCAAGGCTCACCAGGTGTGTGTGTGTGTGTGTGTGTGTGTGTGTGTGTGTGTGTGTGTAAATGAAGGGTTCTGAGTATCTTCATCAGGCATTGCTGACAGGAAACAGGGGATGCCACTGGAGGGCAAGGTTCAGGCTTGCTCACAATGGACACCCATGGGTAATCTGCACATACTTTGATAGGTTTCTTGTTATGGGGACTACACACATGGGCTCAGTATGGGAGAACTCACCAGGAAATTCCATTAAGAGCTGCGTAACTGGAGTCATGGATGGGAAGGTAAGCAAGGTCTTGGCAGGCAAACATCTGAAATCTCATCATGCAGAAATTGTTCTGGAAAGGGAGCTTCTGCAGAGAACACCAAGAGGACACAGGGGAGTCCAATACAGGTGCTGTGTGACCTGAACTAGGCCTGGGAGTAAGAGACAGTGGTAGGGGACTAGCTTCAGGATTGCTCATGAAGGACATCCATGTGTAATCTGCACATACTTAGCCCTCTTAGTATGGACTTTAAACAAATGGTCTCACTAATGGGAAAACCAACCAGTAGGGCACAGTGGCTGATCTGGATTTTTCAGCTAAGGATCCAAATATTAAAAAGAACAAAGCTGTGCTTACTTCCAGGGAAACTTACCAGAGAAAGCAGAGCAGGAGCTTCATACAGTCCATCACTGAGGGAGCTCAGATCAGGAATCAAGGTAGAAAACTGCAGACAGGAACTGAATGAAGCAGACACCATTAGGGAATACTACTTAAAATCTAATCTCCAGAAGAACCTCAGTTTACCTTCCTGTACAACCCAGGACCACCTCTCCTAGTTAGACACCACCCATGGAGATCTTGAGTCTCCCAAACAATCACCACTCAAGAGATTCCTCAACAGTCTTCCATCCAGACCAGTTTCATGAAAGAATGATCTCAACAGTGTTTCCTTTTCCTCAGCTGACTGTGATTGTGTCATTCACAAAACAATAATCAGAATAGTGAGACTCTTACATACCAAACAGAAGAACTTGGCTTCAGGATGGTGTGCATTCTGCTGAAAAGAACTTTGCAAGGTAATAATGTTACTAAATTCCTGAAACACAGTGTAACAGCCTCTAAGGTGAGGCAGTGTGAGTCAAACTGTAGATCCTGCAACTAGGTATAGAGAGGCACATGCATGAAGATGTGAAGGTGGATTGGAAACACCAGGATGGTGGAGAAGCCAGAACTATCATGGATCTTCACAGCCAGGTGACTAGAAGATAACTACTGCCTTCTAGTAGACATAGGCTACAGATGGCACAAGCATCCTTGGTGAACAGCATTGCCTCCCTACACCAAGATAGCTTCTCACACTGCCAACAGTGTCCAAATCTACCCTCCAGAGATATGAGTACATGAGTGTCTCCACACAAGAATTAGGTGACTTTTCTGTATTGAGGCAACAACTTACTTACAAAACTTCTTTCACCTTACATTTGTCTTATTGATTTAAGCAACATGCATTTCACCAATACTGTCCCAGCTACTGCTTCTTGGCAGTATCCAAACTCATGATCATTACTGAAGAGGTGAGGAATTGAAAGCAATTTAATAAAGGAGTGTATTTGTCAAGTAGAGGAGAATACACATAATAACCATACCACCAGAATCCAAGTGGATGCTTTATTTGCATGATAGGACCTGGCCGTATATGAGAGCAACACATCCACAGGTAAACCTGGGAATGTTGAGATAGACCATGCATTAGTGTTTCTGGAGGCACTCCTCAGGAACAATAATAGTGCAAACTTGGGTGACCACAGCTAGGTCTCAGAGTATGGCAAAAGGTCAAGTGCACATGATCTTAGGAAAATACAAAGCAAACCTGCCATATGAATTGTGCATCCAAAGGGAGATACCACAGATAGGTGGAGGGTGAGGAGTTAGGGTTTAGGGGTTGACAATGGAAGGATATGGATAGCTTCAGGCATTGCTGACATGTTCTCTGTGCATTCAGGGATAGCCATGGGACACTGCAGATAACACAGTGTGCTTGATTCTGGAGAACTCACCAGAAAACTATGTTGCAAGAGCATCCTAGTCACAGTTATTACTGGCAGTGTGAGGACTGGTGCTGGCCCATAGGGATTTGGAGACCACACCAGGCAAACCAGTGTTAGATGTCTGCAACCATGGCTAAAATCTGACAGGTAGAGAGCTTTGTTTTTGAAAAACACCTGGAAAACTGTGCCACTACATAAGTGACAAGAGTGTACTTTTGAGGCTGTAGGGGTACATGATGGGTAGAACAACACCCAAAACCAGGACACCATTTGTCAACCAGAGAGGGGATCTTCACTAACAGCTTGACTGACATAAACTAGCTCTGGGAGTGTAGGAAGGGATGTGGTAGGGTTCTTTAGAGCTCACCAGGGAAATCTGGCCAGGAATATGTCTATTAAGAAGTATGTCTGGAAAAAAATTTAAAAAAAGTACGTCTGGAAATAGAGAGATGGCATGGGCAAGATCGGTTCCATGAGTATTAAACAAAAAAACACAAGGAAAGGAAACTTATGTAGATGGTACTGTTGGGAGAGGTTCTTTGTACCCCAAAACAAAAAACTCTTATGAGCCTGTACAACTTGAGCTAGACCAGTAGACCTTGGCATATGTAACTGAGGTTGGAGCGCAAATATCCAGATAGCATAATCAGGAAAACTCCTGTAAAATATCTGAGTTCAAGGCTAGTTCATGGACAAGTGAGATGGTACCTGTGTATTTGGTTCTGGGGGATCTGATTTGGGAAACTTTTTGCAGAAGCTACATTACCAGAGTTAGGGGTGGCAGTATATGGATGGCACTGGACAAATGTGTCAGTTTAATATCACCAGGAAAATCTAATCTTGGATGTATGCATCCTGACCTAGGTCTTAGAATGTGGAGATGGTGCATAGGTGATTGGTTCTGGCATGATACAAATGGAGGAATCTGGGGAATCAACAGTAAAACCAGAGTCCATACAGACCTAGGGTTGGGAGTATGGACCAGAACCAGTAGGTCTTGGTACTCGCATGTCCCGCGCATGCTGTATTTTCTCGCCCGGCAAGAAATACACGCAGGACACTCGGATCCTTCTGCAGACAAGCTTTAATGCATAAGCTTACCAGAGCGGAGACTCTGAACCAAGAAAACCCATCCCTAATAAAGGCTGGCCAGCCGCCTGGGACGTGTTACCCTATGAATGGCTTCAGCTCCTCAGGCCAAATGAGCCACGGGATAGGCAGAGATCAAAGGAATGGAGATTACCCAGCGCCTGTGAAGTAATTTACATCTTGGTGTCTTTAGGCACCATTATTGTAATGGAGCATGCAGGAAACGGCCCCCTACATATCCCCCTTTTTTTATTAATTAATGATAAGGCTTTACATTTTTACAAGCAAATAGGTCACCCATATGTTGAGGGATAGAGGTAGAGGTTGTACCTTCCCAAAATCAAACATTAAGACTGTGTACAAGAGTCGCCATCAGGCTGTTAGCTTGACCCGAAGCGCTCTTGACCTGTCCTCTGCCGTTTTTCTGGGAAAGGGAGGCTCGGGGCAGGTAACCCTTATGCAGGTCAACGTACCTCTCAGAGAAGCCTGCATATTAGGCAACTCTGTGCGATGCCTTTGCTCAGCATCCCTCATTGGGGCTGCTCAAACCAGACACTCTACCCTGTGCAATGAGCCTAGGCTCCGGGTGTGCAAGAGCTGTCTGGCCGGCGGCCTATTGCTTAAGCATTGTCAGCCAAATATAAGCGCTTGGGCGATCTCTTTTTGTTTGAGCCCTCGAGCTTACAGACCAGCCAGAGGAGTAACAGCAATCCGCAAACGGCTGCATCAAACAATCCCACCCCCACCCCTTTAGCAGTGGCAATCTCTCCGCCAAGGACAGGAGTTAATCTGGATAACAATAGCGGCTCTCAACTCCCGGGGAGAGGGTGGAGTTTCAACTTTTGAAGGTCCGAAGGGGCTCTTCGGGTTGAGTCTTTTTGGGATCCACAGGGGATTCTCTTCATCCTGTGGAAAAACACAATATCACTCCCCTGGATCTTATGAGAATAGGATCCGGGCCTCTCCAAAGATCAGTTAAGATATCTTTCCATTTTACCATTTCCTTTTGGCCTTTTAGGTTTTGAGGTGAGACGCTTGGCCCGAGCGTCAATGTTTATGAGGCTTTAAAGCCCCAGGCATTCCAGGCCTTTAAGAAGTGTTGAATAGCAGGCATGGCCTTTTCCCCTATCAAAGACTGGGAAAGCCATCTGTAATTTTCTCCGCTCCTCTGATGGTAAAAAGGAGTCGGTACCAAATAGTGGGGGTGCTGATGGAAGCACACCCGCTGGATTAATAGGCGATGGCCTCATATTTGCTTTCGCTTTTGGCAGCCGATATCTATCGGGGTGGTATCGTGCTGTCTCCTCCTCTAGCTCTGCTTCCTTGCTAGAGTCTAAAATCTCAGAGTCTGAGCTGCTCGGCTCCAAGGCCTCTAGTTTCGTTGTAGGGCAGAGGCTAGGTTTTGAGTCTTTATTTCTCTTAAATTTACCGGGGTGTGACCGGTTATCCCCTATTTTCTCTCCCTCTTTTTTTTGTTTCTTTTTTACCTAGTTGAGCTGTTTCCTCTAAAACTTTATCTCTTGAGCTTTTAGAGTCATCAGAGCTATCAAGATTTAAAGCTTTAAACTTATTTACAGAATCATCTAACAAATTATTCACTCCCTTGTCAGTAGACATCCCAGGAGGTCCTTTTTTTTAATTTGTTGTTGTTCTTAACAAATTATTCACTCCCTTGTCACTAGACATCCCGGGAGGTCCTTTTTCCTTATATTTTATTGTTAGGCACGCCCCATCTCTCATCACATTCGGTTTCTGATATGTAATTCTGGACTTCTTTAAGATTGCTACAACAGTGAGAAAAGTATTAACCTCCCACAATAGCAACATTCCCAAGCCAAAGTCCAGAAAAAACATACCTCTCCGAATTTACCACCCTGCAGTTCTGAATCCGCCCCATTAGAGGGGTCTCCGCGGTGCCAGAGATGTTCACATGTTCCCGGGTTTCGGCACCATATGTCCCGCGCACGCTGTATTTTCTCGCCCGGCAAGAAATACACGCAGGACACTCGGATCCTTCTGCAGACAAGCTTTAATGCATAAGCTTACCAGAGCGGAGACTCTGAACCAAGAAAACCCATCCCTAATAAAGGCTGGCCAGCCGCCTGGGACGTGTTACCCTATGAATGGCTTCAGCTCCTCAGGCCAAATGAGCCACGGGATAGGCAGAGATCAAAGGAATGGAGATTACCCAGCGCCTGTGAAGTAATTTACATCTTGGTGTCTTTAGGCACCATTATTGTAATGGAGCATGCAGGAAACGGCCCCCTACACTCGCATATCCTACCAGGAAATGTTGGTGCAGAAGATACATGACCATAACCAGCCATGTAGTGATGTGGTTGGTTCAGGGGCAGTCACCAGCAAGGTCAGTGTGTCTATGACCTGCTCACTTAGAGATACACCTTACAGTATAAAGTTGTCACAGGAAGACTTGGTCATAGAGAAACTTACCAAGGAAATCCAGTGTTGCACTCATAAGACTAGACTACAACACAGACACAGATGAAAAAAGATAATAGGGAGACAACCAGGTAAGGCAGGCACATGGTCTGATTATTCAGACATAGGCCTGGCGGTGTGCAGACAGTAGAGGAGGATATGAATCTGAGAACAGGAAACAGGGGAGTCCAATACAAGTGCTGTTCGACCTGAACAAGGCCTGGGAGTAAGAGATGGCAATGGGGAACTAGGGTCAGGATTGCTCTTGACAAACATCCATGTGTAATCTGCATATGCTTAGCTAGACTTCTAAGTATGGATGCTAAACAAATGGTCTCACTAATGGGAGAACTCACCAAGAAATTCAGTAAAGATATGTGTGACTACAGTCAGTCATGTAACAGTGAGCAGTGTCATGGCAGGCTATGACCTGGAATCTGATCACCCAAAGCTGGTATAAGACCTGCTCAACAGAAAGAGGACAGTATGTGTGAGGGTGCTATAAGCAAGCAGCTGCCTGGGAAACCACTCCGGTAAAATAGATGCAGAAGCTAAATAAAAGATCCTAGGCTGGGGACTATGTGCATGGTGTGAATAGGAGAGATCCAAGAAAGCTATTTGGGCAAAGTTCATGAGCAGTGTACTTTCAGGATGAAGCCTTAGAGTATGGGGTGGAACGGTTATCTTGGTTCTGGAAGGTAGTCAGTGCCTGATTGTGGAACAGTGAGGATGGCTCTGGAAATGGAGCTTCTTCAGAGAACACCAAGAGGAGACAGTGACTGAGCTGGGTATCTTCAGCTAAGGCTTCAAATATTGCAAAAAACACAGTTGGGCTTACTTCCAGGTAAACTTACCAGAGAAAGCAGAGTAGGAGCTTCACACAGTCCATCATTGAAGGAGATCAGGTCAAGAATCAAGGAAGAAACCTGAAGGCAGAAACTGAAGGAAGCAGACAGCACTAAGGAATGCTGCTTAAAGTCTTGCTCTCCAGAAGGACCCCAGCTTGCCTTCCTGTACAACCCAGGACTACCATTCCCGGATAAGCACCACCCACAGAGAGCTCAAACCTCCCAAACCAATGACAACTTAAAAGATGAATCAATAGTCTTCTGTCCAGACCAGTTTCATGAAAGAATGATCTCAATAGTGGTTCATTCTTCTCGAAAGACTATGATTGTGTCATTCACAAAACACTAATCAGAATGGTGAGACTCTATCCTACAGCTGAAGAACTTGGCTTCAGGATCCCTATAGTATGCATGCTGCTGAAAAGAACTTTGCAATGTGATAATGTTACTAAGTTCCTGAAACACAGTGAAACAGCCTCTAAGGTAAGGCAGTGTGAGTCAGAACTGAAGATCTTGCAACGAGGTGTAGAGAGGCTAGTGCATGAAGACCTGAAGGTGGATGCTATGTTGTGGTGGAATTACCAGGATGGTGGAGAAGCCAGAAACTTGAGGTGCCTATCATGGAATGCAGCATGCGAATGGTACAGATAGCTCATGAAAGAGGATGCATGCTACTGCCACCAGAGAATAAAAGTCAAGGCTTGTTAAATCCTTTGAATGCATAACAACTGTATCATATCACTACACTGCAGATACAGAGCTCCTGGATTCAGTTTTTGCCCCCATTTATAGGTTTTTCATCAGCCTGCTCTTTGCTTGCTGTTTTCCCTTTTTTTTTTCCATTTTGGATTTTAATTGTCATTCTGTACCATTTCATATAAGAAGAATGTATACAAACATTTTTAAAGATTGTTCAATATTTTACAGTTTATGTATTGGCCTGTGTTCCAAATGATATGTTAGAATTTCAAATATCTTGAGACTTTTTTAAGATTTATTTATTTATCTATTTATTTATTTATTTATCATGTATACAGTGTGCGCCAGAAGAGGGCACCAGATCACATTACAGATGGTTGTGAGCCACCATGTGGTTGCTGGGAATTGAACTCAGAATCTCTGGAAGAACAATCAGTGCTCTTAACTCCTGAGCCATCTCTCCAGCCCCCTCAAATATCTTGAGACTTTTAAAATCTAAATATAACCTTAGAATAAATTTAATAAATATTTCTCTACACACAGAAATCTTTCACCTTGTATGTGTCTTGTTTATTCATGCAACTTGCATTTCTCCAATACTATTGAATGCTAATGCTCGTTTACTGTATCTGAACATGTGATCATGGCCTGTGGAATTTAGAATATGAAAACATTTAAATAAAAGAACACATTTGATATGTATTAGCACATTTGACACCATTGACTCCCCCAAGGACACCCACACAATCATTATTTCAATATTATAGATAATGAAACAACACAGAGGATAATTCACATATTCAGTTTCAGGAAACTACAATGACATAGAAGAGTTAGTTATGATTTTCTACGAGATTTACTCATATGGAATGGATGTCAAGAAATGTCTAATTATGTAGCCATGACCCTCTTTGTCCTTCTGTGGCCTGTGAAATTGAAAGTGATTAATAAATACCACATGGAAAATATAAAAACATGCCTGTAAATTTTCTAAGTACAAATGTTAGTTACTGCCAACTTAAGCGAAGTGACCCTAAAAATTCTTGTTTCCATGACTACCAGAGCTCACTAGATTATGAACAAATAATCAGTGTCAAGACATAAAGGGACAGAGTGTTTAATGTCCCTTTGATATGTGAAATTCCTTCAAAATAAATTAATTTTGAAGTCATCCATCAAATAGTCACTATAATTTTTGAGGGCCATAGGAAGAAAATTTGTAAAAAGAAAAAAAATTAAGTAACTCAACAAAATGAAAGAAATACGTTATACTGTAAAAGCAAAGTGTCTTTACTGGAGACTTGGGCCACCTGGCCTACCATATGTTCCTTAGACACAGACACAAATTAGATATTGACAGTGTGTAATTACTAAGAGATTGAAGGATTGTGTTTTGGTTATAAACAAATCTACCTTTTCCTTTTCTGTATTTTACTTTAAATATGACAGTTACCTGGTTCTGAAAAAGATTATGTTTATGAAATTTTACTTCTTAACTATGATAAAAAATGAGAATTTACTGTACCCTATATTTATAGTTAAATTTGGCCAGAAAGAAAAGTTAGCAGAGAGGAGAGAAAGAAGTACATGTGATATTCTTTTGTGGTTTATGAGCACTGACTGTTCTTCCAGAGGTACTGAGTTCAATTCCCAGCAATGGCAGGGTGGCTCACAACCACCTAGAATGAGATCTGGTGCCCTCTGCTGGCATGCAGGCAGAAGACTGTATACAAAATAAATAAATAAAATCTTTTAAAAAATCATGATACATGTATAACATTTTTTTAAAAATCCACAAATCCTTTTTGTAAAAAAAAAAAAAATATGTTAACAGGAACAATCATGGAAATGTAGAAACAGCCTTGACTTAGAGGATTGGAGTAGCAGAAGACTAAGAACTTGAGGCTCTGTCTAGCCTCCATTCCTCATGGACCCTGCTAGCAGGATGCTTACTGAGCCTCGTGTTTTCAGAGGTCCATACCATTGGCCTGTAGTCTTCCACCAGGCTTCTCAATAATATTCCATCTAATGTTGGTTTTATTTCTTCTCTGCTTTAGAAAGGCCCTTTGTAGCCCAAGTATAAAATTGTTTTGTCCCTGAGTTTCACAATTCACTCCAAATGTCAACCAGGTGGTTATGGAATTGCAACAGGTTATGGTAGGAGCATCTGCCTGGCAGTGTGGCTGAGTTCCTCTGTTCCTGGTACCAGTTTTCAAAAAGTCAAGATGTGGATCTCTGTATCATCCCCTGTTCACATGTTTCAGGTACAGATGATTTTAGGTGCTACACAGATCCTCATGACTTTGTTTCTGTCCGCCATGATAACTGCAGAGGAGTTACTGAAGCCCTGGGTGATTGAGAAGTCCAATTTCCCTTCTCTGCTACCTGGTTGGACTGGCTTCCTTTACTTCATTGCATAACTAGCAATCACACAGCTATTAACATTGTGCTATGAATCAGTTCTGATGATGACACCTCCAGCACTGGTGTCAGAGACAGAATATGGTGAAAGAATGGATATAGCCACAAAGAAGCTGTGCTGGAGCTAGGGCCCAGCAGCAAGTGCTCCTTGAGTAACTTTCACTTCTCTGTCATCACTGGCAGCATCTTTATCATACAGTGAGCTTCCTTAGCCCCACGAAACCAGACTTATAGGTGATTGTGAGCAGCCTGGTGTGGGTGCTGGAGAGAGATGGCTGAGTGGTTAAGAGAATGTACTGCTTTTCTAGAGAACCCTAGTTTTGTTCTCATCAACTTTCAGTGGGGCTCAGTGGTCAGCCTCAGGCTGGGCATACTAAGCCAGTGCCCTGCGCAGACCTTCAAAACATGTCAAGACGCATAGAAGAGACACTCCTGTTACTCAGAATCTGCCCTTTCTCACCAGAAAAAAACACAAATCTTAAGTGTGCAATACAATGAATCAACATATTAGTATGCATTACTGTAACCAATAAGAATTCAAGACACAGCATCTTCCATCTTCCTGTCAGGGATAGGCATGTGTTTCACTGAGAAAGCACTTGTCTTGCATGTGCATGATTTTAGGTTCAATACCTAGAAATAACACACACACACACACACACACACACACACACACACACACAAAAAAAAAAAAAATACACATTCACAGTATGTTTTTTAGGGGATTAAAGAGGTGGCTAAGTCTTTAAGAGGATGAAATGTTCTTCCAGAGAACCCTAGTTTGGTTCCCAGCACCAACACCAGGCTGCTCACAACCATCCAAAAGTCCAGCTCCAGGGAACCTGCCAACTAATTCTGGCTTTGATGCTGTTGAAGGCAGGGGATTGGGAAGTGAGTATTCAAATATTGTGGTAGAAGCATAAAGTGATGTGACTTTTTGAAGGATGATGTGACAGTATCTATTAAATTTATAATATGTGTAACTATTTGATAACCTTGTTTGGAATTTATACTATAAAATATTTATACAAGCCAGGGGGTGGTGGCACATGCCTTTAATCCCAGCAGTCTGGAGGCAGAGGCAGGCAGATCTCCAGCCTGGTCTACAGAGTGAGTTCCAGGACAGGCTCCAAAGGTACACAAAGAAACCCTGCCTTGAAAAGGAGGAGAATAAATGTTTCTAAAGCACTTATATTAGTCAGGGTCCTCTAAAGGAACAGAACTGATAAAATGAGTGTGTGTTTGTGTGTGTGTGTGTGTACATACATATATGAACAATATGCATTCAATTGATTTGCAGGATATTGTCCATGTAGTTCAAAAGTGGCTGTCTCACACTGGAGACGCAGACTCTGGTGATTTCTCAGTCCACAAGACTGGATGGCTCAACATTCCCAATCTGTCACTAAAGGTACAGAGGATTCCTAGAAAGCTGCTGTTCTTCAGACTACACTGACACCCTGAAGAGGCTGGTTCTAACATCAAAAATGGAATGTTGCAACAATAGAATAGAAGTACTTGCCAGCAAGAACAAAGAAAATAAGCATGCAAAAGACAAAAGTTTTCATCTGAATTCTTTTATCTAGGCAGCCACTAGAAGGTACCACCCACAGTTGGGATAGGTATTTTTGCTACAAATTATATGATCAAGAAAGTTTAGGGCTGGAGAGATGTGCCAGCAGTTAAGAGCACTGGCTGTTCTTCTAGAGGACCTGGTTCGATTCCCAACAACCACATGGCAGCTCACAGCTGTGTGTAACTTCAGTCACAAGGGATATTAGGACCTATTTGGCCTCTGAAGGCACAGCATGCACATACCCTCAAGCAAAACATCCATATACATAAAATAAAAATAAAATCTAAAAGACTTTTTTCATTAAAAAAGAAAGTATCAACTGGATGTGGTGATTCATGCCTTTGATACCAGCACTTGAGAATGAGAGAAAGGGACCCCCTGAGTTTGAGGCAGGTCTAGCCTAAATAGCAAGTTCCGGGACAGCCAGAAGTACACAAACAAAAGCTGTCTCGAAAAGAAATAAAGGAAAAAAGGAAGTGAGGAAGGAAATAGGGAAGGAGGGATGGGGAAAGAAAGAAAGAAAGAAGAAAAAGAAAGCAAGCAAGAAAGAAAGAAACAAACAAACAAACAAAGAAACAAACAAACAAACAAAGAAACAAAGAAAGAGAGGGGAGGGGACGGGAGGGAAGGGAAAGAAAGAGAGAGGAAGGAAGGAAGGATGGAAGGAAGGAAGGATGGATGGATGGAAGAAGGAAGGAAGCAGGCCTCTCACAGAAAAGGAATGCCCAGCAGACGCATTTTAATTGCTTCCAGATCCAGGAAAGCTGACAACCAAGGTTAGACCCTTCAGCATCCAAGACATAGTATTTGCCTATGAACAAGCAACTAGATATTTGTAATAATAAAGAAGCTGATGTATAGGTTTTTAAAAACAAAGCAATAATCAAGTATCAGAAGAAGGTCCAAGGTTAGCATCCCAATAGCAGAAAAACTGCCTGCTGCAAGAACTGCTGAACCCTGGTCCAATCATTCCCCCCAAGAAATAAGATTACTGAATTAATGGTATGACCCAGTAAAATTGTGGGTGACTTTCTCTTTTATTTTCCTCCTTTCTTTTCTGTTTTTTTTTTTTTGAGACACTGCCATTCTGTGTAGCAAAGGCTGGCCTCAAACACATAATTTTCTTGGTATAGACTAACTGTGCTGGGATTATAGGCATAGCCAGGACACCGAGGATACTCTCTTATTCTTTCTACTTTCATGAATTCAAATTCTCAAAATTTTATGTAATGAGCATGTACTAATTTTGAACATGTAGCCTAATTTTCCAAAAATCATACAAGGAGCAGGATTCTGATATCATTTTTATACATACTTAGTTTTGGTCACCCCCAGCTTCTTAGCTCACATACCCAAACCCTTCTCCTCCAGTGTTCCCTCTTCTACTCAAAATCACTTCAGTTCTAGTACCCTCCCGACTCCTCTTCCTTAAACCCTTTTTTGACCCTCTAGTGTGTCCCTTTCTAAATTCCTAGGCACTACACATATTCATCTCACATACATGTACACATATAAAAATAGAAAATAGTATGTATATACAAGAGAGAACATGCAGTATTTGTTTTTCTGAATCTTAATATATTTTTCCAGTTCCATCTGCTTTCCGGCAAATTTTATCATTCCATTTTCTTTATGACTGCATAGAATTCCCTCATGGATTGGACCATATTTCCTCTATCCTTCATTAGCTGACAGAATCTAGGCTGATTGCATTTCTTAGCTTTTATAAATAGAAAAACAATAAATGTCTGTGGTACAATGTAGATGCTTTTGTGTACATGTCAAGGGGTGATATAGCTTGCTACATGGTAATTCTATTTTTTAAAATTTTATTTATTTATTATGTATACAACATTCTGCTTTCATGTATATCTGCACACACGTTATGAGATCTGGTGAGGGCACCAGATCTCATAACGGATGGTTGTGAGCCACCATGTGGTTGCTGGGAATTGAACTCAGGACCTCTGGAAGAGCAGTCGGTGCTCTTAACCTCTGAGCCATCTCTCCAGCTCCTGGTAATTCTATTTTTATTCCTTGATTTTGAGACCTTTACACATTGACTTTCATAGTGAAGCACTGATGGGGAATGTACTGTGTATGTTCATCTTATTGATTATTGAATAAAGTACTTGTTTGGCAATGAGACAGCAAGTTAGACATCTGGGAAATGTAGTAGAGAAGTGGTGTTCCAGGCAGGAAGTGACATAGCATGGAGACTCATATTTAAGCAAGGAGAAACAGGAAGTGGCCCTTTTTTCCCCTCCGCTCTTCTTCCAGTGACACCATGTGAGCCACCAGCAAGAGAGGGTGACAACGGAAGGCATCCTCTATAAGTCTTATAAAATATATAGATTTATGATAATTAAGACTGAGCCAACAGATGAGAATCCTAGTCATTGGCCAAGCAGCTTTGTACCTAATATGTCTCTGTATTATTTTGTCCATCCACGCAGCGGGCAGAACTCGGGCAGCTGGCAGAGACCGCCCACATGGCAGTAGGGCTCGGGCGGTTTTGGCGGAAAGATTTATCATAACAGAATGGTGTCAGTGAGCAGGATGACCCCATGACCCAAGGTTCCCAGAGAAAGAGGGAAACCTTCCACCACAGCCTGCCCTGTAGGGCCACTGTGAGGCATTGGAGCAGCTTCCATAGGCTCGCACAGTCGCAGTGCTCTTGGGCGTTGGACTCAACTTTCCCAAGATGATAAAGACAGATCCAGATAAAGAAAAACCTCTAAAGGTTTACACTGCGTTTAAAAATATATGTAGGCTTGTGAGAGAAAAAAAATAACAGGAGGAAATAGAGTAGCTGGTTGTGGTGGCGCATGCCAGTAGGATTTGCTGGAGGAAGCAGAGGCAGGCGGATTTCCACAGAGAAACCCTGTCTTGGGAAAAAAGAAACAAAAGGAAGTAAAAGTAAAATAGTAGAAAAGCCACCTAAAGATGAAAAATACACAGAGAATCTGGATACTATATGCCACATTGTTGTCTTTAAATTGTTTAATTGCCGAGGAAAGACTTACTGCTGTAAAATACATTTGATTATAAATGCTGCTAAATTACATTTTCAAAATGCTTTGACTTCAAAATTTAAATCTAAGGACAGGCTACTTGGAAAAAGAATTTCTGCTTGTGTTTCCACAGAAAATGAAAAGCTGTGGATTCCTTCCAGACTAATATGGTTTGATCAAGCAAGACCCCCTGAAGCTGAGACGATAAAGCCCTACAGACAACAAAAACAAGGACTTGGTCAGATTTCTGTGTTTTATCATGTTTCCAATGGTATGAACATTGCCCCCAATCAGCAGGAAGTAGTTTAGAAAGAAGGACGCCCATATAACCAAATATTATTTATAAATGTTTGTTTTCATTTAAATGGGGTTGGTTATAAACGGTAATGAGCATAGTCAATCTCTTTTTAAAGAAAAAAAGGGGGCAATAAGATATAGGAATGAATACTTTGCATTGGTATAGATTTTCATTTATTGATACAACTTTAAGGTCAATTTTGTGATATGTATATGTCTCCTCTTGTTTAGGTATTGTGTTTATACAGATCTTTTAAAATGATATGCATAATTAAATACAGGTTATATAGTTACCTATAATAGACAGAAGTTATAATTAGATGAGTTAGGTTTTCTAGATATACAGAGATGTATTTGAGATGGATAGGTATTCTTCAAACCTTTCAAAGATCTACAGAAATATGGCATTTAAATGGTTTAAGGTTTTTCTTGACAGTGAGACACAACTGCTCATGGCACGCCAATTACGTCAGAAAGGAGGATAGGCATCGAAGAAAGTCGTTATGGAGTTTGCTTTCAACATGGCAAGATTAGCCATTTGGACAAGAAACTGCTCTTGCCTGGACTGTTTTTTGCTGTATAAACTGGACATACAGGACCCACAAGAAAGTGACTGCTGAACTTACAAAACAAGACAGTACTGAAGGGTTCCTGTTGAAATGTAGACGTGTGCCAGCCACACTGTGGCCTAAAGGCTGAAGATGGATGCCCCAAAGTTACAGAGGAACTTTGACTGTCCAGGTAACCAGATGTCTCTGTCAATTCTAGAGTTTATATATTTTCCTTCTGTATTCTTTGATAGAGTTGAAGACAGACAGTTATGTTTACAGTTTTCTTCAGTTATTATAAAAGAAAAGTTATTCTTTTTATTTAGACAGAAAAGAGGAGATGATGGGGAATGTACTGTGTATGTTCATCTTATTGATTATTGAATAAAGTACTTGTCTGGCCAATGAGACAGCAAGTTAGACAGGACTAGGATTCAAAGAGGATTCTGGGAAATGTAATAGAGAAGTGGTGATCCAGGCAGGAAGTGACATTGCAAGGAGACTCATATTTAAGTAAGGAGAAACAGGAAGTGGCCCCCTTTTTCCCCTCCACTCTTCCTCCAGTGGCACCATGTGAGCCACCAGCAAGAGAGGGTGCCAACAGAAGGCATCCTCTATAAGATAAGTCTTATAAAATATATAGATTTATGATAATTAAGACTGAGCTAACAGATGAGAATCCTAGTCATTGGCCAAGCAGCATTGTACCTAATACAAGTCTCTCTGTGCATTAATTGGGGCCCTAACTCAGGCGGGCGGCTGGAGTAAAGCACACATGTGGCAGTGGGGCTCAGCGGCTTTTTGCAGAAAAGATTTATTGTGACAAAGCACCAGTTTACATTTCCACAATCAGCTCTTCTTTCCCCACTGCCTTGAGCACATTGGTTTGTTGTTAGGCCCTTAACTGCTGAACCATCTCTCCAGCCAGAGTTCTCGTTTGTTAATCTTTGGCATTATTTCCTGAGCAGCTAAATTTCTATTCATAAAGCCCTTCCCTATTCCTGAACTTTGAAGAGTTTTTTAATATTTGTCTCACAATTCAGAGTTTCAAGTCTTATGTTAACGTGTTTGATCAATTAGTAGTTGATTTTGTAAATTTCAATAATAAAAACAATAGATAATATCTTTACCAGTATATAAAGAACATGTATGTTTATCACTTATATTTATAGATGTGTTCTTACATTGGTCCATATGATGGCATCATAGGCCAGTTATATAAAACAGAAGCAAAAATGATAATTTCAGTGATTTTACATTCTTAAAGTATTCTTTCTGGCTGGAGGGATGACTTAGAGGTTAAGAGCACTGGTTGCCTTTGCAGAGGTCCTGAGTTCAATTCCCAGCAACCACATGGTGGCTCACAACCATCTGTAGTGAGATCTGGTGTTCTCTTTTGGCCTGCAGGCATTCATGCAGACAGAACACTGTATACATTATAAAATAAATGTTAGGGTATTCCTCCATAACTTAGCCAACTATTCAGTGCTAGTGAAGTCATAGACCTTGGGAGGAGCATCTACAACCACTACTTTACTGAACCTGCATAATCCCTAACAACAAATTATAAATATTCGTCCTCATAGCACACATAAGTAAATATAGTCCTTGCCTCTGGACAAGGAAACTTCTCTTTGCAGCAGAATATTACAGCAACCAATCAAAGTGAAGAGATATGGATCCCAGTTCCAAAGGAGAAGTGAACAAAACAATTCCCACACTTAAGGCTCGAGGATGCGGAAATAGGGTTGGAAAGATTTTAAGAGCCAGAAAGAAGATAAGAGAGTTTGTCATGAGAATGTGTCTCACCAACACGACTATCTAAATGTGAGCCAAACAACAATAACAGTAGATGGCAAAGTGGATGGGGAAAGATCATGAGGCCTTAGTCCTACACAAAGAACCACAGGCAACTAAGGAATGCTGAGATAAGGAGAAATGGTCTTCCCCAGGAAAGAGCACACCAACTGATTGTCAAGTAACAGATGATCATCCCAGAAAACATACATACAAGTAACATTATAGAGACTGAGCAGGTTATAGTTATGCATTTAGGAACATGTGTGCACGTGTGTGTGTGTGTGTGTGTGTGTGTGTGTGTGTGTGTGTGTGTGTGTGTGTAAAACAACAATTAATGAAAAATAAGATGTTATGAATTTGAAAGAGAGCAAGGAGAGGTATTGAAAGGTTTGGAGAAAGGGAAGTGGAAGTTATTTAATTATATTATGATCTCAAAAAAAGAAGTATTTTTCTCAATTTTTTATTTGAATTAGAAACGAGATTGTTTTATATGTCAATCCCAGTTCCCTCTCCCTCCCCTCATACCCTGCCCCCCCAACTAAAACCCTACCTATCCCAAGCCCTTTCTGCTCCCCAGGGAGGGTGAGGCCTTCCATAGGGTGTCTTCAGAGTCTGTGATATCCTTTGGGATAAGGCCTAGGCCCTCCCCCATGTGTCTAGGCTCAGGAAGTATCCCTTTATGTGGAATGGGCTCCCAAAGTCCATTCCTATGCTAGGGATAAGTACTGATCTACTACAAGAGGACCCATAGATTTTCGAGGTCTCCTCACTGACACCCACGTTCATGGGATCAGTCCCATGCTGGCTTCCTAGCTATCAGTCTGGAGACCAAGAGCTCTCCCTTGTTCATGTCAGCTGTTTCTGTGGATTTCACCAGCCTGGTCTGGACACCTTTGTTCATCACTTGTCCTTCTCTGCAACTGGATTCCAGTTCAGTTCAGTGATTAGCTATGGGTGTCTGGTTCTACTTCTACCAGCTGCTGGATGAAGGCTCTAGGATGGCGGATAAGCTAGTCATCAATCTCATTATCAGGGGAGGGCATTTAAGGTAGGCTCTCCTCTGTTGCTTAGACTGTTAGTTGGTGTCATCTTTGTAAATCTCCAGACATTTCCCTAGTGCCTCATTTCTCTTTAAACCTATAATGTCTCCTTCTGTTATGGTATCTCTTATCTTGCTCTCCTCTATTCTTCCCCCAATTCAACCTTCCTGCTCCCTCATGTCCTCCTCACCCCTCCTCATAAAGGAATAATTTTAAAAGGAAAAATATAACAACAAAAAAGTATACAAAAATAAAACTTTAAGACCTCTAAAAATATTTTCAGTATGTCCACAAGATGGCAGAATAAGCACATTCAATGGTAGAAAGGACAAAAAGAAAAGAAAAATAACCAGCCTACAATCCACAACCCCAGAGAAGCTAGGAAACAAGAAGGACCTTAAGAGAGACATACATGGACCCCACCCCCAGAAGGGGAAAGGGACAAGATCTCCTGAACAAATTGGGAGCATGGGAGGGGGAGGGAGTTAGGAGAAAGAGAAGGAGGGAAGAGGAGGGGATGAGAGGACAAGAGGGGGCAGGGAGATTGAGTCAGGGGAAGAATAGAGGAGAACAAGATAAGAGATAACATAATAGAGGAACTCGTTATAGGTTTAAAGAGAAATCAGGCACTAGGGAAATGTCCAGGGATTCACAAGGATGACACAAACTAAGAATCTAAGCAATAGTAGAAAGGCTACCTTGAATTCCCTTTCCCTATAATGAGATTGAAGACTACCTTAAATGCCATCCTAAAGCCTTCATCCAGTAGCTGATGGAAACAGAAGCAGAGATCCACAGTTAAGCACTGAACTGAACTACTGGAATCCAGTTGTAGACAGGGAGCAGTGATTAGCAAAGGAGTCAAGACCATGCTGGGGGAAACCCAGAGAAACAGCTGACCTGAGCAAGTGGGAGCTCATAGACCCCAATCTGGTAGCTGGGGAACCTACATAAGAACAAATCAGGCCCCCTAACTGTGGGTGTCAGTGGGGGTCTTGGGCAGTCTATGGGGCCTCTGGCAGTAGAACCAGTATGTATCCCTAGTGCAAGAATGGACTTTGGATCAGTCCTATGTTGGTTTCCCAGCTATCAGTCTGTGGCGTTTGCTCATCACTCCTCCCTCTCTGTAAATGGATTCCAGGAGTTCAGTTCATTGTTTAGCTGTGGGTGTCTGCTTCTGTTTCATCAGCTACTGAATGAAGGCTTTAGGACTGATCCAGACTCCCTGAACATGGGTGTCAGTGAGGAGGCCTCTGCAACCTACGGGCCTCTAGTAGTGGATCAGTATTTATCCCTAGTATACGAATGGTCTTTGGGAGCCTACTCCACATAAAAGGATACTCTCTCAGCCTAGACACAAGGGGGAGGGTCTAGGCCCAGCTCCAAATGATATGACAGACTTTGAAGATCCCCGTGGAAGGCCTCACCTTCCCTAGGGAGAAGAAAGGGGATGGGATAGAGAGCTAGTGGGAAGCAGGGGAGGTTGGGAGGGAAAGGGAACTGGAACTGGTATGTAAAATAAGATTGATTTTAATTTAAGTAAAATTAATTTTAAAAAAAGAAAGAAAAAAATTCATTTAGTCTACTTTTATAAAGCATTCTCCCATTGGCCATCAGATGGCAGAAAAACATTAAATACTATAGTGGTAAAAAAAATATTTGGAGTAAAACTTAGCACTGCTATTAATTGATGAGTTCATTTTGACCCAAACTGCTCATGAGATTGTTTTATTCTGATGAGATGACTGTAACTGCTCATTGTAAACCTGGTACACAGACTTAAACACAAATGTGACATGACTCAGCTGTATCAATAACCTGACCAATGCACCTTCATGAATGTGATGCACAAAAAATTAGAAGCTCCATCTTTCTAAAACAAAATGTATCCCCATGCCATTGTTTCCCAATGTTTTCATATTGAATGTATCTTGGGTTTTCCCCCTCAATTCTTTGTTATGGTAATTTTAAAGGGTACAGGGTGTTTCTTCAACCTGTGGACTTACTATAATGTGTTTAGCTGATTTACATTAAAATTTAAGCTTGGTAACTGACTTCATAGAAGATTTACCATGTACAAACTATGTATATGAAACAATACAATCACTGCAATCAAGGAACTGATCAATATGCAAACTTGATACATGCTAAAGTTTTGCCTTCCTCACTTCTAATACACACAAACACTATCTTCAAACTTTCTATGTAAAGGATGCACTTGAGGAGCAGGAGAGATGGCTCATCTGTTAAGCGTACTGGCTGCACTGTGGAAATCAGTATGGCGACTCATCAAGAAAATGGGAATGAGTCTACCACAAGATCCAGCAATTCCACTCCTAGGAATATACCCAACAGAAGCACAATCATATAACAAGGGCATATGTTCAACCATGTTCATAGCAGCATTATTTGTAATAGCCAGAAACTGGAAGTAGCCTAGATGCCCCTCAACCAAAGAATGGTTAGAGAAATTGTGGTACATTTACACAATGGAGTACTACTCAGCAGAAAACAACAATGGAATCTTGAAATTTGCAGGAAAATGGATGGAACTCGAAGAAACCATTCTGAGCGAGGTAACCCAATCACAAAAAGACAAACATGATAGGTACTCACTCATATGTGGACCTGCTTTATGATACATAGTAGTAACCATGCTTTATCAGAGCTGTTTTTAATGATGTTGCTCAGAATGGTTTCCTCCTGGATGATGATTGAGAAGCTAAATTAAAAAAAATGGTGCCAAGTACCACAAGAGTAACAGAACTATGCTGTTTTCTGGGATTTTGTTTTTTACTTTGTTGTTGTTGTTGTTGTTTCTTTTTTGTTTTTGTTTTTTGTTTTTTGTTTTTTTTTAAATGGAGTATGCTGGATGTCTCTACAATATTATTCAAATGACTGTAGAACCTGAAAAAGCTGTTGCTGCTACTGATGCATAACGTTGCCATTATTGGTCTTTATATATATATATATATATATATATATATATATATATATATATAATTGAAACTCAAATATGTGATGAATCCAAGGTGTTTCAGTGAGTGCTCACCTGTGCATGCAAATTTGATTTCATCTTTAGTAAGTAGTAAAGTTATATGCTTGCCAAAATAATAGTGACATACTGGAAGACAAATGTCACACAATTTCAATTTTATGTGTAACCTAGAAATGATGAACTTATGGGAACAGAGAGCAGAATTGTGGCTATTAGGCTTCAATGTGGGTCTTTTAACAATGGGAAAATGATTGGTTTAAGGATATAAAACTGCAGTTGGACAAGAGGCATGGACTCTGTGATGTCTTGAGGTCTACTGAGAGCATGATAAATATGGTTGATAACAATATGCTATATTTTAAAAGTTGTGAGATAGTATACTTTAAGTGTTCTCAAAACAAAAATGATGAATATGTGTGATATAACATGTTAATTGGTTTAATTTAGCCATGCCATTGTGAACATACTGTATTATGTATCATAATTGTGCATGACTTTATTTATGAGCTAAATAAATGAATGGAAAAAAGATATGTAGTTACATCTGTAAAACTAATTTAATATTACATTAAATTTGGTATAAATGTAATGTGGAAAATCCACACTGTATAAGATAGAGGAATGTTCTTTATTGGGTTTCTTATTGTCAAAATGATTCTCTATAAATTTGTGTCAATTGCTTTAGTATACTTAACATATTAAAATTAAACATGATTCTGTTTGAAAAAAAAGTACTGGCTGCTCTCCCAAAAGACCTGGATTCAATTCTCATCATTCACTCGGTGGTTCATTGGAATCTGTAACTCCAGAGAACCTGACACCTTCTTTCTGACCTCCCTGGGCACCAGGCATGCACATGGTACACATATGCATGAAGGCAAAAAGATTCACATACATAAAGTAAAGTTAAAAAATAAACGAACTGATCTTTTTGCCTTCACCTCCAGAGTTCTTGGATTACAGGTGTGTGCCACTAGGGCCAAGTTTATTCGGTATTGGGGGTTGAATCCAGCTCATTGTGCATGCTAGGCAAGTACTCTAGCAACTGAGCTACATCCCCCAGTCTCTGGCTTAGATACTTTAAAGAACTAATTGATTTCAGATACAACTGAATGTTTTTTGTATCCCATTCACCATACTTAAAGAAACTTTTAGCCAGGTGTGGTGTTTTATGTCTTTAGTCCCAACACTTGGGATGCAGGGGCAGAGGCAAGCGGATCTCTGAACTGAAGGCCAGTCCAGTCTACAGAGAGAGTTCCATAACAGCCAGAACTACATTGGCTTTGAAAAACCAATAATAACAATTGTAAGGAATCAGGCATTATGCTGGCCCTGTCACCTGGCAGAATACACTCAGGCCGTACCCTGGTCAGCCTAGAGTTCCATGGCTACGTAGTTGTGCAAAGGACTCCTTTAAAAGACAGACCCTCACCCACACACTCTTTCCACTGTTTCCCTGGGGCAGACAGGAGTTTTCCTGTCTCCCATTTCTACCTCTCTCTCTGTCTCTGTCTCTTTTCCTCTTCTCTCTTTCATCCCCCCTTTCCCTTTGTAATAAAACTTCTCCCTAAGCTCTATCTGCCTGGCATGTTTGTCCTCTGCCTCAGTCACTCTGGTGCCTGCCATGGAATCCACCAAGGTTCACCCCACACTTTATCATAATAATAAATAATGAAAGAAAAGAAAGTTGTATCCTGAAATTATTTGTATCTTTTTTATCGTTGACCTCAGACGGTAACAAAAATATGTTCTGTATACTTTAAATAAATGAAAATTCTTAACTCATTTATCCTGATTACAGATTTGCACATTTAGCTATAGTCCTAATTTAGGTGCATTTAGACGTTATATACCAGTAAAATGTGTTTTATTAACATATCTTCCTATTGAAAAAAAAAAACACATTATTTCCAATCATTGGAAATGAGGGCTCCTGAGACAGACAGGCAAGTGTGAATGAATGGCGTCAGGAGTCTCCCTAGAGAGACAGTCCTGGCAGAGCGAAGCTTCCTAGAGGAGGCAGGCTGATTGAAAACTGGGAGCCTCTTCAGACTTGAAATAACACTGCAATGCATCCTTAATTCCTACGTTGTGCAAGATAGCTCACAGTGGCTCAGTGTCCCAGTTCCTCCTATCACGCAGGCCAATCTGGACTAAGAGTTGGGGATTTAAGGCAGGGATTTAAGGATTTGAAGTTCAGTGTTTTATGCTTAGCCAGCAAAATTTTATCTTGTAAATTCCCCCTCAACTGCCACTCCTGCGGCATTGTGCTGGGGATGAAACCCAGGCCCCTAGCGAGTAAACGTTCTAGGCAAAAAGCTAGTACACCCGACTCTTTTTTTTTTCTTTTTACATTCCAGATATAAACCACATAGCTATAGAAAGGCACGTGAAACTGCGCAAACCACACAATTTAAGGACAATTTAATAAACTATGCCTGTAATCCCTAAGGCTGGGGGGGGGGGGGGCACAGCCAGTCTGGGACATGTGGATATCCTCTGTGTCAAAAAGTCAAACAACGCCAAAAAAGAACGCGGGGAGAGGGGGGGCCAGGGGGCCGTAGGGACACAGGCACTTACAAAAGTATGGGACGATTTGGCTTAGCCAGCGAGATCCAGTTCCATACCAAAGCAGTTCACAGCAGGCAAGGTTCAAACCCTCAGGTCCTGCAGGGGAGCAGAGGATTAGGTGACAGTTTTCTCTGTTGTTTCCCAGAGCTAGCACGCCATTTGGGTGCTCTGAGCAAAGGGCGCCCAGAGGCTTTGTGTCTGGCTGATTGGATAAGAAACCAGCCTTGAGAGCAGGAGATAGTGGCCTCATAAAGATAGGGAACAGGTTCCTCCCTGGAGGCATCCTGGGGTCCTGAAGCCTTTTTCCCCTCCAGGGAGCCCTTGGTTCATCTGGCAGGGTTAACAAACCAGGAAGCTTTTAGCCTCTGACTGGGAGGCAGGCAGTGGCATTCCAAGCAATGAGTTGGTTCCCTGCGGGGCTAGTGGGCTTGATAAATACTCAATGTCCTAATTGATGGTTCCTTTCCTGTGTTGCAACTGCTGCAGCTGTAGACAAACACCTGGCCCTCCTACTGTGGCCTGTGGAATTGGGGTATCAGGCATAGGTCCTGGAGGTTGATCTGGCTGGCTTTTGCTGTGAACAACAAGGTATCTGTAATGGATTTCGGACCAGGGCTTTGGGATCTTGGGTTAAGACAGATTCAGGATACTGGAACAAACTGCCATGGATCTCAGACCAGGGCTTTGGGATCCTGGGTTAAGACAGGTTCAGGGTACTGGAACAAGCGCCATGGATCTCGGACCACTGCATGAATCTCGGACCAGGGCTTTGGGATCCTGGGTTAAGACAGGTCCAGGATACTGGGACAAACTGCCATGCTAGCAGCAGGCAGGATTGGCAAATGTCAGCCCCTTATAGCCGTGTCTAACTTCCCAGGGTACCCAAAAGCAGGCTTTGGTGGAGAGACTTAGCCAGCCCTAAAGTCTCAACACTCTCAACTCTAAACAGCTGTTGCCAAAGAGAATAGTGGTTGTGGCTGCTGGAGAGAGGGTGAGGAGATGTTGGTGGAACAGTAAAAAAGTTTCAGTTAGGTCAAGAAAATACACGCTGGCCGGGCGTTGGTGGCACACGCCTTTAATCCCAGCACTCGAGAGGCTGAGGCAGAGGCAGAGGATCTCTGTGAGTTCGAGGCCAGCCTGATCTACAAGAGCTAGTTTCAGGACAGCCCCCAAAGCCACAGAGAAACCCTGTCTCGAAAAAACAAAAAAATAAAATAAAATAAAAATAAAGAAAATACACGCTGGAAACCAAATATCTAGTAGGATGACAGTAGAAAGCAGTACTTTACTATGTATTTGAAATTGGCTAAGAGGATAGATCGTAAGTGCTCACTCCACAAGGAAACACAGTGAGGTAGCAAGTATTTAATTAGCCTGATTGTGGTGATTATTTCACAACATTTATGTATATTAAGTCCAAACTGTGCACTATAAATACGGAGAAAAATAATTTAATTCATAAAGAGTAATCCAAGAACATGAGAGGCTGAGGTTGAAGAATTTTTGGAAATCTAGACTAGACTGGGCAATAGAGTAAGAGCCTGTCTCAGTAATAATAAATATTATTAATAATAACTCTTGCCACACTTTTTTTCTTTTACATTGGGGATTCATATGAGAAACAGTGAAGGCCAGCCTGTTGTAGAAGGAAGACTAAAAAAACTTCAGTATCTTAAAGTACAAAGTCCAAATGACTCTGAGGTGACCGTTCCAGATCACTGACTACCTTACTTGCAGACACCCATTCAGGGATTCCGATTCCATCTTGTTTTTCTCAACCTCTTAGGATGCTGCCCCTGTCTCCAGGTCAACACTGAAGACTCCGGTGCCTGAGGATCATTGACTAGGAAGAGATAAGAATTTAAATTGCTTTTATGCTCTGTTGACAACATTTGTGGATAGCAACTCCCATCCAAAAAAAAAAAAAAAAAGAAAGAAAGAAAGAAAAAAAGAAAGAAAGAAAGAAAGAGAAAAATCACGGGGCTACTAAAAATTCTAGGTGCCCTAGACTTTGATTAAAATTACCGGTCCTGAAGAGCCAGCATAATTTTTTTTTCCTTAGGTAGTCACAAAGTTATTCAGTGCTATTGAATAATCCCGTTTTCCATATGCTTTATCAATACTAATTCATTTTACCATGCCCTAACTTCAGTCTATTTCTACTTAACTATCCACTCTTAATGTTTCAGTAATGCACTTTGAAAGTTACACTAGCTTATAGGACATTTTTATATTAAATAAATAGAGTATTTTCTCTCCAACTTTTCGTTTTTAAAATGTTTTCGGACTTTTTTGCTTCCGTCTTTTTCCATATTAACCTTAAAGCAGCTTATGTACTATAACAGTTACATTAAAGTTGAGCTTGTGTAAGCTAATTTGGGGATTTCTTATTCAAGCTCTTCTGTCTCTTTAAGACTCTCTAGTAGTGTTCTGAGAGTTTTTTAATGTATTATTTATTATGAGGGGAGAAGGGGTCCTTTTTTAAATTTTTGAGTGATTTTTTTCCTTTAAAACATCTACTTTATTGTACATTTTTACTGCAGGGAGAGGGTTTGCATAGCAGGCAGGTGGATATTAGAGGACAAGAAGAGGGACTTGGTTTTCTCCTTCCACCATGTGTGTTCCAGGAACTGAATTAAGATCCTCAGCTTTTGTGGCAAGTGATTTTATCCTCTGAGTCATCGCAATGGCTTTCCCTGCTTTCTCCCTCAGAATGTATTGAGTGTGTGCTGAAATGTCTCAGGTTTCTTTAATTTTTTTTAATTACTTTTTAAATGTCGCCTGAGCTTCTATTTCCTCTCACTTTCATTCATGGAAATTCTCCCAACTCGACTTTTCTGGCTCACAAATTTTCTCTTCAGCTCTCTAACCCATTCACTGAGTTTATATCAATGATGTAGCTGATCCCACTCCCAAGAGGTTTCTTTTGTCTGAGGAATTTCTCTCTACAGTCTTCTTTTGGTAACTTGCTATTTTGTCACAGTTTCGGTTCTTTTGTACAAGTAAACATTTTTTTTTTTCCAGACAGGGTTTCTCTGTGCAGCTTTGTAGACCAGACTGGCCTTGAACTCATAGACATCTGCCTTCCTCTGCCCACTGAGTGGTGGCATTAAAGGCATGCACCACCACTGCCTGCCTTTGTACATGTTAACATTTTAAATCATTGATTTGATGGGCTGTCTCTGGGAGTTTTACTGTCCCAACTTATTTCTTCAATTTTTATGCATTTTATTTTCTTTTGTTAACTTATTTTTTTAAGACAGGACCTTGCTGTGTAGTCCAGACGAGCCTCCTACGGAAATCCCCTGCTTCCTCCTCCTTCTTTCTATTGCTGGAATTACATGTGACTGACATGACATGTGGTTATGACCCTACTTTCTCATGCTTCAAATCCTCAAGGATATAGTATCTGTTGCCTTTCCTTCTTGCAGAAAATTTCTCTATTTTAGCAGGCTGATATTTGGTTATGGATGAGTACTATACAGTAGATGAGCTGTTTCCACCAGACCAACCAGGTTTTCCCACCAACGTCTCACCTTGGAATTTCCATGCCCCAAGGACAGTGCACATTGTCACTCTACAACAGTATCGAATAGGTTTGAGGTTCTCTTGTTCTCATAGGTTTATTTCAGTCTCTCTCCCTTGCACTGAGTGTCTAGAGGAGCCTGCCTGCAAAAAGGAGACATTCATCTTGTCTTCCATTTCATAGAAGAGGTAATCTTGCCTGGGTCCTCAGTTTTGGCAAGCACAGGGTTTTATTCCTATGCAGGTATTAAAACTGCAATCCCTGACAAGGAATGCCTATGACTGAAGAAAGTAATCTTTCTAGTGGTCTATATATTTAATATTTTTATTATATTCTATAAAGCATGTCTATGTGTTTGGAGAAATATGGGGGGCTTGGGATGCATTACTTCCATCTGCCCAAGTTGGAGTCTGTTTCCAATTTTTCAATACTATAAATAATTCTATGATGAATATCTACACCCATTAATCTTTATGCAAGTCTCTAGTTATTTTTTTGGACAAATGCCTAGAAATGGTCAAAAAGTAAGACAAATTTTAAGGTGTTTTACATATATTTTTTCCATTGCCAGTCCTAAAGAATGCATCACTTCACATTCCCTGAGAATTCCTCTTTTCCTGTGCCCTTGCCAACATTTGGATGTTTTAAAAATATTTGCCATTTGATTAGATTTTTAAAAAAATACAGTGTGAAAACAATATTTTAAAACATTTTAAACTGCTTATAAAAAGATCAAAAGAAGAATAAGATTTTGTGGTATGCAGAAATTATGTGATGTTTAAAATTCAGCATGAACAGAGACAGTTTTACAAGAGCACAACCATATCCATTTGTTTACATATTATCTATGGCTTCTTTCCAACTACAATGGCAGAAGGGACTTATTTCAACAGAGACGGTGGTTTACCATGTAATATATTTGCTATGTGACCATTTACAAAGGCAGCTTGCTAACCCCCTCTGTTAGATAAATATAAGCCTATACAGAGCTTGTGATATGACTAAGAGAATAATTATCATCATGGATAGAGAATGACCTACAACTACACACAATAATGCAAAGGAATGTCACCAACATAAAACTTGGGGAAAGGGAGTAAATGCATATAAGTACAAGGAGTGTGCATCCTATGGATTTAAGAAGAGAACCTGAGTATGGTGACACATACCTATGATCTTAGCAATGGGGAAGTTGAGGCGGGTACATGTGGAGAGTTTGAAATCACCTTGAGCTACAGAGTGAAATGTTTCACTCCCCCAGTACCCACCAGGTATGAATGCCCTGTGCTGGCATGACAAAGACAATCATTGGAGGAACATATACAGAAGGATCACTTGAGGATCTTGGTGAATAGTAGATTCTAATTTGGAACGATTGGGATGTGAGCTGAAACACCCTATTTCTAATGTTGCTGCTAACGGTGCCTCTTGGTGGACCACATAGGAAAGGTGCCTCACACTATTGTTGGGCACAATAGAACTACAATGGTATTCAAACAATCAGTGTTATCTAACTTCCAAAGCCCATACTGACTACAGAAAAGAGCTATTTGGAACCTTCATGAACACTTGCTAGGTAAATTGTCGTAGAGCTAAGCTGGTCCTGTATTGAGAGCATAACTCAACTGGTTGATAATGAAGGCAATAGCCGGGCGTTGGTGGAGCACGCCTTTAATCCCAGCACTCAGGAGGCAGAGGCAGGTGGATCTCTGAGTTCAAGGCCAGCCTTGTCTACAGAGCAAGTTCCAGGACAAGCACCAAAACTATACAGTGTAACCCTGTCTCGAAAAAACAACAACAACAAAAAAATGAAAACACCATTTCTTTACTTGAGGGCCAACTCCCCCCACATACATACATGCATGCACATATATACACATATATACTAGTTTGTAAGAAAGAGAGAGAACGTGACAAAGGAAGAAAATTATGTTCAGGTTGTGCAAAAACAGAAACGCGAGTACCTTAGGAGGAATGCAACTTGCTTCATATTAGATCTTATCAGCTCTAAGCAGGCTCTGGAGAGCTGAGTAAGATCCTACATTGTGGTGGAATTATCTAGAAAAGATAGAGTTGTGAATTTTTTAGGTAAGCACATTAATTTAGACATTGCACAGTCCTTCAAAACCATTGATTGCAGCCCTAAGGAGTGTTACATATTTCTGTGTTCAAAAAATTTATTCAGTTTTACAAATTTAATAATTTATTTAAATTACAATTTCAAATATATACTTTTCCTTAACATTGCAAATTCAGCCTGGAATTGAAATCTCTCTCTCTCTTTTTCTCCCTCCCTTTCCCTTTCTCCCTCTCCCTCTTCCTCTCCTCTTTCTCTTTATTCACATGTAGACCAGGCTAGTCTCCAGCTCAATAAGTGGCTGAGGACCACCTTGAATTGCTGTTAATCCTCTTTTCTGTCTCCAGAGTGCTGGGTAACAAGTATCTGCACCCATACCTAATTTATCAGGTGCTGGACATTGAATGTAGGGTTTTATGTGTTCCAGGCAGGCATTCTATCAAGTGAATCACATTCTCAGACCCTCAGTTCCCTTCTTTGGTTATCTCCATTAACAAATAAATTCCCAAGTACATAAATAACTTATTGAGATCTAATCAATTTTATAGTGATGCTTTTTTATAAGATTTATTTATTTATTTTATGTATTCGAGTACTCTGCCTTCCTGTACATCAGAAGAGAGCACCAGATCTCATTACAGATTGTTGTGAGCCACCATGTGGGTGCTGGAAATTGAACTCAGGACCTCTGTAAGAGCAGCCAGTGCTCTCAACCACTGAACCATCTCTCCAGCCCTACACAGTGAATCTTTTTAGTTTAGTTTAGTTTTGTTTTGTTTTTTGTTTGTTTTTCAAGATGGGTTTTCTCTGTGTAACAGTACTGGCTGTCCTGGAACTCACTTTGTAGACCAGGCTGGCCTCATACTCACAAAGATCCACCTGCCTCAGCCTCTCAAGTGCTGGGATTAAAGGTGTACACCATCATTGCCTGGCCATAGTGAATCTTAAAATGTTTAAATACTGTATAAAATTTAATTTTCCTCTAAATCATTAGTTTAATTCATTCATTCATTCATAATGTTTTAGAGATAGAATATCTCACTCTGTAGCTCAGGCTGGCCTGGCACTCACTGTGTAGTCCAAGCTGGCTTCAAATTCACAATGATCCTCCTTTATCAGCTTCCAAATCCTGTAAATACAAGTGTGAGTCACCATGTCTGGCTCTAAAATCATTAGTTAAGATCACTCAGTTATTTATGTCATTGTAATTTCCAAAACTCAAACATTCTATTAAATTTTATAAATGCATTGAGTATCTCATACTTGGTCCTCTGAATCCATATTCAACTAACTATATTTAAAAACTGCATCTGGGCTGAATATGTATTGACTTTGTTTTTTTTTTTTGACACTGTGCTCTAAACAATAAGTCCTTACATAACATTTATATTGTTCTAGATGTTATATATCATCTAGAGATTATTAAAAGTACATGAAATTATTTTTGTAGATTAACCACATCCTTTTATTGAAAGGACTTGAGCATCGCCAGAGTTTGCTACCATTGGGGGTCCCAGAACTGATATCCTATGGATTCAGGGGGAAATTGTATGCATAGATGTCTTCCACATCCCAAATATATATCCTACAGTTTTGATTCTTTTAATGGTCCCTGTATATTTCCGAAGTCTTAGTAACCGAGACTGCATACACACTCAAGATTTGGGTCTGACTCTGTCTAGATTCTTCTCAGTGCCCCTAGTGTGATACTTAACCCATTAAAAATTGCAATGTCCATGACTCTATAACTCATGAGAGGTCATCTGAAGGCCCCTGACCTTAAGTTTTAAATTATACACATTATTGATTCTTCCAGGCACATGTGGGCATTTGTAGGCCCCCAGCATTGATCACCTGATTGGATTCTGCATTCTTTTGCTTCTCAAGATACTTATTTTTCCCTCTAGCTGTAAAGACCTTTGCACTTAAAGGAATCCTATGATAGATAAGTGTCTCTTCTATCTGCCCCTAAAGACCTTTGGAATCCATGGAATCTTTCTAAAGCTTTGATCAGATTTGAGTTGGGGGGTGCAGGATTGCTTCATAGGCCGTGGTGTTTGTTTTCTTCCCTGGAGGAACAGTATGCCTGGTGTCTCTTGCTTTGTGTTGTTAGCAGGAACCTGTATTATTTTGGATTTTGTTTTCAAGTAATATTTAGATTTAACTATTTTGTGTGGCTTTTTGTGAGCCATGGTAACTGATTTTGAGGTAATTTTGACCAGATGTGATGTAAATGATTAACAAGTTCATGCTTTATTCACCCAGCAAATACATCTTGATTTCCTGCTCCTTGTAGTTATATAGTGGAGAGTAACACCTGCTCTTTGCTTTCTATTGCTACTTATCCAGGCCTTCTCAACCTTGGTGCTGTTGACATTTGGAGATAGCTAAGGCTTTGCTTTATAAAGTTGCAATGAGGGTTAGCAGCTTCCCTCTACCAGTGTTCTTGTAGTGTTGTTCACCTGTTCCAAGTTTCCCGAAACTGCCCAGTGTCTCTGATAGGACCACTGTTCTAATCTAGTTGAGGATAGTACATATTAACAAATAAACAGAAATATAAATTTGATAGTGGTCACTAAGGGAAAATTTATGGATGGTGAGAGATAGTAAACAGAGAGATGTTAGTGTATTAGTCCTTTTTTATTGTTATAACAGCAAATGATAGATTGAGAAGTTAACAAAACACACATGGATTTCTCACAGTTCTAGAAGCTGGAAGTCTGAGATCAGATGTAAACGTTATGGTTGTGAGTATGGTAAGGGCTTTTCCCCAGGTTGCAAACTTCCAACTTCTGATTGTATCCTTACATGATAGAAAGAGAACCAAGTAGTTCCCTACTCTATTATTATAAAGGCAGCTCTAATCCTATTTATGAGGGCTTTACTCCCATGACTTGGCTACTCCAAAAGTTTTCACCATCTAGTAGTATCACATTGGAGTTAAGCAATTCAGTGAGTGACTTTTGGGGAATATAAATATTATATCTAACACACTGATATAATAAGTTAAGCAAAAGTGTCTTCAAGAAAATAGTATTTAAGTTGTGATTTAGCTTAAGATTTGGCAAATGTTTTCCATAAAAGATTGTCATATGGCCACTACTTTCAACTTTAGGGTTCATAACTTCTCTGTTGAAACTTCTGAACTCTACCACTGCATCCTGTAATCAAGCCCAGACAATATACAAATGAATAGACATGGCCATAGTCAATAAAGCTTTATTTATTAAACAAGAAATTTGGTCTGCGGGGATCTTGATCTATCCTAAAGGTTTAATGGAAGTCAGCCAGAAACACAGCCTTGTGTTTACTGTCTTACAAACTCCAAAGAAACTTTTATATTTCTGATTGCACACTCAGCTAAAATATACCTATCATACATTCCCCTTTCTCTGGAAGTTGACAGATCCAGGATCTTATTTGGGTTTTACTTTTTGGAAATCCCAAACAATATGTGGCTATGTTCTTCCATAGAAATATGCCATGTCTTGTTCTATTTCTTTTTGTAATATTGTCAGTACTGATGTTCAAAGTTGGGGTCTACTGAAGTGTGAAAGTTATAACCTTTTATTCTAACTCTGTCACTACTTTAGGGTTTCTGGAAGGCTTCCATAGAAAAACACTTTCCTATTCTCAAAGTTGGATAGCCAGAGGTCCAGAGTAAATCTGAACTTTGAGCAGCATGTGACAAGAGCATATGGCTTGCCTTTGCTCTACACAGACTGTTGACTGATAAAGCTTATGGAATGCTTTTGTGGAGTCATGCATACCATCGCTGGGGTTCCTGGCTTTGGAATGATTTCTAGATACAATCATGGTGGGTTTCTGCTTCTTAGGATTTCCTGGCAATCTCTACTAAAGTAGCAGCAGGGACCTGGGGACAAATTTCTAGGTACATTCCTTTCCTAGGGCTATTGTAACCAAGTCACACACTGGGCAATTTCAAATAGCCGGAATTTCTTTTCCCATAGCTCTGGAGCTTTGCTGTCCAGGTTTGAGAAGGGCAGCATGTACTCTAAAGACACTTGAAAGAATAGGTTCCATGTCTCTCTCTTAGCTTCTGGGTGGTTACCAAAAATTCTTTGTGTCCTTTTGCTTGTGGCTGCATTGTTCTAATTTCTACTTCTATTTCCCATTAATCCTTGGGTGTCTATCTCTTCTCCCCTTCCTATAAAGTTTCCAGTCATACAGTACTATGCCCTCATCTTAATTGATTATATCTCAAAGACTTGGTTTCCAAATAAAGCTACACCCTCAGGAACCAGTGAATGGGACCTAAATACATCTTTTTCATTAGAATATATAAATATATAATTGGTTTTCATTATGACATTTTACACATGTATATAATGTATTTTATCACATTTACACTACTCCCCCTTTATCCAGTCTGTTCTCTGTCCGGTACCTACAGTCAATACATCTTTTCTTAAGGTAAGGGATACAGTTCCAACTCTAGAGAACCCAGGGAATCAAGACCCTAGGAGTGCTTTCTGTCACTGGGGAGCTTAGTAGGTTGGTAGAGGAGATTTGAGGGGAAAGGGATTTTATGTGCTGGTTTCTTTGAAGAATCTCCTCCACTGTTACTGAAAATTGTTATCTCTTTGCAATTTTGAAAGGACACAACATCAAATCTCAAAGCTGGCTTCATGGGCCTGTGTGGTCATCCAGAATCCTGTATTCTGAAGCAGCACTTACTTGATTTTATTTTTGAGATGGGGGTATTGCTATGTAGCCTGAGCAAGAGTTGGACTCATGATCCCCCTGTCTTCCTAAATGCTGGGGATACAGGTGTGGACAATTGTACCTGACCAGTACTTATTGTAATGTTCTACTGTTTCTATCATGAAATTTTTGCAGATTTTCTGAACAAAGAGTTAAATGTGTTTTCATTTTACATTGCAAGATGTAAACCACAAATTACACAGCAGATCCTGGGTAGGGAAGGACATCAGGCCAGGGAGATACACTTGGGGGAAGGCAAAATTCAAACTGGTTGGCCAGCAGCAAACTTTTTATCCATTTCTACTTCCTGCCTGGGAAGCCAGACTGAATTTCACAGCGACATAACGTAAAGCTGAGTCACAAACAGATCCAGGCTCTTAAACCTGCTCATCAAGCTGAGCAAGTGTGAAAGTGGCTTGTGATTACACTTCACTTAATGACTGCTGTAGGGCCTGGCACCTCTTAAATGGTAAACAAACCCTTATTGATTACGGGGTGAAGTGAGGAAAACACTACACAGATGGCTCTTTGAGTCAATATTGTAGTATAAATGTTATCAAGAATTACATGCATTTGTAAGTCTCTCAACCTTTGCAGATTGAGATATTGATCATCACTGTGGCTGTTGCTCTGAGTACTGTGAAATGTGTAGTGGTGTCCCTGGACTTCTACTAGATGCCAATAGTACCTCCACCAAAGCTGTGACAAAGTAAGCCTGTCTTCAGACATCACCTTAAGGGACCCAGTTCCTCTTCTCCTTTGAGCGGAACTGCTATATAATGACCATCTTTGGCTATTGCTTCGGAATCCCACAGGTTCACAGATTACTACTCCATATTATAAAAGAAACTAATTTGTAATGCTACTGTTATGGATTGAAAAAGCAAAATGTTTGCTTCTTTCTGTGTGGGAGAAATTCCCCTTCTTGTATCTACAGGCAGAAACCTTCGAGCTGTGCTGCTTGGCTCAGAATGCAGAGGTCTGCAGTTTTTCCAGATACTCAGGGGACAAGTTCCGTAATCCTAAACAGAAAGGAATCTATCGAGGAGGAAGCTTCTTGTACAAGGCCGGCTCAAGGCAGCTACATCTTTCTAAAATTATGGATTGCCTGAAATAAATTTTAAGTCAGCCTGCTAGCATTTTGTTAACTGAAACCCATGGGCTGAAAAGGAAAAGAAATAAAAATACAGTATTCGAAGGGGAGAGCTGGAGAGGAATGAAGTTGGCTTCCCACACCCTCCCCACCCCCATCCCTGATGTTTTGACTGACACAGGGTCTCTCTCTGTAGCTCAAGTTGGTTTCACAGCTCTCAGTTCTCTTGCCTCAGTTTCTTATGTGCTGGATTTACAGATGTGTACCACCACACTGAGACCCAGGTTTTCTTAAATTTTGGAGACAAGTTGATGTAAATTTTTTAATTGGTGTTTTAGTAACCCAGCTACACACCTAACTGTCAGATGCAATCTTACTTGAGAAGAGTGCTCCCCCAGCACCAATTCTAAGCTAAGACTTCCCTGATGACAAGTTAGACGTTTGTAAAGCACATCTGTCTTTCTGAAAAGCCACTAAATAAGCAAAAAAGGAACAACTTCATCCCATCTACTTTCCAATTCCTGAGCCTGGGGAGAGGGTTCCTCAGGAATCTTTGCTTTTAGCCAGGCGGTGGTGGCACATGCCTTTAATCCCAGCACTCGGGAGACAGAGGCAGGCGTATTTCTGTGAGTTTGAGGCCATCCTGGCCATCAAAGAGAGTTACAGTCTCCAAAAACCACAGAGAAACCCTGTCTCAAAAAACCAAAAAAAAAAAAAAGAAAGAAAAGAAAGAAAAGAAAGAAAGAAAAGAAATCTTTGCTTTTCCTTCTCACCCTAGAAATTAAGGCTAGAATGAACAAAAGTAACTTCCAATCTACTTCTCAGAGTAGGCTAGAGGGTTTGTATCATTTAAATATATGATAAGCACTCATAACTAATTACTTAAATCTAGCAATTTGTTTTGGTTTTTTTCGAGACAGGATTTCTCTGTGAAACACACCTGGCAATGCATTTTGTAGACCAGGCTGGCCTTGAACTCACAGAGATCCACCTGCCTCTGCTTCCCAAGTGCTGGGACTAAAGGCATGTGCCACCACTGCCCAGTTTAAATTTAGCATTTAAAATATGTCAAACAATAAACCATTTCTTCTGCAGCACCAATCCATCACCATTTCCCCTGTTCTGCTAGCACTATGTGTAGAATTACCTGACTTGATACTTCCTAGAACACTGCCTTGTTTATAAAAGGTAGGAAAGACTTGTCTAGCAGTACTATATTTCTTTTTCTTATTTTAGATGTGATGATTGCAGCCTTCATGGATGTTCCTTTTCGAGCAGCACCTCAAGTATTGCATGTGCATTGATCCAATTTTGTACCTTTCCTTTAAAAATAAAGCTTATTCTTTGGAGAAAAGAGTTGAGACAGAAGGCAGAATCTAACTGAGTAAAAGAAAAATTTCCAGTTTCTGTCCATGTTTGATTTACTCTGTGACAACCATTTTCAAGATAACATTTTCTGCAAGTTATAAACCACTGGACTTCAGCAACTTCGGAAAGGGAACTTCCCAGAGGGCTTTTGGGTAGGAGAACAAAAGTATTTGCATGTCCTTTACCCAGAGCCAGAATGGATTTTTTTTCTGGGCTGTTTATCCATGTGAAATCTTGGTGGGAGGATGGAACCCTACAATGCTCATACTTTTGTTGTTGGTATGGCTGTTAGTTTTAATGTGGAGGAAATAAAGAATGCATAATTGTGCATTCAGTTAAGACTAAAGACTCCTTTACACACAGTATTGTCTATGTTTGTGTGCATGTGGTTTTTAGTTCAACATGGAAAGTCCCACTTGACTTCAAGAAAGGCAGTCCTTATTTTCCCTACACCTCCTTATTTTTGTGGCAAAACTGCAAAATTAAGAGTTTCTATACCTCTATAAGAGCTCTTTTGCTTTCTAACTCCATTCATAGGATTTTAGGACCAATCAGCAGATGTCTTGCACAAATGTTGTGTAACAAAAAGGACTAATCAAGTAATAGAGGGATCTTGGTCATCTCAATGCTGGCTTCTTCCTCTATAGCTCTGCTTCTTGGTCTATAGATGGTACTGGATGAGTTTGTGAAAGAAATTTATCAAGAAAAGTTTCTAATTAGTCTTGGAATGCCACATCACTCTCCTTTCACTATTAATTTATAGATGAAAATGAAGAATTCATATAGATACTGTTGTGAGGGCAATGAGTTATGTGCATATTTACTAAATGTTTAGATAAGGGCAAACTCTATGAGACTGTCTTATATCAGGGTCCCTTCAAGCAGTGGTCAAGATGGATTATCATGTGAGTGATGGATCGAAGGCAGATTTAAGCAGATATAGTAGGCAAAATAGGGAGAAGGAGGACATGACAAAGCTGTGGTTTTGAAGATGTCTAGCCCAAGCTCCTGGGCAGCTTGTGGGTGTATATGGTACTGGAGTTGCTTCCATCAAGGCAAGGTGGATTGGCTGCTATTCTACACAATCAGGGAAGAGGCATAAAACCTCTCAAATTTCCTCTTGAGCTCAGTTTCTTAAATGTATGTGGAGTCATGAAAAAATTGGCAAGAGTAAAAGGTTTCTGAATGTGCAATGACCAAAAAATAATTCAAAGTCAGATACCAGTTGGATGTGGTGGATATATGCCTGTAACCTTAGCACATGAGAGGATTAACTAAGAAGTACAAGAGTTGAAGGCCAACCTCAGCTACATAGTAAGATCCTGGCCAGCTTGGGCTATATGACTCCCTGTCTCAAAAAAACAAAATCAAATACACAATGAATCTGAGGTATTTCTGCCAGCAATTGCCTTGGCTATATCATGTGACTTCATAGCAGCCTTGGTTCACAACATACAGTATGCATATTTTGTATTTTGTCACACTATGTAACAGCAACAGACATTGACTGAAACACTAGGACTCAAATTCCAAGATTATTGAATGCTATGACTTGCAATGTTTTTGCTGTACACACTATTTTCCCTGCTCTTATAGAAACACCATGGTTTAGTTATGGAAAACAAAGACTTAATATTTTCTTTTTAAAATTTATTTATTATTATTTTCAACTTTATGTACATTGGTGTTTTGCCATGAGTGTCAGGTCCCCTGGAACTGGAATTACAGACAGTTGTTATGTGGGTGCTGGGAATTGAACCCAGGTCCTCTGGAAGAGCAGTCAGTGCTCTTAACCACTGGGCCATCTCTCCAGCCCAACTTAATATTTTCTTACCATTATTCCTCATCATAAAAGCGTACAGTTAATATCTCCTTGGTTTTTTAATTGTTTTGCACTGTTTGAGTTTCAAAAATTTCTACTTTGTTGATGAATTGATACCATAGGGGAATAGGAGAAGGAGACCTAAAGAGGGAGATTGTAGGACATAGGTGTTTTAAAGAGGTAAAGGGGAAAATGGAAGAGGGATTTAACTAGGAAAGGGGAATAGGATAATACAGAGGGAGACAGAGGAAGGAGAGACAAAGAATACCAAGGATGTTTGGAAAAGCCATAAGGAAATGTTATTTTATAAGGTTACCTAAAACACACACACACACATATATAGCATATGTGTGCATGTGTATTTATATATATAGAGAGTGATATTATGTCACATGGGGTGATAACGCTCTCCCCAGGAGTCATAAGATATATAATAAGTATGCCAGTGTGCCAGGCAAGGGAAATTTGCATTTGGGTTGTTGGTCAAAGACGGCCAGGAGACCCCCTAGAACAATATAGGCTATTGCCATTGCCCTTGGTTGCCTCCCAGAACTTGAAAGTGCGGCCCTGTTACTGAAGACAAGGCACATTTGAAGCACAGGACTTGGAGGAATCAAGTTGGATCTGACCTGAAAGTCTTCTCAGTGAAGAGTAGCTCTCAATGGAAGGAAGCTTCTGTACAAGCTGCCAAGGGAGAAAATAAGTTTATAGTCCTATCTAGATGTAGATGCAAGCCTTCAAACCACAACAAGAATCTGCTTGAAAAAGATATCCTTAATGGTGAAATGGTGACACGTATATCTTGGTGGTAACCTAAGGGCTGTCTAAAAGGCCCTCTCAGTACCAGGGACTTGCGTCTGGTATTAGAAACCTAGCCAATTGCCCATGGCTGGAGAGGTCATATACCCTATTAGAGAAACTATGACTATCATTTTCCTAAATCAATATAGCTTCTAACTGTATTCTAAACAATTTTCTTTATACCCACACATAAGTGTAGCTCTCATGCCTCATCAAAACAGCTTCTTTTTGCAGCAGAGACTACTAGAGAGATCTACAACTGGTCAAATGCAGATCATAAGTGACCATGGGGTGCCCAGCCGCATTTGGTAAACCTACAACACAAACTCTACCCTTAGAGCTCACATAACACTATAGGAGAGGAGACAGAAATCTTGTAAAAAACCAGTGGACCAGGACATCTGATATGAGATACTGTCTTCTAGATATGACAGGTATGCTGCACCTGTGAAATCTCAACAATACGGTTGCCTAAACAAGGCCTGCATAATGACAGCAGTTGACATACCAGTGGAGACAGGGGATATTACACAAAGCCCTACCCTGGATGAAGAGCTACAGGTAGTCATTGGCTTCTAAGAGACAGATCAGTTTTTCCAGAGACAAGACCCATGAGAAGTTATCCAATCCCACATAGTCCTAAAAAAAACCCTGTATATACAAGCAACAATCTCTCTCTCTCTCTCTCTCTCTCTCTCTCTCTCTCTCTCTCTCTCTCTCTCTCTCTGTGTGTGTGTGTGTGTGTGTGTGTGTGTGTGTGTGTGTGTGTGTGTGTGTGTGTGTAAAACAATAATAAGACAGAATCTGAGCGTGAGTTGAGGGGAAGAGAAGAGTTAGAAGTGGAAGGATGTGGAAATGATATAAATACAATATACTCATTTATGAAGTTCTTAAAAAAGTAACATTTTTTTTGGTTTTTCATGACAGGGTTTCTCTGTGTAGCTTTGGAGCTTATCCTGGCACTTCCTCTGGAGACCAGGCTGGCTTTGAACTCACAGAGATCCGCCTGCCTCTGCCTCCCAAGTGCTGGGATTAAAAGCGTGTGCCAACAACCACCGTTTTGTTTTCTTTCAAGACAGGGTTTCTCCATGTAACAGCCTTAGCTGTCCTACAACTCACTCTGTAGAACAGGTTGGACTCGATCTCACAGAGATCCTCCTGCCTCTGCTTCCCAAGCACTGGGATCAAAAGCATGCACCACCACCACCCAACTCAACATTTTTTCAATTAAAAAAATCATTGAGTGAATTTTGGCTTGGGATTAGGACAGGTGTTCCAACAATTTCTCAAATGGCTATAAATATACTTCTACCACTTTGCAGTCTTCTGACATTCACAATTATAAAATCAAAATACTGACCAACTTTAAAAAGCATTCAAGATGCTCTATGTCCTACAGCATCAAATATTTAGCCAAGGCTTAATTATTTTTATAAAATAAAGCACATCCACCTAATTAGTGAACAAATTTGCTTTGATTGTTCATAAATTTGTAAAATTGTGTGTGTGTGTGTGTGTGTGTGTGTGTGTGTGTGTGTGTGTGCGCGTGTGTGTCAAGTATTGTCTTGTGGTTCATTAGCAGTAAATGTTTGATTTGTTTACCTAGTTTACATGTTTCTATATAACACCCTGGGTTATTTAGAAATTAACCATATGAAGAGGTGTCACAAGTAGAAAATGTTTAAGAATCTCTGCTCAGGAGAAGGAGCCTGCCTCGGCATGGCATTCTGCAGAGTGCCTTGTGCTTTGTAGCTTGTGCTAAACAATCAATAAAGATTTGGTGATAGCAGTTTATGAACCAAATGGCAAGATTCCCAAACTCAGTAATCAAAAGTGGCATGCCTCTGTTTCCCCATCAAATATGTCTCCCCTTCCAGTCCCACAAAAGCTCTTCTGAGGCTTCAAGTTGAGCCTGGCATCCGGGCTTCCTTAGTAGACAAATCACCATTGTATTATAATTTTCTATTTAGAAGTTTGATCCCTAAGAGGTGAGGCTGGAGCACAGACCCTAGGCTGTACAATGCATCATACCCCGCAGCATGTGCCCATGTGTGTTGTCAGTAGGGCAGACAGGCAAATCAGTACTGGCCTTTTTGAGCTCCTAAATGGATACAGCCTATTTCCTCACCTTACTCTTAACTGCTCTGTTCTCCTTTCACCTGGCCTTTTCTCCAGGCTGATTTCACTCTCGAATTCATTTGTGTCCAGATTTGTTGGATTCTGAAACAACAATGTGCCTGGGAGGGTGGGAATGAAGCTTGTCAGAACAGCCAGACATGTTGGGTGATAAGCTGCCTGCAAAATGGTCAGGGAGAGAGGGGGGTGCACGGTAGCCCTCTGGTGATGAATGGTAGCAACCAGAAGCAAAAATGTCAGGGTGGGGTCAACCAATATATAGGGCATTCTGTAACACATGGGGCATCACAAAGTAGATGTCTCCGTGTCTCCAAAAGGGTCCCTCTCTACAACTTAAATCCTTGGATGACAGGTCTCTTACATAAAATGTGATAATATTTGTCTACAAACCTACATGTTCCTCACTTCTAGGTTACTTACAACGTCAAAAGCTATGTAGATAGTTGTTTTGTTTCATTTTTTAGGGATAATTGCAAGAAAAGAATTCTGTATATGCTCAGTACAAATGTAACCACAATAGGCCTGACTACAAAGTGCACGTCAGACACAAAGGGAATTTTTTTCTCTGCTTGGTTGGTCAAATCCACGAATTGGGGTAGTGGGTGTGGAAGGAAGCCTGCATTTGCTTTAATGCTCATTCTCGCCTTTCCTTGGACACCCAATAATCATTCATGGGCCACTAAAATGATAAAACTAGTGAAATTTCCAACAGCATTTTATGGTATAGATGCATAAATACTTGAGGAGCAAAGAAATTTTGGTGCTGTGGGGGGCAGTTTCTGTATCTTCACATTCTTTTTAGACCCAGTTCTTTCTTTTATATAATAATCCTCCTTTAAGAGAAAATCAGAAGTTAATTTAAAAAAACAAAAACACCGAAGGAATAAAAACTACTGTGAATGTTTGTGAGTTGGGGGACGAGGGAGCATGTTTTCCTCAAGCGACTTCAACTGTGCAGTGGATTTCAACAGATACGTAAGACTTTTAGTCGTAAATGCTTTTAGATTATTCTGCTAAAACAACGTGACATTTCCCTGCGTTTCATACTCTATAGGACTAGTGAATTATGGCCCTGGATCTATCTATAGGTGGGGAATTAGGGAAATCCAGATTTCATTTCGGGGTCTCTTTTTTCGCTGTGAGATGTGAATAGAATAGAATTACCAATTAGGTTTCAACATGTCCTGGCTTCTTAGCCAGCACTAGCTTTCTAGGGTCAAACTGTGGGATCGTAGAGCTGGGTAAAGAGCGCAGAGAGGGTTCTCGAGTCCAGCCTAAGGACCCTAGGTAGATCCGAAGATCTCCTTGCTGGGCGGTGATTTTGCCAACAACCTAGATGTCCTCTTATAGTTGTGTCCCCTCCTTCAACCAAGGAGACTGTGGGTGTTCCTCTTCCAGCTCCCGCGGCTTTGCCTACTTTGTGGCTTGAGTTTGAGTAGTCAACAGACCAAAGGCTCAGCCTCCACCCCCAGGTGCGCAGAGGGGAGGACCCCAGGCGTCTAGGGTCTGAGGGCGGGTGAAGTGCGGTGACTGCCCTCTCCAGGAGTCAGTCCTGAGCAGGCTGCGTCCGAGTGCAGCACGGTCCTCCAGGCCCTCCTTTCTCTCAGAGGTGGCCCGGGGGTGGATTGACGTGGCGGCGCCCGTCCAGGCCCGGGTGCGGATTCCCGAGGCCGGGGGAGGTGGTGTGAAGAGGGAGGGGAAGAAGGAGGAGCGCCTGGAACCGAAGAAGGCAGGCAGAGGAGGAGCCGCCTGAGGGGACGCGGGGCGGGCAGAGTTGCAGAGGACAGAGGTGGGGCTCGAGAGGGAAATGGAGGAGGAGCTGCTAAGGAAAGGGCGAGGAGGGAGGGGCGGGGCAAGGGGCGGGGGAGGGGGAAGCCTAGGCCTGGGGCAGAGGAGGAGCCTGGGAGAGAGGTTGAAAGAAGAGCAGCGAGAAGGGGCGGGGCGAGCCTGGCAGGGGCGGGGCGTGGGAACACCCGCCCCCGACCCCGGCTGTGAGGAGCGAAGATGGCCGGACCGGCCTCTGGAGTGGAGGAGCCGCCGATATCGGTGGCCGCGGCTCCGGTTTTGGGACTGTGACTCCGCGCGTGGCAGCGACCTGGGCCCTCGCAGCAGAGCGGGCAGCGCAGCTAGCGGCTCACGAAGCTTGTCGGGCGCCGGTGCGCGGGCGCCCAGCGGAGGATGCGCCGGGTGCGGCGGGCGGCTCCCCGCAGCCGCCCCGCGCCCGGGCGCCCGGCCTTAGTGCTGGCGGAGGAGGCGGCACGCGCGGGGCGGCCGCGGGCGGCGGCGGGCCCGAGCCGTCATGCCTTGGTTGAGCGGCGGCCGGCGGCGACGGCGGGGACAGTCGCGGGAGGCCCAGCGAGAGCCACCGCCTCCTGCTCAGTCCCAGCGGGAGCCGCCACCGCCAGCGCCCCCCGTCGCGGTCCCCGCACCCTCGGTGCCCTCGGTGCCGCCGCAGCCGCGGCCCCGTGAGAGCGCCGAGCTGCCGCTGCCCGCAGGCTGGGAGGAGGCGCGCGACTACGACGGCCGCGTCTTCTACATCGACCATAACACGCGCCAGACGTCGTGGATTGATCCCCGCGACCGGTAAGTGGGCCAGTGCGGGCCACGGAACTGGGCGAGGGTGCCACCGTAGAGGATGTGCTGGCGGTATGTCCAGCCCAGCGTGGAACAGCCAGGAACGCTCAGGGTGCCCCTGTCTCTGTGTCCCCTGTGTCAGGATCGGTGCTGAGACGGGGATCTGAGTGCCTCCATTCCCAGGATTGGAGCTTGTCTGTACCCCTCAGTCCTGGCCATGGTTGTAGCAATTCCAACTTTTGGGCCCAGAGACAGGATGGAGTACGGGAGGCCCCTAGGTCTTGGAGAAGATCCTGTATCCCTAGTGTTGAGATGGGATTTGAGCTTCTCCAGCCTCACATCCCTCCTCTCAGTATTGTGGCTGAGGATGGAGGTGACCGCTCTGGACTCTCCAGAACGAGAAGTTCCTATCTCCTCCCGGCCCCTTGTTGCGGGGTGGACACTGAATCGATCCCCTCACGTCAACTCCTGTCCGGGGCCTGGGAGCTGGGGCCCTGGAATTTCCTCTCTGGAGTCTGACGGATGGCCCTTTTTTCCTTTTTCTGCGGTGTGGCCTCGCCTATCCATACCCCGGGCCTTTGGTGGCCCACCACCCCGGCTTTGGCGGAACAGGGATTCCCAGCTCCTGGCAGATGCGAGATGCGCTGTCACCTTGGATCACAAACCGGTGCGCCAGTTTTGAGAATGAGGGAATGAGTTCCCTGCCTGGAGGGCTCAGCCTGGTTTTCATCCAAAGTCTGGTGCCAGACGGGCATTAAAAGTATTCCCAACCCTTCTGGAGTTAGGAGAGGCCGTTCCTAAACGTTTTTGGTGCTCTAGTGCCTTTAAAATCAAGTGAGTTAAAATTCTGTTTGAAATAGCCTTGTGCATTGTGGCCAGAATGGGATATGATTAGTCCCATATGCTTTTGGAGTAAGTGAAAAACAAGAGTTGAATTTAAGTTTCCTTTTTGTGCATGATATGCACAGGGCACAAAGTTGTCGAGTTCATGTAAATAAATCTGATCAAGTCAAAACAGATTCTTCTAAAAGCACTACCAGATTTCACTTAATTAATGTCATGTAATAAAGTTTCTCCTGGTTCCATAGGGGCAACTGCTTTTGGATGGTGTGTGTGTGTGTGTGTGTGTGTGTGTGTGTGTGTGTGTGTGTGTGTGTGTGTAATTGGGAATTCTGTTGAAATCAAGTATTTCCACTGGTTATCTGATATCTTGTCCTCTCTGGAGCAAGTTCTCTCCACCCTAGCCTGAATGCCAAAAAGGAAATACTGTACGCTTCCTAGCCATTTCAAGACTTGAAAAGGCCGGTGTGGTAACATTGTGCCTGCTTCCTCCCACCTACACAGGAAAGGCAGCCTTCATGGCACAGTCGTTTGAAAATAAACTTTTGAGGAGGGAAACTGCTAGCTTTTTTGAAGATTTCTATGGGTTTAGATAGGATAAAACAAATCTAAACAATCATGGTTCCCGAACATTCCCTCTAACCTTTGCAGACCTCTGGACACAGAAACCTACATAAATCAGATGACATAGAAATTTAAGTAAATGTGAGAGCCACATCTGTTTGATCAAACCTTGGATGATCCTGGAATTGGGGAACTACTTGAAATGTGATTCTCTTTTTGCAGTATTTCTGTTGAAATCCTAAACAACTGGAAAACGAACCAATTAAAACAGTGTTTAAAGCAGGGCATGGTAGCACATGTCTCTAATCCCTTGGGAGGCTGAGGCAGGAGGATCAAGAGTGCGAGGCAAGTCTGGGCTGCATAGCAAGACCTGGTCTCAGAAAAAAAGGTGTTTTGCTTAGAAAAGGCTAAGCCCCACATTATAAGGATAATATAACAATTGTGGCTATTTTACAAAAGAGATTTATAATGAAAAACATAAGTGTAAACATTTTATTTTAATGGTATAGCTAGCAACCTAGGTGCGTTTAGTCCTACATGAATTATCTTTTAGGATCTTCATCTCTGTAGATTTCTTTCCACAAACCTTTTTTTTTTTATTCCTGAATAACATTTTTACCCTTTTCAAACATTACTTAGGTTACAGATTTTAAAAGGCCCCTTTCTAAGTGCTAAGTGTTGATTGAATGAACAAAAGTGGATATTTTACATTTTTTTGTAAAGTAAAAACATGTGTGTACTTTTCTGAGACATTGTTTTTATAGTGAGTGAAAATTCAGCTGGGGACAGCTTGAACTTCAGCTCCCATAATACCTTGCACGAAATATGTATGGAATGTTCAGCAAGCCACAAACATTTCAGTGGAGCCTGGAAGGGTGTGCTAGTCATTCTTCCTCTTTGAAAACACAAGGTTGCCAATTTTTATAGGTGACTGGGAATCCTTTAAGGTTGTAATTAACTTTTATTATATGAACAAGACTGCCTATCAGGACACCATGTTTTCTCCATGTACATCTGACAGTTTTTGAATCTTGTTTCATGAAGAGGAGTAGAAAATGGTGTTCAAAAGAATTTCACCATATAGCTTCCAAATAGAAATGACATTAGAGGCAAGGGAAAAACAAGCTTTTGAAAGAAGATAAAATTATGGAGGAATGAATGAATGAATGTGGTAGGGTACATGAAAACTTTGTTTTCTTTGTTAACTTTGTTGTTAACTTTGAACATTATTTCATATGTAATTATTAAAATCCTTAATAGCAGGAAGTATACTGTTGTAAATAGAATAACTGAGGGCCAGAAGACGTAAACAAAATCTCTTCTAGAATGTTAAACTAATTATATCCTGTGTTATGTTTAATAGCATTAGATATTTCTAATTTAGCATATTGGTGAATTATTGGACCTCTAATTTTTAAAGTAATGAAGCACATGCAATTGTAAGGAGACATCTTTACAGATATGGCTAAACATGTCCATGAAAAAGTATCTCTATCAATAGAACATTTTAGTTCAACTTTGAACAGCCCTTGGATCTAAATTCACTCTTTTCGTAGATTGGTACTATTAATATGATTTCCATAGTCAGCTTAATGTATCCATAAATGTTGTGAAATTATTTTGCCATTTCTGTGACTTCACATTCACTTGAATAAGTCATATGTGGTTTACATATATTCTGCATATATTATCTTAGTGCACACTAACCACCTGATAGAAAGTTCTTTCTTCCTTCCTTGTTTCTGAGACAGGATTTCTCTGTGTAGCCTTGGCTATCCTGTAATTCACTGTGTAGACCAGGCTGGCCTCGAACTCACAGAGATCTGCCTGCCTCACCTTTGCTTACAGAGTACTGGGGTCAGAAGGGTGTACCACCACCTCCTGGCTAGAAAGTTATTTCATACAGAAAATAATTATAAATCTTGGACTTAGAAAATATAGCACAAAATTTTGCCCTTAAAAAAAACAATTTAGTGCCTTTGACAGTTGTATGTGTATGTGCTTCCTGCATAGTTCTCTTAAATTACTCCGCTCAAGGATCCAGTTGTTGAAACTGAACGTTTTTGTTTCTTGTAGCCTAATGGTAGTTGTACAGTACTGGAAATGAAGAACAGTAGGCAAAATCACATTTGAGGGCCACAAGATAGCTTAGTGATGACCTCAGCTACCTCCCCAGGACTCATGTGGTAGAAGGAGAGAGCTGACTGCCCAGAGTTGTTCTCTGACCTCCACATGCACACTTTGGCACATTCCCCTCTTCAAATTAAAAATAAAGCACTGTGAAATCATATTTGAGATCAGAGATCAGTGTAAATAATGGTTGACTGCTACGATTATGTCATGGCATGAGAGTTGAGGGCCATTTGTTCACTAGATGGAGTTTGACCCAGTGCCACATGTAAGAATTCTGTGGTATATTAAAAGTATTAAAAGTTCCTTGAGCAGGCGGCTTCTTCTTCTTCTTCTTCTTCTTCTTCTTCTTCTTCTTCTTCTTCTTCTTCTTCTTCTTACGGAAAAAGGACACACAAAATTTATTATGTGCTGGAGACATGGGAGTATTTGACTCCAAGCTTTTGCCTTAAGGAGAAAACAGTCTTGGCTCTGGTATTTGCTAAGTTGGAGCCTTCTATAACAGAGCCAGATAACACTGCTACCTTCTTGGAACCACTATTCAGTATTAATTAATAGGAGCTTGACTATATTTACCTCACAGAGTCTATTTCTGGGTTATGTGAACTGTCTAAGTTGAGCTTTCTGATAAACAACTTAATGATTTTTCCATTTTTCATTCTTTAAGATTATAGATAGTGTTTGTGTGAACACTGGGGAGTTTCTGGCTTTAAAAGCCATCAGGGGTCAGCCCCTGGAAAGAATCTTCCTTTTGTATCCATTTAGATGTCAGCTACTACTTTTCAGTCTAATATCTTTCTGTTTCTTCCCCTCTCTTTTTTTTCTCCAAGAAAAGTAAATGGAAAAGCCATTGATTTCCAAAAATAGCTCTCGGATGTTTAGAAGTCTCCAAGTTTCCCTCTCTTTCCTTTCACTCTGATTTGGGAAGTGGAAATAATGTGTATCACAGTCTCTGTTAGGTTCATTTCAGGAAACTCTGGGTCAAGTGACATGACAGGGTCACCTGGTAAGCCTGAGATAGGCCTTTTGGCTTCTTGCCCAGGGCCTTCTGCTGATGTTGTCTGCCTTTCCAATAAATTCAATCTGATGGAATAAAAGTTAAGTTGAACTCCATATAAATCAGTTGTCTCCATCTAAATCTAATAAAACAAAGAAATATTTATGAAGATTCTTGACCTCTCATCCTGGGACTGTATGTGGAGACAAGGTTTTTTGGGGATGGGGTGGGGGTAGGTAACAAACATATAAAACAAACAAAAGTGATAAAGGTTGTGGGATATGCCATGATTAATTCAGCTACTTAGGTGAAAATAAATTCCAATAAAAGGATGGAGAGGTCTCTTTTTTTAAACTTATACTATTATTTATCTTATATATTTTCTTGAGAATTTCATACATGTATATAATGTGTTTTGAACAGATCTATCCTGGTTTCTTTCCTTCTAATTTCCCACCTATTTTCCTCACCACTTTTCCCTTCCAATTTCATCTGTTCTCACTTTTAAAAAACTGACAGAGTCTACTTAATAGTGCCTGTATTTGCATGGGTATAGGATCATCTCCCGGGTTAATAAGGAGTTTTGGGGGAATTTTTATTCCTGAAGAAAACTTATTTTCTCTACAGCTGCCAGTTTCTAACAGGGTGGAATTTCACGAAGCCCTCCCTTATCCATGCCAAGATTTTAGCTAGGTTGATCTTGTGTAGATCTTACACAGGCAGTCACAGCTGCTGTGAGTTCAGGTGTGCAATGGCCCTGTGGCCCTGTGATGTCTAGCAGTCTCTTATTCTCTGTGTGCTAACCAGTTGTGAGTCTCTGTACTTATTGCCATCTACTGAAAAAGCAAGTGTCTCTGATGAGGTGTGGGTATTAGGATCTCCTTTCCGGCCTATGATCTGGCAAGTCACAGGTTTTTGGTTCAGTTAACAGTACCAGGCACGAGTTCTATCTTGTGGAATGGGCTTTAAATCCAATTAGAAGTTGATTGGTTACCCCCATAATACACCAGTGGGCATACTTTTCAGGGTGTACATTTGAAACCAGGAAACTAGTAAGGGGTCATAGGAATTTCAAGGGAAGGGGATTGAAGACAGGTGGTATGAAGGGGGAAAGGAAAATACGGAGCAGAAATGATTAAATGGGGTGGGTGAATGGCAGTGCAGGGTAGAGGAGGGAGTATGGGGAGGGATAACAACATGAAAGACCTTTGGAAGCCTACTACTGTAGAAATTCCCTAAATATACATATTCATATATAAAGAGTTTAAATTGAGTTATCTTCTAATGAGGGTTGCAGGGTACAAGGCCTCTCCTAGACACCAAAGACTATCAAATATATAGTCTAGTACCAGGTATGGGTCACCTGCTTTTGAGCTGTTGGCCAGTGGGCTTCCATAACTCCTGTGGAAAAAAAACAACAACATTGCAATCTGATGCCATTGTGCTTGGTTACCCTCAAGAACTTCATGATAAGATGTTATTGATTCTGAGCGGTGGTGGCGGCGCATGCCTTTAATTCCAGCACTTGGGAGGCAGAGGCAGGTGGATCTCCGTGAGTTCGAGGCCAGCCTGGTGTACAAAGCTACACAGAGAAACCCTGTCTTGAAAAAACAACAAAAAAGACATTATTGATAAAGATGCTTTCCAGACCTTCATGATAAGATCATATTAATGATTTATTTGAGTCATAGAACCTGGAGAAATCAAACTGGTACTGTGGGAAAAAAGTATTTAACAGTCTCGCCCTGCTAGGAGAGCTCTATTGAATATGGACTGGTTTTTATACTTGTCCATCAATATCTTGGAGCAAGATATTAAAATGATTATAGAACTGAGCAAGATAAAGAGGCCCATGAGAAAAGTTCTAGAGATGAGGAGGTGCTGAGTGTGTTCCAAACAAGTGAGAGAATGAGTTGAGATGACTGGCCCACAAGTTGTATGCGAAGGGCTGAAGACTTGGGCCAAACCATTCCTAGCTGAGATTGCCACAGTCTTGGGGCCAGAAAAGCTAGGAACATCTTGTTCAAACTCCTCCCTTCACACTTGAGAGCCCAGCTAAGTGGCATGTTCTGCCCCTAGTTAGAAGGCCATGGGCTCTCCCGACCCTTGACCTATTGCTTTGTCTAGCATGCACCTCAGCCATCCAGTCCACACCCATTTGAAGTATCCTGTCTCTGTTTATTCAGTTCTTCATTTGTTCAACAGGGTGTTTCACAGCCTCTCTCTCTTCAGCATTTTTCCAAGGTTTGGGACTCTAGTAAGTGATATCAGAAAGAGCCCTTCCTTTGTGAGGTTAATACTTTCCTTGCTGCACTTGAGGTTTTTTTTTTTTTTTTTTTTTTTCAGTAAGACCTCATCATGCAGTAAGGCTTCTCTCCTTTAGGATTCCATGCCTTTTACCCCCACTGCTGGAGACAGATCCCAGGGCTTTGTCAGTATCAGGCAAGCACCCTATCATTGAGTCAAACCCAAGGCCCTGGCTCTGTGGATATGGTAGACATATCATGTATCTTGTGTCATGTGCCAAGCATTTGCATGTTTACTTTCATCAGAAGCCAATCATGGCTGCATGAAGTATAGATGGACACATGATGAAACAGGTTGATGGGAGGTTGACACAGAAACCTCTTTCTCACAGCCAATGAGGGACCACGTGCTTGACCCTTCCCTAATCAGGCTCAATTTTATACCCTTTGTGCTGTTCTAGACCCACTGGATATTTTATCTTGCATTCATTGTTATTTGATCTTTATTCTCCTCTGCAGTACCATGACCCCTTAATGACAGATATATTAATGTCTTATTCCCTGTTAATATGTTACCCTTCATGACAAGATAGATTTTGCATATATGATTAAGTTAAGGGTTCTGTGATAGGGAGATGATCCTGCCTTATCTGGGTGGGTCCAATATCACAATGGGGCTTACTGGAGGGATCAGAAAGATAAGCATGAGACAGAGGTGAGGATATGAAAGTGGAGGCAGAGGTTGAAGTCACATGGCCATGAACCAAGGAATGCAGACAGTCTTTAGAAACTGAAAAAGGCAAGTAGAAGGATGTTTTCCTGGAGCCTGCAGAAAGGGCTTCAGCCCCTTAGACGCCTTGACTTTAGCACAGTGAAACTAATGCTTAACCTGTGAGATATCATACACGTGTGTTAGTTGAAGCCCCTTCGTTTTGGGTAGTTTGTCTTAGCATCAATAGACAAAACTACCATATTCCCATGCATTGCATCCTGAGGAGAAGGGAGACACCAGGTCAGCTTGCTGTCTTTAGTAACAGCCTCCCATTTGTCACATGCCAATAAAGCAGGTGCTATGCATTTTCCACCACTTTCTTGCAGTTCAGCTCTAAGATCCACCTTTCTTCCAGTTTGAGTATGGAGTCTTATATTAAGATACGATACTGTAGTACCTATGCTATATCCTGTCTGCTGATCTGAGTGGTGAGTAGGTTGAATATCTGACAGCAATTGACACTTTTGGAGGTTTTCTCAGCTGATGATGGGCCTGCACTAGAGAGATGTGGGGTACTAGGGCTAGAAAGGGCAATGTTTATGTTGGACAATTTGGGAGGAAAACAAGAAGTACAAAGGATTTTGATAATGCCTTAAGGTATGGCCAGTGACATGACCAGGTATCTCAAACTTCTTGTTACTGAGGCACTCTGAACCAATATGTAGGACTTCTTTTAGCTACTATTAGAAACATTCATTCTTATCATTTTGTGTATTTAATAATATAGATAGAAGTGAGAAGCCTGTTAGGTTATGCAAATGACTGTAGAGCTCACAGTAGAGTCCTCAAAAGTATCCAGACCATCAAAGTGTTACTAGACCAGGGTTTCTCTGCTATGGCACTCTTGGTATTTGGGGAAAGATGGTTGTTTGTTGGGAGGTGGTAGCATGGGATGGTCAGCATTATTCCTGGCGTCTATTCACTAGATCTATATGCTGGTAACAATCCTTTCCAAAACTCAATTTAAGGTGATCAGAAATGTTTCCAGACATTAGCACATGCCTTTGGTGGGCAGGCTATATCCCTTGGTTACTGTGCTTGGGTGGCTGTATTTTGATTCAAGCAGATCAGTAGTTCCTCTGGTACTATAGGTAAGCAGGTAATACCATTGAGGACTGATTTCCATGAAGAACAGAAGTTCTCCATAAGCATCTGAGAAGCCTTGAATCAGCATATGGAACTTTGGGAAAATGTGTTAGTATACATATTGCTGCATTTTGAGGGTAATCTCAACTGATAGGTATTTATGGTATATACATATATACAGTGGCACAAAGGAAAATGAATGTATTCATACTTCATTGTTTGGAGCTACCTGGGGCTGCAATGGTTCCCTGTGTTGCATGTGTGAGTGTATGTACACCTATGTTTGATATTGGCAGCCTAAAATCCTCTGATCCATGGAGTACCCCACTTGAGTGCACTGTAAAGCTGTGAGAGAGTTGCTTCTGCTTTTGTTCAGGTCTGGAAATGCACAGCAAGCATACACATTTCGAAAGCCTGCTTGTGGGTCTGTGTGATCCTCAGTGTTTTTCATCTGGAAAATTCTCTATGTCTTTAAATGGAAGGGGCTCAGGGAATGAGTGGGAAGAAGATGAGAGGAATGTTAATGCAAAGAACGAGGAGTGCAGCCAGGCTATCTGTACCACCCCCAGGTGGCTAGTTGTACAGTGTTGGTGGGTGAGCCACTGAGACAGACAGGACATCCTGAGCAGCTCCTAAGTACCAAACTCATTCCTATCAGGTGAGAAAACTGCTACCTGGAGCTTGGTCATGTAACATGGATATTTCTGCCTTTTAAAAAACTCTGTCTCAGAGTGTGGAGTTGACTCTATTACCCTTTTAATTAGTATGTCTATTGCTTAGTTTTAAAGATTTGAGATTTAATTCTCATACTATAAGATAATCAATTTTAAAGGGATATGACTTAGTGGCTTTGTTATATTAATGAGGCTATCAACCATCACCAGTATTGTACCCCCCCAAAGAAAACATGTTCATTAGCAGCCACTCCCTATCTACACCCAAAGCCAGTGAGTGTATCATCTCATAGACGTCTTATGGGGTTGCTCCTGGATAATTATTTGTAATATTCCTTTGTGTCTTTTTCAAAATGAAAAGTTAGGAAAACAAATTTGGAGATTGAAGGAACTAAGCAAAAATCTAGCTGTCTAAAAGAAATCTCCTTTCTTTTATCTCATCCATATTTTGTTCTGAGTTGTCTACACAATACCTAACACATAAATGTTGAATGTAATCATACATATGGGGACAGTGTTTACTGGTGTATAACCATAATTTTATATTTCTGTATTTCATTGAGTTTTTCTCTTATGTTCTACCATACTCAAAAGGAAATCCTTCTTACAAAGATGTCAGTGCCTCTATTTTGTTAGAATGGTTTCTCCTTATCTTGACTGAAGATGGGATCCATCTGTAGTTCTTGATAAAATTCTAGCTGCTATTAGATACTAGGTCTCAAATAGGGATGGTGTTAACCTCCACAGGACATCTAACAGTATTTGGAGACATTATGATTGCTACAACAGGGGATGACATATAGTAGGTGGAAGCCAAGGAGGGTACTAGGTATCCTACACAGAGTTATGTACAATGCATATGATAGTCCTCATAACAAAAGTGACCCAGCCCTAAATATTGATAGTGCCTGACAGTGAACTAAGTCAGACATTTAGCATAGAAGTCTACAGTTGGTTGATACAGGATTCCATGGTCCAGATCTGTTTTGGTTGAACTGGGATATGAGGTATGGTGCAGGAATGGTTGAAGAGATGGTCTTTACCCCCATAAGGTGATGTGAAGCTGAATAATGTACTGTGGTGGTTAAGGAACTGTACTGCTGCCATTGTGCTAGGAAGGAGCTGGTTGTGAAGTTGGGATAACACCTTGCTAAGGTGTGTAGATAGATGAATTACACCTCTGGAATATCTATCTACCCTTAGTACTTTTTCTCATGAAGAATTACACATGTCTCCTTACCTTTTAAGGCAGTTAAACTTGAGTTTCTGTTTTTTTCCAAGACACAAAGATATATTCATTTATGTTTTCTCCCCAATGTCATCTGTAGTTTTCTTCATGGCATTCTTTTTTGTTTTGTTTTGTTTTTGTTTTACGAGACAAGTTTTCTTTGTGTAGTCCTGGCTGTCCTGGAACTATCTCCGTATACCAGGCTGTCCTCAGCCTCCTGAGTTCTGGGATCAAAGGTATGTACCACCACCACCCAGCATCTTTACGGCATTCCTACTGGGGCCATAGCCTGTCACTAAGTACATACACTCCCACTTATTTTCCTTATTTGTAATCATTTTGGTTGCCTGTAATACTTATGATGAAGTACTTTAATTGTAATGTTCCTGTGTCCCTCCCTCCCTCCCTCCCTCCTTCCTTTATTTTTTTCTTTCTTTAATTCTCTCTCCCTCCCCCTCTCTATTTCTCCTTCTTTCTTTTTCTCTTTTGCTTCATGTTTGCCTTAGAAAGGAGATGATGTTTTTAAATGTAGGGTAAAAATAATGTCTTTTGTTTTATTTATTTGTTTTAGCACACTTCTATTTTGGAATGTTTTAAAGTTATTGAAGGGTTGTAAAATTTGGGTAGCTCCCCCATTGTTAAATTCTAATCTTATCATAGTAGCTTTGCTGAAATTGAGAAGCCAATCTTGATCCAGACTACTGGTAGGCAAAATCTAGACATTTGGATTTTGCTTATACATTTTCCCTAATAGCATTCCCTCATCTCCTCCTCCCCTTCCACCCTCCCCCTACACTCCAGGTTCCCAATTTACACAGGAGATCTTGTCTTTTTCCTTCACCAGTATTTCTTTTTTTCTTAAAAATAACAAAAATACATTTAATACATTTTAAAAATTAAACAAAACCAATACAGCAAAAAGAAAATAATTAATTCATTGATGTTTTAAGATATAAATAAATATCTATTGCATTTATATTTGATAATTGATGATATTATTCATTTCTTCTCTTTTTACATTACTTTTGTCTTTTGAACTTATCAGTTCCTAGAAGAGGATTGTTGAAATAATCCCAGCACTTGTGAGGCAGACCATCTCAAGTTCAAGGCCAGTACAGTCTACATACTTCACCAGTATTTCTACCAATGTGTCTTTTCTATGTCAATAATGTTTTAGAACCAAACAGTCTTTTATTGAGGCTTCATGGATTTTGGAGTCATGGAGCTTGGGAAATCAGTTGTGAGGGACAGTGACTCTGTTCAGATTAAGGTGGTGGCATATGGAAGCTTGCATATACTTTTTAAGAAGATCACAGATATCTGCAAGTCAAAATGTAGCTCCTAAAATAATGGAGACTTGGTTTGAAATGGGCAGATTGACCTAGAAATTCCTTTCACCTATCCTGTTGCTGAATGAGTTTATGCTCCTGTACTTAACCATCATCAGCCTAGATATATCACAAAAGATTTGTTCCACAGTGGGTCACAGAAAACTTTCCATGCTTTTCCAATACAGCTTGAAATAGTGGGGTATAGTCCCAGGTACAGGGTAGTTTTTACATAAAAGGGAAATTATTTGGCAAACATCAGAAACATGATGCTTAGTGACACAATGAGACAAAGACAACAGATTGTATAATCTGATTGCTACTGTGTACAGAAAATATAAATTTGTAGAGGTGGAAAGTGGATTAGTGAGAAGTGAGAAGAGATGGTATTGGCAAAAGGCAAGAGATATCTTATTGGATAATGTTCTAAAACTGAAATATGTGTTGTACAACTCACTAGGAAGAGTTTATTGTATGATGGCTATAGCTAGTAGTGTTTTTATAAGCAATTTTAAAGGGTAAATCACTTTAAAATTCAGATAGATACCTTGACTTTGTTGGAGAGATCAGACTATGTAAATTAGACTTGCCAACCTCCTACCATGCAAAAGGATTTGGGGGTTTCTCAAAATGCCTATACAATTGTCAGGGCAAGGTGCCAAGAAGCCACATGTTGCTATTGCTTAGGAGCTTTGCCAACTGTAAGAGAAGAACAATACTATGCAACAGCCTGGTAATCATTACTGAGACAGCTAACTTTTTCACTCAGAGCCATTGATCTTGTAGGATGACTCACTCATATTTCTGTTTGTTTTAGGAAAGTTGAAGTGCTGTCTGGATATATGACAGGATTGGGAGAAAAAAAGATTTGTGAATAGAGGGCCAATTTGATATTTGGACCTTTAAATATCAGTGTTCTTTTCGGAATGTTTTGGAGATGAACCTCTGAAAATTGTGTTACATGTTTTTTTTTTTGTATTTTTTAAAATTAGCATTTGAACCGGTGGCCAAAAGCAGGGTGAACACTGACCTTACATTATATCACTAACAATGTGGACTGATTGCAGACATGGGACAGCCTTGACGTACTTCCGACTCTGCTATTTGCTGTGATCTTTCTGATACCGTTTTGTCTTCTATAAAATGTAGTAGAAATATTTGCTTTCTAGGTGCTTTTGAGGATTCAGTAAGATGGTATAGACACTTAGGTGCGTGTCTACTGTAGAACAAGTACTACATTTTATTGCTTTTCATTGCTTTTCTTTTGTTTGTGTGGGGGTGTGGGGGCATTCTCATGTATGTGTAGGTGCACATGTGTGCATATGCATATGGAAAGTCAGAGAACAATCTCCAGTGTCATTCCTCAGACTGTTCACACACACACACACACACACACACACACACACACACACACACACACACACACACACAGTGGAAAGCAAGGAAGAGTTAACTTCATTGTAAGCTTAGGTATTTTCCTAGCAGCATGTGCCCAAAGCTGTAAAATATCTTCACCCCTAGGTTCACAAATTCCATTGAAAGTGGTGTTTCTCAGCCAGGGATAATTTTTGCCTTCAAGGGGACATTTGGCAATGGTTGAAGACATTTTTGGCTGTCACAACATGGTGGTGGGTGGGGGTAATGTGGGCTAAGTTCATGTAGTGGGTTGGAAGCCAGTAACATTGATCAGCATCCTACCAAGCCCAAGATGGCCACTCATAACAAAGAAAGAGGTATCTCTGGTGTTTACAAAGTTGAGACCAAGCAGTCCTACCTTGTCCATATGGGGCATACAGTGTAGTGATAAAAGAACAATAGTGAATATGTTAGTATCTTCTAAGGTGAAAATTCTGCTTGAAGGAGGTTGATGGGGAATGTGATACATATAGGTAGCCATTTTGTAGAGAATATCAGGAGAAGCCTGTCCACATTCAGGCAATGGTATTTAGCTAATTCCTGCAAAAGGTCAGAAGGGATCCTGTTATCTGGGTAAACTGTCTTTTAGGGAGAAAAGAACCACAGAGGCTTAAGTGATACAAAATGAGCCAGCTGAAAGGTGATATTTGTAGTGAAACATCTATTAACAGGGGATCTGGATTTGATTCTAAATAGGCTAGGAAGTCATTCCACTTGAAAGATTTAACGTCACTGGGGTGCTCTCAGTGTTGTAGGAGACTAGGGCAGTAGAAGATGAGGCATAAGAACTAGTTAGGAGATAGTGGTTTTCCTTAGAGTCAGGCAGTGATGGCTGAGGGCAGAGAGGAAGTGGGAATGCTCTCAGACATAGACGTATGTGGTTTCTTAAGGCTCTGGATGTGTGTAATTCACCCTTCCGGAGGCCCTCTCTCAGATTCCCTGTCAGCTTGGTGAATAACATATCCTACAAAACAAAAAACAAACAACAACAACAACAAAAAAAAAACCAAACGGACATTCAGTTGTAACAGTTAGATTAGCACAGATGAGATGGCATTTTTGTATTATCCCCAGTTCTTCTACTGGGGCTACAAGGAATTTAGTGTGACAGAAAATGCAGGGCAATGTATACATTATGTTCTCACAATTTTAATACATTCATAAGATGTAGTACATTAAAGATGGAATTCATTGAGGAGAGCCATACACTTTATGAAAGCCCATGTGTTATAAGTGATTGTACTTAGAAAGTTTTATTATTATTATTATTATTATTATTATTATTATTATTATTATTATTTCAAAGTGGTGATTGCTTGATAATGGGTAAAGTGACTAAGAACTTGAAGTGACAAGGCTTGAGTCTTTGGTGATCACCCTCATAGACACGTCCACTACACACCTTACATCAACACTGACTTTTCTTCAACCCTGTGGTCTTGTTTTATTTGCTATACATATACTTATTCAAAAGGTATTCAAGATAAATCATTCTGTGATTGACCTGGTCCAGGTTAACCTAAGATTGTCATCTTGTTAATCTCAGTATTAGAAGCCAAGACACCAGAAACTGACCTTCCCTCCTCCCCAGCCCATATCATAAACCTCCAAAATGTCACCATGTACATGGCATATTGACAAAAATGTCAAGGATTACCAAGAATAGCTTCTTGCATTCATATGCAGTTACAAGAGAAGGACAGAGTAGCTTTCGAGTTTCAAGTGCCACTGCAGTGGCTTCAACCAACAATTCTTGTTTGGACAACCTCCAATGCTAAAACCTTGGGTTTTTAGAAATATGCCATACCTTGAATTTTAAAATATGAACACATGTACTTCTTGTCCTTCCAGAGTTGTCAATAGAATTATTTCTGTTGTTCCATTTATCACATACAGATAAATGTAGATGGCTATAATGTTTTACATAAACTGGTGACTGCTTTTTTTCCTGAGTCATTGTCAGTGTCTCAGTTTACAAGCTTGTGCAAGCTCAGTCAATATTTGATGGAATATAAAGTCTGGATTTCCTTCAGATGTACTCATTTTCTCTTGTCACTTAGAGATACATAGTGCATTCTTCTCATCTGTTTAGGGACTGTTACAGGCAACTTTCACTGTTTGCAGTGAACCTCACCCCTTTTATGCACCAGTGAAAATAACAACTTACAGCTTCATTTCAGGGACAAGCACTTCTTTCTGCCTCATTTTGGAGTTCTGAAACCATGTAGATTAACCACAACCAAGTAGTGGGAAGAAGGAGTTAAGCTTTTTTTTCTTCTACCTTCATGTCCCATGAGACCAGTTAGGAGACAATCCTTGCCAAGCCTGTAGCTTGGATCTTCAGGTCTTCTGTAAATTGTGAGATCTTCACTGATCATTTTAGAGAGGCAATGAATGTGCCTCTCTGCCTTTTATGTCTTTTCTATGGTCTTTAGGACTCACTGTTGTTGGATTGCTCTTCCCTTCCACCTAGAGTTAATGAAAGGACCTCATCATAATCCAAACTACTGAAATAAATGGGAATCAGGAAATTTTCCATGAAGCAAACCTATGACATAATAGCACCTCAAGTGTGAGTTACTGAAATTGGTTTTGTTGAAGTTGTTTGCTAGCAATGTTTGCAAAAGTTTGTAAGAGAGAGAGAGAAAAAGATAGATAGAGATATAGAGAATGAATGTGTGTGTCTGTATTTGTGTTTTCTCTCCAAAATGATGGATCCACATTAAATTCTTCTATTAATTAATGGTGGGATTTTTTTGACGAAACTAGTGCTCCTAAGTTCTTTATTCCTCTCACAACACTTGTTTTAAAAATACAGATGAAATAGAACAGAAGTATAGCTTTTGATTCTGTAGCATGCTGTCATTATCTGCAAAGTTCATGCTTTAAAAACCTCCAGTAAGTTTACAAAAACCACTTAAAAATCTTAACTGTCGCCGGAGAAATGGCTCAGAGGTTAAGAGCACTGGCTGTTCTTCCAGAGGTTCTGAGTTCAGTTCCCACCAACCACATGGTGGCTCACAACCATCTGTAATGAGATGAGGTACCTTCTCTGGCATATAGAGATACATGTAGGCAGGACACTGTATACATAATAATGAAAAAAAGTATGAAAAAATGTCCAGGCAGTAGTGGCACATGCCTTTAATCCCAGCACTCAGGAGACAGAGGCAGGCAGAGCTCTGTGAGTTTGAGGCCAGCCTGGTCTACAAAGCTACACAGAAAACCCTATCTCAAAAACTAAAAAAAAAAAAAAATTAGTAAGAAACATCTGTCTTTAGCTGCATGTGGCCTGTGGGTTGGACACACACCTGATATTAGACCACAATTCTTTCAGTAATTAGATCTTACATTTACTGAAATGACAGTCCAAAGGGGACAATTCTACAGAAGCAAGGAAAAGAAGATGCTAGAGAAAGTTGTCATTTGTAACCTGATCAATGAAAGGACAAATAAATAAATCTAGTGATCCCTCATAGTTACTACTCCAGTGACTTTTTAAAATTAAATGGTATCAAATTCATGGATCTCTGATTTAACACCCAATTTCTGAAATACCTGCAAGAACTATCTACAGTGAAGACAATTGCAACATCATAGACTTGAAGCCTACTTTTATGGTGAGCCTTGCTCCACATATTCCCTGCAGGATTCACAAACCCAAATTGCTGGCCCAGCAGCACTCCTGTGGCCCTTCCTATCTAGTGAAGTATCTAATAACCACTGGCGTTTGGTGCAGCTCCTTTACCCCCCTGAGGAACTGGTCCATTACTGTTTTCCCTTGTTTAGCACTTATAACAAGCAAGCTGATTCTTTTTTGTTTTGTTTTGTTTTTGTTTTTGTTTTTGTTTTTGTTTTGTTTTTCGAGGCAGGGTTTCTCTATGGCTTTGGAGGCTATCTGGAACTAGCTCTTGTAAACCAGGCTGGTCTCGAATTCACAGAGATCTGCCTGCCTCTGCCTCCTGAGTGCTAGGACTAAAGGCGTGTGCCAACACCGCCCAGCACAAGCTGATTCTTGACAAGGGTTCTCTAGTTCATTTGTAATGCACTCTGTTTTGCTGTCAGATTATATGACCATCTGGCATCCTTACCTGCTACTTTTAAATCCTAGATGCAAGTACAATTAACCTGGGGAGCTTGATAATAATTATATATTTGTACTTAAACACACACACCCACACAAGCAAGCACGCACACATGAACACAGCCCCTTTCCAGAAGTTTCTGATCAGTAGGTCCTAGGACACCGGTGATATTCATTACCCCTCCTCCCACACATAAAAATATCCAGGCTAAAACTTAAAATAAAACTTAATATTAATTGCTAACATTTTAAACTGTATAATTCAGTAACATCCAGTATATGTACAGTGTTGTGCAACTATCACCTTTATCTTGTTCCAAGACATTTTCATCAGCCTCAAAGAAAGACCTGTACCTATTAAGTTGTTACTCTTCATTCCTCCTCACCTCCAACTCTAGGCAACTACTAATCTACTTCATTGATTTATGAATTGATCTGTTCTGCACTTCTCATGTGACTAGAACAGAGTATGTGTCCTTTTACTTTAGGATTTTACTTAGCATAGTGATTTCAAGATTCATCTGTGTTACAGTCTGTGTCAGTACTTCATTTTCTTTTATAGTTTAGTAATATTCCATTATATGGATAGGTCATGTTTTATTTATTCATTTATCTATTGATGGACACTGGGGGTATTTCCATGTTCTGAATACTGCAGTCATGAACATGTGTATATAATTGTTTGGATAGGGAAGATTTAACCTTAGAAACTGTAAATGCTGGCACATGTAAAGGAACAGTTATAAATGCCATTGTATTATTTCTTTGGAGCAGAGGTGGGAAATGAGGATCAGGATACAAGTTTGATGTTCTGCTGACCACAAAAATATTTATGTTTATGTTGAACAGCTAGTTTCCTGCTCCCAGCTTCTTTCATGCTCTGAGTCCCTCCCACAGGGTGAGTGTGTTGGGCAGTAGGGATTTGTTATTTGTTTGTTCCCTGGTAGAGCTGAATTCCTTGAGGTTAACTCCTGGCACTGAAGATCTCAAATAGCTTTTCTTCAGTGAATGTTTAAGCAAATGCATAGCACTTTGCAGTCTTCATGGAGCTTTTGCTAGGGTGGGGTCCTTTAGTGCTCTCATCCTTAGCCAAGGTGACATGCCTGAGGCTTATGAGCATCATTTATCCCAAACTTCCTACACGCCTCACCTGGCAAGTGTTCTTGGTACGTGCTATCTGGCTGCCCAGGCTGTTCCCCAGGAAGGCTTTCCCATCTCTATGCTCAGCTTGCAGGGGTCATTGCACATTAAGGTACCCACCTGGGTTGGCTCACAACCATTTGGTCATATGTAATGTGTTACAGAGTAGTAGGGCCTGTAGTAAGAGTGACTGGATGGCCCTAGTCATCATGAACTTTTTTTTCTTTAGGGACTATTATCCATGTGTGCCAGCTGCTCATTTGTAAGGATTTATTTATTTCGGATTTTGAAATGCAATCTTCTGATTTTAACTTCTAACAGCCCACTGTAGCAATGGCAGATTATCCCCAGGGCCAACCCAGAAAGCCAGACAGAGCAAGTCTATATGTGGAAGTGGCATGGGCACCTCTGAAGTCATATGATTCTAGCTTTCATGATCTAGCCAAATGTGCTCATAGGCAGAGAGAAAGGAGAACTCAGAAAGAATTCATCTGTAACCCACTTGCCCTCAGGGATTGCAAGAACGGGAGGCCATGCTGGATTCTCGATCAACTTTTTTAACAATTGGTTTCTTTTATTTTCCTATGCACACCAATAACAACAGTTACAGCTAAATTTGGGGGTCTTTTCTCAATCCCAAACAAAGGAACCAAAATGTGATCATATATCAAGTAATTTCTCCCTAACAATCTCATAAAATCATTACAGTGTCTTGTTAAACATCCCTTAAAAGTTATTGTGCTGGGGATGTAGAGTACTTGCCTAGCATGACAGTACAGCACAAAACCAGGTGTGGTAATTCCAGTACTAGGGGAATGGAGACAAGAAGATCAGAATTTAAAGGACATCATCAGCTTGCTAGTGCATTTGAGACCAGCCTGGGCTACTTGAGACTCTGTCTCCAAAAAAGAAATGAAAAGAAAAGAAAATCCCAGGTAGGTTTCACAAAGATTTGAATTATGTTTGACTATTCTCTGTCCATATCAAACCCCATATGGAGTTAGTTTTCAGTGAATTACATTTATTTATTTATTTTTGTTTCTCTGCTTCACAAACAGTTCTGACTGTCTTGGAACTCACTCTGCAGACCATAGCGGCCTTGAGCTCACAGGGATCTCCCTGCCTCTGTCTCCCAAGTGTTGGGATTATAGCTACACGCCACCACTGCCTAGCTATATATTTTTATACCTATACACATTTTAGCTATTTTTATAGATGGGACCAGGTGTTTGGGGCCACAACATTTTCTTTGATGGAAAACATTCTACACATTGGGATTTGTTTAGCAGCCTTTGTTGTCTCCACTCTTAAGATACCAGGAACCCTGCCCAATCTGTTCTTATGGTAACTGAAAATGAGTCTCCGGACATTGTCAAGTGTCCCTTGAGAAGAATAGTGGTCTCTTAACTAGTGTGATTAGTGAAGTGAAAGGTACCAATCAACATTCTTTTAATTTTAGAACTTGACTCACTGCCTGTGTTTACCCCTTATTTTGCCCAGTCTTCTCTGAAGATTCAGGGTCTTCCATTGTCCTTGGCTACCATTGCTGAATGCCTCTGGATTAGGGCCTCCAACAGCAGATGTTTCTTTTCTCATAATCTTGGAAGCCAGCATGCCTAAAACATATTCTGGCACAGTTTGTTTCTAGTATAGACTCTTTTTATTTCTTTGCAGACAGTTACCTTCTTACTGTACCCTAACAAAACAAAGAGAATAAGCTCTAATTTCTCTTCATCTTCTTTTGTGACAATATCTCACTATGTAGCCCAGGCTGGGTTTGAGCTCGACATCTTATTGGCCTTGCCTGCAGTCTGGTCCTAATCTTACAGGGACATCTGCCCTACAAGATTAGGTCCTGTGTCCTTAAGAAAATATTTAATTTTTATCACCTTTTCAGAGGCCCTATTTCCAAATAATGTTATTTCCTAGATTATGGCTTTAATATGAACTTCTTGTGGCACATAATTTAGTTCATAGTATTATACCATTAGCCCTCAAAATTCATGTCCTTCTTACATAAAAACTATTTTTTTCCATTTTATCAGCCCCTAAAGTCTGAATTCATTCCACCATCAACTCGAACATCTGATGCCCAAAGTTTCTTCTAAATAGCATCTAAATCAGATTTGGCTAAGACTCGTGTGATTCATTCTGGGGCAAAATTCCTTTCCAACTCTGAACCTGTAGAACCAGACAAGCTATATGCTTCCTAAATACACTTGTGGAACAGGCATATGGTAGAGAAAGAATCAGGAAAGGAAGGAGGTAGCAGGTTCCAGGCAAGTCTCAAATCTGACAAGGCTAATTCCATAAAAATCTAAGGCTGATGTCTAGTCTTTGGCTTGATGCCCTACTTTTGCATTACCAACATGACTCTGCAAATACCTTGACTCTGAAACCCAGAGGGATACATTCTAGTCCCTGGGCCTGTGGTAGGAGGGGCTGACAGCTTTGGTAGTTTCTGAGTTACCTTCAGGGTAATTCTTTGTTTGTCTCAAAGATAAGTTTATGTTCATTTTGGAGCATCTCTACAGCTTCATCATTTAGGTTCCAAGAAGCCTGACACCATTTATTTTGTCCTGATTTCTGTATCCCCTGGAGTTCAAACTGGCAGTATTCACTAACTTGATGCCATGTCTATTCATGACAGCTGTTAAGATGGCTGCTTGATTAACATTGTGGGGAAATGTCTTTAGGCACTGCTTGTCCAGCACAACTTTGGCATTCCTTTCATATCATTTCTATTTCCACACTTTTCCTTTGCCCCTTTCCATCAATCTTTAGGTCCATTAATCAGTCCACCCACGAGTTTTGCTTCTGTCCTTACAGTCCTATCTGGACGTAGAAGACTCTGGGGTCCACACTAGGTCCTGGGAGATAAGACTTCTTCATGATAGTGGGGATAACTGAAGACACTTGTGTTTCTGTAAGGACTTGGAGCAGAGTAGAGAACCTTGGGATCACGACTGCCTGGGCAGAGGGTAAGGCAGCCTCTCCTAGGAAAAGGTAATATGGATGCATACAAGAATAGGATATTTTGAGGTTGAGTCATCTTTGGAATTAGAGCACTGGGCTGTTGTTTGGAAGATACAGAAAGAAAGGGCCTCCCTCTATGTATTCACATTCTCTGTGATGGAAATGCTAGGTCATCTCTCAAAGCCAGAGAAGCATGGACCTTTGACCTTCTTTGCCTTCTGGATCTCAAGATAACTGCTTAGTTCTTTCATGTTCCCTCTCACACCATGAGGCAGACCTTGAGCACACAAGTTTTGTGCCAACAAAGGAACTCAGCATGTAGTTCAGATAAGCATTGTTCCAGTGATACAGGTGGCCAGCCAGTTGAGCTCATTAGCAGGTTCAGTTTACCTGACAGTTCCCTTTGATGATAATGCTGAGCTCTTTTTGGACAAGGCCCAGAACTGTATCCCTGAGGGAAATAGCTTGAAACCTATGTGCACAGCCAGGCTTGGTTGGGTATGGCCTGATACGTGCATGCTAGGCTGAAGGCTTGCTAGGTTGCCTGGAATTCCGCACATATTTCACTGTATCTTCTAGAGAGGTTCAGCATGGATGCTTATGGCCTTCTGGATGCCATAGGTTCCAGAAGTGTTGCCAGATTGCCTGGGGTATATGGTAATGTGTACTGGCTTGGTTCCACACTGCTCCTGAGTTGGAAGTAGTTGGTGTGATATAGAGTATTTACTACATTTTTCCCAGTGTAGCATTTCAGCTTCTCTGCAGTTATAAAGGGGAGTTTGCTATCAGGCTACCTCATAGAGCTGTTCATAGGTCTGGCCTCCAGATGTTTTGAGTCAAATGTTGTTGCCCATTGTTCTGATCTGAGGATTTAAAAAAGAACACCCCTTCCCCGAACAAAATACAATTCATATGACTTGATTTTGAACGAAATGACAGTCCCTGCGTCAGTGCCTTTTACTTGGAGAATGGAATCCTTTATTCTAGAGGATATCTAATTCTAGCCTAGTAACTGCTAGGCTGCTTCATTTATTCATTGTTTTGCACACCAGTGTGTTGGGCTTCTTCTGGGGGTAATGTGAAACAGGTACCAGCAACAATATTTCTGCCTCTTAGGAGACTAAAACACAGAAAAGCTCATTCTTCATGTCTTTCTGGAACACTTGGAAGAAAAGCCACCAGGGTGGGTGGAATGATGAGAAATGTTCACAGAGGAAGCATAAGTGTCCCCTCCCATTAATTTTGCCACAGAATATATTGGAGATGTTATTTACCCCCTCCTGTGTCAGATACCTAGTAATTAACTTCACAGTGGCATCAAACACCCTAGCCCCATCATAACTACTCCTGTTCTAGATCTAACTCAGGCCTTCTGGTTTTCTGTCATCCTTCCCAGATGGCACCCTCCTGCCCACACCTCCCCTCTCTCTGCTGTCCACTTTCTCTGCAGCCAGGTTTGGAGAGGTATGGAGCTCTTTATCAAAGTCGGTCTGCTGTGGACACATCCTGATGCCCAGTACCAGTGTCTTTGTGCCTCCTGCAGAGCGCAGCTTGTATTCTGTATCAGGGCATTCCAGACTCTGTTCAGCAGCTTCTCTTCTAGGGTAGATCTCCAATCTACAGTGGGACTGGCTTGTCAAGGTTCAAGTGTCCTCTTCTCTTCCTCTGCACTTTGGAGGAGTTGCCTTGGTACCTACCTAGGTTGAAACCAGCTCTTCCACCTAGAGGTGAGGCTTGTTTACCCCCATGGCATTGCCCTAGGCAGTGAGCTTTGAGAATAGGCTTCTTGAAACTAGAGTTCCAAGACTAGCAGCATTGTAAGTATCCTGAGTAGGCACATTTTTCTAGGAAGATTAATGCTTATCTTTAATTCTCAAAGCGAGCCAGGTCCTAAAAAGAACCACCATCTCTGAGAGCTTATTGTGCTCTCCATCCATTCTTGGCATGCAGTTTTTATGTCATAAAAATTTGACATTCCCCACCCCATGCCTTTAAAAGTTCATAGATGCAGCTGGTGATACAAGCAAAGATGCATTTATTTATTTACTTACTTACTTACTTATTTTTTCAAGACAGGGTTTCTCTTTAACAGCCCTGGCTATCCTGGAACTCAACTCTGTAAACCAGCTGGCCTTGAACTCACAGAGATACATCTGCCTCCACCTCCTGAGTGCTGGGATTAAATGTGTGTGCCACCCCTGCCCAGCTGTAAGGTTCATTTATAAACAATGATATTCTCATGCCTAAAACAAACAAGCTAAGTGACTTCTGATGATGTGCTTTTGCAGGAAAGGTAATCAGTGCAGAAAAGGGTAAGTGATAGAATCCCTTTAACTTTTCCTCCTAGAAGTCTGGTGCAGGATTCAGCCAAGACAAATGGTGGAACTCCATCTTTATAGTGTTTGAAAAGTCTATAATGAGATCCTAGTGCCCAAGGGACTGTGACACTGCTGCCTTGGGATGTCTGGGGATAGCCAAGAACCATCCTGGGTCGCCTCCCCTGTGATGCCATTTCTAAAGAATGTTATTGTTCAGCCTCTTCCCTCTCCTTTGGCCACTGTGGTTTTCCTTTCCCATTTCGGCTGAATTCACTTCTTCCGTTGATTGTTACTATTTGTTTCTTTTTTCCCTAAATCCTTCCTTAAAACCTCCCCTTTTAAATTTTAAACACTCCTTCCTGTCTCTTATCTTCAGGAGTAAATTAAAGGATAAATTATTATAATATCGTATTATTTTTTAAGAGACTGTGTCAAAATCCATTGTAGCATTTTGGAAGTATGAAAAAATAAAAGAAGCTGGTCAGTTACTTGCCTCAAGCTTTCACCAAAGTAATCATTATTAGAAATCCTCTCGTATATTATTTAAGGAACTTCTCAAGAGAATAATGATGATAAAACAGCCATTGAAAAGCAGAGTATGGGGGGCACATCCTGATTATTCTAAAGTGGTCTTGGAACCCTTCAATTTTGCTTAAAATGTGGCTGGTTCGGCATGCAGGCTTTGATTGGTCTCATCTATATCTCTTCTTAGTTTTGTGTTCCGGAGCTCAGTTTGTGCACAGGTGAAATGGGTATGGAGTGCAGGGTTTCTGTAGGCCAGACAAAGTCTACCACCTCTCAAAATTGGTATGATAATGAAAGAAAAGTTCTCTTGTTTGTCTGAGCATGGTGCTGGCCTCAGCAGTCTGGCCGTAGAGATGGTTGCAAACCTGGCAGGGTCATAGCTGTAGGTGATTCCATGCATTGAGTGCTTTAGCATTTAAATGATTGGGCACATCTATGCATATATTGGAGGTTTCTGAATCTATTGATTCAGTCAACTTTGTATTAAACACATTTTGAAAAATTACATCTGTAGTAAGCATATACGGATCTCTTTCCTTTATGCCCAGTAAACTACATAGGACAACTACTTACATAGCATTTGCATTGCATTAGATATTATAAGCTACCTAGAGATGATTTAAAGTAGATAGGGAGGTGTGGGTAGGTTGTATACAAATACTGCATGTACCATTTTGTTGAGAGGGGCTTGAATGCACAGGGATTTTGGTACCCACCAGGGATCTTGAAACAAATTCCCCATGGATACCAAGAATGACTGTATAAATACATCCTTGAAGCATGGCTTTCCAACTATTGTTTTTACTAAGAGGACTATTTTACATAACGTACACAAATGAAATACAAGTGTAGATAGAACATACTATGCACCATAGATCCCTTATGAAATGTTATATGCTCCAATATTTTTAAAGATTTACTTTGTGTGTGTGTGTGTGTGTGTGTGTGTGTGTGTGTGTGTGTGTGTGTGTGTGTGTGTGTGTGTGTGTGAGGGACTGAGATGTTTACAGGTATTTTGGAGATATTCTGAGACTTTATTAATCATCCAATTACAGATCAAAAAAGCCAGAGCATTTAATAGTTTAAAGCAAAGTAGAAGCCGGGCGTTGGTGGTGCACATCTTTAATCCCAGCACTTGGGAGGCAGAGGCAGGCAGATCTCTGTGAGTTCGAGGCCAGCCTGGTCTCCAGAGTGAGTGCCAGGATAGGCTCCAAAGCTACACAGAGAAACCCTGTCTCGAAAAACCAAAAAAAAAAAAAAAAAAAGTAGATGACCATGAATCTAGCTTCCTCTAATGTTTCTTTTTCCTTCGAGTGTTTCATTGAAGTTAGAATCCTGAAATTGTTTCTAACTACTGCAAATTAAATATTCAATAGGAATCTCAATGTTTGAGTGTGCATTGTAAAAACAGCTGTTAGGGAGGGTGTAGGTTCCATTATATTCACCTTTTTTACAGTTTGCTGAGTTTTATTTGATTTGTACAGATGTGACCATTGTCAAAACTGCATTTCAGAGCACACACATGCTTCCTACTATCTACATATTGCTTTTCTTGCCTCTGGTTCCTTTTAGGAAAAGGTATGTTTCAGTAGCATGGCACTGCTGAGTGTCACCTTTTCTTCACCTTTACTGATGAATGAAGTGCAATGCCTGGAGATCTCTCTGGGGGCCAACTTCCTTGCTCTGAGGCCCAGGAAAGAGGACTGGCATGTCCTCCAGAGGGTACCATGGGATCCTCTGATAGTTTATAGATAGGCCTGGGGCTTGAGAGGAGCTTCAAGGTGAAGATGCAGAAATAATTTGGAGACTAACCTGTCATGTTGCAGGCCATTCTACTGGTCCAGTGTCTAAAGACAACTCTACATAAGTATACTCCACTGAGACCAGCACAAATGAAATGTGATACCAAACCTACCGTAGATGACACCTATTGAGTGGCCGGCTATATTCTGTGTCGATCAAGTCAAGTCTGACTCATCCTACATATACAACAGCACCTGCTAGGCATGCCCTAGAGTTCCACTAGGGTTGAGTCAGAGTTGGAGGAGATGCCAGTCTAGCCCTGAAGGCACCAATACTAGGGGAGATGTGACATGTAAATAGGCACATCATAGAATAGAGAAAATATTAAGACCAGCCAAAGAAAGATACCTTGCTCAGGTGCTGAGTCTAGACAGGAGGAATCTGGAACACAACTTGGAAGAGGCATAGGCATATGAACAAGAGGTGGGTGAGTAGGAACTGTGGCAAAGAGAAAGAACAGTTCCGACTGGGAGACATTGTTGGGAGTGGATAAGGGGCCAAAAGGGAGCCAAGAGTTCCCTGCTTGTTATTTTATGATTTCTGAAACCTGGTTCTTTTATAATTTCCTAGTAGGGGCCTGCAGAGTACATTTCTTTTCTACTCAGACAGCTTTTTTTGGGGGGGGCTCAGTATCAGCTAGATGGTTTTCTGCTGCCATCAGTCCTAGAAAAAAGTAATTGTACAAGTTAGGTGACATCCTAGAGCTGAGGTCTTCACAATAGAATGCATGAGCCATCAGAACCTGGATAATTGCTTTTGGTGAGCTCAAGGTAGGAAGAGCTCAATGTATAAAGCATCACAGTTATAGTTTTATGGTCACTACATTTTAAAGTGATGGTACTTTTCAGAGTATAAAGAATAAAATGTTTCAGTATAGTAGGTTCAGTAAAATACATCTTTACAATTAGTTGAACCTACTTCCTTTTTTTGAAAAAAAATTAAGTGTGTGACTTTCACTGTGTCACAGTACTACCCTAGGGAAATAATTTTACCAACTTGGCTGAACTTTTCCTTTATTTCACCTCAGTTTTTATATCATTACAGCTTATGCATGGAGGGGAACAAAACGTTTTTATGTCATCTGCGGAATGTGAGCTTGATGGGCTTACTGAGAAATTCTTTTCCTTGCTCCTGCTGGGTGACTGTGATTGGATTGGTTGGGCCTCCTCTGGGTGTGGTTTCCTTTGGGTGGTACACTGGCAGGTTGGTCTGAGGTCAACTTGCTTTTAAACTATGTTCCACTCATAGAATATTATGCTACTAAATCAGAATAATAATGACATTCTTGTAGTTTTTACAGGAAAAAAAACACAGAAGGAAAATAAACGTTTATGGAGTATGGAGTAAGTTCCAGAAGCCTTGATATGGGCTTCTGCCTTTCTGCTCCATCACCCACCTAGAAAAGAGGAGGAAACTGAGGTAGAATGAGATCAAGTCATTTGTCAACACTTGCCTACGTGTCTTGTGAATTACTGAAGACACATCATCAAATGAGATGGAATATTCAGACTTTTCACAGATTCAAATAGTCTTCCTTCTTTTGTCTGGCTCTTCAAAACTCTCCTGAGTTTTGCTTAACAAAATAGAAGTTTCTTGCTCATGTTAGTTCAGTTTGAATGGTGAAGGGGTTTCTAAGCCTGTGATCCACAGAGTCATCCATGGATCCAGGATTCTTCCCTGGTGTCGCTCACCTACCTTTTGGGAATTGCTGTCATCTACCTTCTCCTTTGCTTTTGGTCAAGAGAAAAGGGAAGAGATAAGGAATGGGGATCCTGCCAGAAGCTTATGGGACAGACCCAGAAGCAATATACATGAATTCATCTCACATTTCTTTAATTAAAGCCCAGTCACATAGCCCTGCCTAAACAAGAGAAGCTGGGAAGTGTGGCCTTTTTGTGGACTCAAGAAAACATATTATTTTTTTTCCATTATTTTGAGTAATAAGTACTCAGATACCCACAGCCTTTAATGATTAGCTAAATTGATGGAGCAGTACCATTTTATTGGCTGTTGAAAAAAGCACTTGGCACACTTCTTAATGGGATTTTTTGACATGAGTGATACTGCTGCTAGGCTGTTAGTAACACTGACCTTCAAACTTGGGTGAGTGAGCTGTGACTAGATTGCTGCTCTGAGGAAATCTTTGTCCCACAGAACATGACAGTATATAGCTTTGCAGCTAGGGGGTGCAGCAAAACATGCATGCCTGATAGGAAGTGCTCCTGGGAGGAATATGGTCATTTAGAATATGGTCATATCACACCTACTTGAAGACTTATAGACTAGTGTCACAGCTTCTTGCCACCAAAACATCGAAATAGATCTGATGATGTTCCTTTTGTTTGTCAGAAGCCATTTAGGCTGGGGGTCTCTTGCAAATGTGCTAGTGAATTGTTTGTCAGAGGAGCATGCTGCGTCCAATTATCTGTTCTCCTTTGTTTTTACTGGGCTATTGCCATTTATGAAAAGCTGTACACAGCTCTTTGCCCTGAGGGAAGATCCGGGAGCCATTTGCTCTTCAGATTAGTCCATGAGTTTATCCATGTATTCTGACAGTTTTGTGTTAGTGACAATGAAAAGATTAGCCAATGTTTACTTTCAAAAATTCTTATTCTCAAGAAGACTTTATCTTTTTGTGCAGGAGTCACAATTTTCTGTTTAGGAATTATTGGTTCTAAGAATCTGTAATTAACTGGGACCCTCAAATTTCATTAAGGCATTACATGTTAGTTGCAGTGGTTAGACTGAATTCTGCATAATATATTACTCCTCACCCTATATTCTAGAGTTAGAACTTGATAGTAAGTGACAATTTCATCTTTATACATATTCGAAATAAACATTTGAGGCTAAAACATGCATTGAAATGAGTACTACAAATGGCTTTTTAGAACTCATGTAGCAGGTTTGTGACATGGTACCTGCTATTTAAAACTGGTAGACAGGCATGGCAAGATGCCACCAAGTCTCATGAACTAAATGAGTCACCAGGTCCTACCTGGTGGAAGGAGAGAACTCCTATAAACTGTCTTCTAATATCCATGCATTCCCTGTGGCACATGCATGCCCTTGTACATATGTGCACAAACACACAATAAATAAATGTAATAAAAATTAGCAGATGTTCAATGAATTTCTCTAAAGAAGCATTGCAACTTCATTTTGGGGGCGAACAATGTCCCCAGGAATCTGCTGCTTGCTTTTTGCTGCTTGCTGCTGAGTGAGAACCTTGGCTCTGGAGTATAAATGTCATGCCACCAAAAGCTTGGAGAAACAACTAGAACAGCACACACAGTTGAATTTACCACATAAGTAACCACAAACAGACTGTGTCCAAGTTCCGGTGGACTTCGAAATATACTGGGAGCCAGGCATCTTAGAAAAGGTGAAGGAAGTTATTATAATTTCTTGAGGATTGGTTTGGCACTGAAATTGAGATTAATGGTGTCCTCTCTGAATAGCGTATTAAAAATAAGCATGCATTGGAAATATAAAGATGACTTTGTTCCAGGAGACTGGAAAATGTAGTTCAAGGGCAAGGGATTACTTTGGCCTCCTGATAACAAAAATGTGTACAGAACCAGTGCTTTACTCTCTAACCCCATTTCCTGCTACTGGCCTCTACTTTTCTATAATTTGATATGGTTAGTATGGAATGGGCTAGTTTCGTGAGCCCAGACTGGCTGGAGAGTGTAGGCTTCTAGTCTCACCTCTTCAGGCCCTGCTGCATTCCTAGGTGCTGCCTTGTACTGGGCAGAGGAATGGCTGTGAAGATATCTATGTCCTCATACCTGTAATGTGTGAGTATATTGTTTTATGTGGCCAAAGGAACTTTACAAATGTGACTCAGTGAGTGATATTTGTTGGGGAAATTATCCTGGTGGGTCCCATGTCATAACCAAGTTCTTTCCAAATGGAAGAGAAAAGCAGAAAAGACAAATGGCCTTCCCAGCAATGTTTCTTTGAAAAATAGGAGTAGGGTGCCACAAGTTACAGTTCCAGGAGCTGGAAAAGGCAAGGCAGCAGCTCCTTCCTGCCCCCACTTGTGGTTTTGTAGACTACATGTGGCTGAAGATGCAGTCCAATTCAAAATGATAAACTTAGAACATGAGACTTTTATGTTTTATTTATTCAGTCTTGTAATTTGATTGCATTGTTTATGAGCTTGAACTTTGTAGATGACAATTGTAGCATCAAAAGGATAGACATGCTGTCGAGACTTCAAAAAGTAAAGCAGGCCTGTGTAACTATGTTAGGTGTCTTCAGACCTCTGAGACTGGTCAGAGAACAATAGGTCAACAGCTAAGGCTGAGTCCTTCTGAATTGTGAGAGAAGAAACATGACTGTTTGAAACCACCACTTCGTAGTAAAAAGAAAGCAACCCAGTCTAAAGCAAGTGCTGGAGCAGTGAGATGGCTTGATGGGGACTAAGTGCCTGCTGGTCTCCAAACTGCTGCCAAAGCTGGTCTCCAAACTGCTGCCAAAGAGGCCACAGTCAGCCAACATGACCCCATGAGGTTCATCTGGTTATCCTCAGTGTAAATATTAAGAAACATGGGCTAGGGATATAGCTGAGTAGCAGTGTACTTGCCTTTGCCTGGCAGGTTTTAGGCTGTAGGTTCAGTAGCTCATACTGGGGAAGGGGGAAGGGTTAGGAAATTGAGGCTCAGGGCAAAAATGGAGTGACTCACTCAAGATTTAATTCATGACAGTACACAGTCCTTTTTGAGCTGGCACTTAGACAGCCCAGCAGGATGTGAGAGACAAAGCAAAAAGAAATTAGTCTGGGCTTCCACCATTCTCCCAGTTCATACTGCCCTGCTCTTTAAGAATGGCCAGAAGAACATAAGTCTCTCTCACATAGCAGACGCCAAGAAATATGATTTGCTCAGGGGAGAATCTACAAATCTCTGGGTGGTGGCTCAGGACAAAGAATTTGGTTCCTCTGTTTTTTAGTTTCTCCTGTATTCTTCTCCATTTCCCACATTCTGAAAATGCCGCTCAGTTCATAGCACTGTTGGGCCTTCTTGCCTGTTCCCTCAGGGTAAAGCACACTCAGGCCAGATGGACTTATTCTGAGCTCTGGAGTTCATGGATTAAAAATATCTCCAGAGGGTGGTGAAAGACTTTACTTCTTTGGTTGGCGGGAACCTAAGGTGATGGCTAAGCTCTTTGGCAGTATGTAAGAGTGTTTAATATAAATGCATGCCCGTTATTTATTATAAGCAGCACTCCACTGGGGCATGCTTTAATAGTTAAAGCTAGAAGCCTGGTGAATAAATCATGGTCTGCTGCATAGAGTGAAAGATTACAGATCTCAGAAAATAATGTTAAGAGGCATACATATCCAGCTTAAAAAATCAGCTTATGAACTTATATGTGGTATGGTATTATTTGTGTGAAAGATAGGAAAAGTAGGGAAGGGGAGCAAGGTAGCATGAGAATCTAGGGTTTCTGGATCATGAGTGATTTTGTTCCTGATCTTTAGATTTTACTATCTGGTTTTTTGTACTAAATTTAAGATACAGGGCAGGAAAACTTCCCAAAGCCCAATATTACTCCACTATATAGATAGGCCATGTTTTATCTATTCATTAGTTGAGGTCTTTTAGTTATTTCCATCTTTGTTCTACTAAAAATGTTTTTGCCCTGGCTGTATTGGTGCACGCTTTTAATCCCAGGCAGAGGAAGATGGATCTCTAGACTTTGAGGCCAGGCAGGTCTACAAAGAGTGTTCCAGGAAAACATGGTTTGTTAAACAGAGAAGCCCTGTCTCAAAAAAAGACAAGAAAGAATTAAAATGTTACAAAATTAAGTAAAAACAGCAAGATAATAATTTGTATGTGGTGTGTGATCCTGACTTTGTCTATGAACAGACTTTAAGTCTATTTTCTAAACTTTCTATAGTATAAACAAAAGTATCCCCTTGCCTGTTCATGAGAACTGTGGGTGGAGTAGGTGGGAATAATCTAGCATCCTGTTTTGGAGGAGGTGAAAATTGAAGAGACTGGACAGGCTTTCTGTGAGTAAAGATGGAACCATGGGAAATAGTATGCTGCCTGTTAGACTTGATCCCTTCTTCCTCCCCTTCTCAGACAAACTGACTCCTATTTGATGTCTTTTGCCTGTTCCTGGCCTTACCCAGACACCAGCAATTGCCCTGCTGGGTAGTTAAAAAGGAGGCTTTTAACTTTTTGCAGTGGGAAAAAAGCTCTTCAAAGTTAAAGTGTTAACCATGCTTTTGTAAGAAGACAAAATTGAATTGCTTATTTATTTGCTCAAAGAGTATTATCTAATCTTTTTCCATAGATTAGAAAGGATTCCAAGAGCAGAGCTGAGAAACTGCCCCAACCAGCTAATCTACTAACCTTGCTGATTCCAGAATGTTCTACTTGGGGCCCGCCTGAGTGCCTCCCTTGCGAGCAAGCCCACTTATCTCCATTTTAAACATTGGGATCTGCCTGACCTGGGGAGGTGGGTGGGAGTGGTGAAAAGCACAGAGCCAGCATGATTTTACTGATTTTACTTCTGTTCAAAGGGCAGTCAGAAGTGTCAGTGTGGGGGACTCCTACCAGGGAAACAGCAGAGAAACCAACCTTAGAACAAAAGTGCCTTTTCTTTTTAGTTTTGCCTTTTTTGTTGTTAGTTTGTTTGTTTAATACTTTTTTATTTTTCTGAGATTATAATATAATTGCATCATTTCCCCCTTCCTCTTCCTCTCTCTGGACTCCCCATTTGCCCCCTCCCTTTGCTCCCTTTCAAATTCATGGCCTCTTTTTATTTAATTGTTATTGGCATTGTTGCTGTTTGTTGTTTTTGGTGGTGGTGGTGTGTGAGTATGGGTGTGTATGTGTGTGTATTCATTCCTAAAACTAAAAATAAAACCTGCTCAGTCTGTGTAATGTTACTTGTATGTGTATGTTTTCAGGGCTGACCATTTGATACTGGATAATCAACTGGTATACTCTTGGTTCATTTTTCAGGCAGGGCCTTATTATGTAGCTCAGCCTGGCCTCAAATTCAAGATCTTCCTGCATCAGTCTCCCCAGTGCTGAGATTATAGGCATGTGCCACCATGGTTTACTTTGTTCTTCTTGCCTTTATTGATTCATTCAGAATCAAGTCAATGACTTTTATTAGTTAATGTGTTTCATAGAAAAATGTAGGAAATGGGTTAGGGCTGTATAAAAGTAAAATGCACTTTTCTATACACCATTATTTTATATATTTTTAGTTATGTACTCAGCATTTGGACTAGTAAAAGTAAATATAATTAAAATTAGTAACATCCCAAACTAGAAACATATCTGTTAGAGATAATGTAGTCACAATAGAAGTCCTATCTCCTTGGTAGTATATAAAACAGCTTTTTTTTTTTTTTTTGGTTTTTCGAGACAGGGTTTCTTTGTGTAGCTTTGGAGCCTATCCTGCACTCACTCTGTAGATCAGGCTGGCCTCGAACTCACAGAGATCCACCTACCTCTGTCTCCCAAGTGCTGGGATTAAAGGTGTGTGCCATCGATGCCCAGCTACATAAAACAGCTTTTCTAGTAAAAATAATTAAGTATAAATAAACGAAGCAAAAGACAAATAAAATTAGGTATAAATACTCATGATAGTCTTCAGGGATATGCATCTCTGTATAGTACTGTAACATAGGAGGGTTTTAGAGTAACTGAGATATTTGGGCCTTTTGTTTGGCTTTTGAAGGAAGGTTTCATTTGGGTCTTTTAAAAAAAATATACCTTGTATTGAATGTCTTCAGATTTGGTGGTTTGAATTTTGTTCTTTGTAATTTTTATGTCTCTTTTCCCCTTGCTGATAATCCATACTGTTTTCTCTCTGCTTCTGATTCTCCTTTTTTTTCTTGCTTCTATATGGTATGCAAGTATGGGAAAGGTGAAAGACTTCAGGGCCTTGGGGGAGGGTGGAAGGAAGGGTCTCCAGTCCAGAAGTGAAAAGGATGTAAACAAGCTAACTTCTGTCTTATCTTTTTCACATAGTCTTTGACATATTTCTAACTTTTTGCTCAGTTCCATTAAATCTGTCCTTTTCTTTTTGGATTCGGCTGAGTCCGGATGTTATTTAAAGGTTTAGCCTTTCCACTTACTGAGCAATTTCCACTTTTCTTTTAACTGCATAAAGTTCATACAAGCCATCTGCTAGCATTAGCAGTTTCATTTTTCCATCTTTATATTTTGATAAAATAGCAACAGATATTTAAATGAAATGATAGCCAAGTTGCTGTGTCTTCTCTTGGCTCCTCCTTCTGGTTCACACTGCCTTGTGCTGAGAAGAGTTTTTATGCTTCTTTATACTCACAATGGCTTGAAAACCCTGTAGGAAGATGTAAAAAATAAAATTGCACACATGGTGCCAGGCACACCTGAAGATACCTGAATTCTTCAAACCAAGCTTTTCCCATGAGAAGGCATGCATCTCAGGTTCATTGGGAAATACAAGAAAGAATCTGACTGTGAAGGGTGGTTTAGGGTTTGGAGTAATTTAGATTAAAAGAACTGATTTTCTGGGTTTGGAGACATGGATATTATTGTAGCTGAGACTCTCAGTGAGGCTAGGAAGGACTGTCTGGGGGGGGGGAACGAATGTAGCTTGGGCTGCCTGCTGGTTTCAAAGGCCACCTTCCTTTACAAGATCTGTGTGGCTCTGACTGAGTGAGGAGACTAAAGAGTTAACCTCCTGCCTGTAGAAGATGTACAGAAATGCAGTAAATATGGCTCGGAGTCCTGTTTCATGCCCACTGGGCCCAATGAGGCAAAAACGGAAGTTGTGGAAAGGGTTTGGGAGTTGGACAAATCCTTGCTAATGATTTATGAGGGGGAAAGCTGACCATTTCAGGGTACTAGGGGAGAGTACCTTTAATCACAGGCGTAGGAAAGACTTAAGGGCAAGGTGGAAGACTGAAGTGGGAATGGGTTTTGCAGGGATGGGTGGGTGGAAAGTTGTTTTTGTATAGAGGTTGAAGTAAAGAGCTAGATGCTTTGTATGGGCTTGTTTGGGGTACGACTGTAACAGCATCCCAGGGGCCTGGAAGACTCAATGGTGTGTATGTTTATTTGTGTGTGTGTATTATTGGGGATGGAACTCAGGTTTTTACACTTTAGACAAGCACTCTATTGCTAAGCTATACCCTGAGCCCAGTGTTGTACATTTTTGTGCAGAGCGATTGCATTTGAAGGAGAGTCTCTGTCTTTATACCAAGTGAGGGTTGATAGCTGGCAAGACAAGGGATCATGACATTTGTCCAGGATGGAAACTAATACCTTGCTTTTGGTGCTGGGTGTTTCCCAATCAAATCTAAGGTCTGTCATAGGTAGTTTTCAATCTCACCCTGACAAGTCGGGAACAATGCTTTTTAGCTAACAACAGCCAAAAGAACTCCACTTTTTCAAATCCCAGACAATGCTCAGCAGCAATATCCTCCTCAGACATATGAACAAACAGATTCTGAAGGTGTATAACTCATATGACATGATATATTTATTCCTATGTAGTGTTATCCACAAACACCTTTTTGGCAGAAAAACATCATTTTGATATTTGGACAGTAAAGTCATGATGAAGTAGCTTAAGTATTTTTGGAATGTGGTTACTGGTTTTTCTCAAAACCAGTGGTCTGGGAAAATGTGGTGGCCCCTATGGCTTCTGAGACTACCTTTAAGAACTTCATCACTTTTCTGTGGTTGTAGAGGCCTTGCTGTTGACATTAACTGAACTCCAAGAGGTGTAACTCCTCCATGGCTTGCACTGGGGCACTTGTACTATGTATGATTATAACAATTCATGTTTGACATAGAAAGGAAGTGGAATCAGGAAACATGCCAAAATGAAATTCATCAAAATGGCAGAAGTACCTCTCGGTTTCTTCCTAGAGCAAAGAGTATGGAATTGATATTAGAACAACTTAATTTTCCTTATAAAAAATAGAAAGGTAGGATCTTATAATTTTTACAACAATTCTGAAGTATAAAGTAAGTGGATTAGGCACAGCTGTGTTGTAAAGATATGTTTCCCACTTGGATATGTAGATTGAATCATATCACACATGTAAATAAACTTAAGATTTACCTGTCTTTGCCTAGAGTTCTCTAGGCTTAAATATGAATATTTGCTATGCTAGGATGGCAGTGATATACTCAGGACTCAGTTTGCATTAAGGTAGAAATATTTTTGCTATGACCTATTCTGATCATTCACTGCTGGCTTGACATGGTAGCATACCATCACACTTTCCCCCTGGAAGTGAATCCTGTTTCAGATATGTGTTGTAGGATGGAGCAGGGAAGTGTGCAATAGGTTGAACTCTTGTTGTGCTTCTTCCTCCTCTTCCTTAATGTACCATGTTTGGGAGACTGTCCACAGACTACATTACTTTGTCTATTTCTGGTTTTGTATTGACCATAGCTTCTTGAAATCATATGTTTAATATGAAGATTAAATGCAGATTGGAGTCAGTGTTGTTCTGATAGTATTTTATCAATTTTTCAACCATTCTAGGAGAGATAGCTTTGTTGTCTAGCCAGTTTTGGGAAAATCTCACAGGGATTGGCTACAGTTTTGATGTCTTCAGTTTTCTACAGCCAGGGACTTGAACAGAAGAAGTGGGAGGACTGAGCTTGTGAAATTTAGATTGTCAGATTCCCATGCATGCCAGTCAGTGTGCATTTATAGAGGCAACCAAAGAGATAGCTGCCCAGACTCAGACAATTATAGGTGTGTCCTGTTTTATACAACAGCTGCTGCTCTCAAACCGGCTTGTCAATCAACATGATCATGAGAGTGGGGGAGGAAAGAGGCTCTGATTAAAGAAATCCGTGGTACACCCTTTACTTTCTCTATCTCCTGGTAAGCCCAGGATCCCTTAATCAGATTTCCTTCAAGAAGAGATGTTTGTAGGCATTGTGTTTTGGCTGTTTTTCTCTAGAAAAAGAAAAAAGGACCCTTTGAAATCTTTGATCCCTACTGTACAAAGAATGCAGGAAGTATTCCGAAGGCATCTCACTATATTGTTAGGTTTCCTGGCTTTTTACTTTTGTGCAGTGGTTGATGCTTGATTCATTAATGGGTAGGGTGACATTATTGCAAGTACATTGTACATAGACCTAAGGCAGTGTTCACGTGTATTGCGTGGAACTGAAAGTTGTGAGGGAGGATGTATCTCGGGGAGTGAGAACAGAGCCTGGTTCTCTCCTATTCTGGAAGAGTTGCATTCCATTGCAATGGCCTCATTAATCACACTGTGTGGAAGAAGACGCTTGTCTTACTTGTTTGGTTGGTCATTGTCAATATCTGTTTTCACTGGTGTTTAAAGTGTGCCTTCAACAGTATGCTTTTAATGGTCGGTGTACTTACATGATTATTGATTGTTACTTAAGCTAATCTGGTGAATTAATTTTCAACCAAGTATTTAGGGCAAAAGCTGTCAATTAGGTACTATGGATTATAATTCTGTATGAAACAATAATTTAGATCATCAAAGTTACTCAAATTTAACCTGACTTTGAAATTTGTTTTCATAATTTTGTTTTTCAGGATAACAAAGCCACTAACCTTTGCTGATTGTGTTGGGGATGAACTTCCTTTAGGATGGGAAACTGTATATGATAAGCAAATTGGAATTTATTATATGGACCACATAAATAGTAAGTAGAGTGCCAAATTTCCATTGTTATATATGAGTTTTCTGTTTTGTTTCATTTTTCAAGTTTTCACATATAATCTCAAATGCTAAACCCTTGTTTTGTAAAGCAAAATGATCATGGTGCCAATGAAATATTGAGGTTTTATAATATTGTATACTAAATTTTCTCTAGCTGAATTCTGAATACACAAAGCAGCCATATAGTTGTACCTAACTTCTGATGTTTTTCCTATTTATCCCTGTGAGGAATAAATAGGCATCCAGGAAACAGAAAAACTTGTCATGTTGATAGCAAAGTAGAACTTACAAGTTTTTAGAAGCTGCCATGATTGTCCTCTCCTGATAGACAATGTCTGAAGACATTTCTTGTAACCAGGCCTGGGAGAGGTGCTGGTGGTATGTTGTGGGTGAACACTAGGGCTGATTCTCAACATCCAATAGTGCTCAGGATGGCTCCACCATAGAAAATGAACATACTCCAAATGTGAGTACAGCTGAGATGCAGAAACCCAAATTCAGAAGCTGTGCCTCATTCGAGATCTGTTCTCTATCAAGCTTTTGTTCTTAGATGGTCTGCCTCTTCATCAGCCTTCTTTGACCAGATCTCAATTAAGGTTCCATCTCTGACTCTGTTTGCATTTTCTGTCTAGCTTCTTTCGTTACTTTTGTCATTGTCATTTTGCCACTGGGGCCGTGAAGCATGGCTTTCTTGTGGCTTGCTTTGTGTGCCTCAGTTTATTATGTATGGGTCTAAAGATCTATGTTGTGCTTTACGTTAGTAGCTTTGAAGTTCTTTCCCATGCTGGACCTGTGGGCATGACTCCAAAGTTTTTAGTTGCTTGGGTCTGAATCTTTGTGTCTTAGATCTTGGAACAGTGGAGCTTCCCATGTGGGACACTGAGTCTAGAGCAGTGCTGCTGTTCCAAAGTCTAGTCAGTGATGATTGGAGCAGGGGAATAAGTACTGTCCTGTCTCCGTTGCCCTTCTAGGCAGGTATGCAAGTGTCAGGAAGCGTTAAGCTGAGGGACAGAAGCTGAAGGTAGCCCCTCCACTCCCTTTAGTATGCCCAGCATTTCATGACCATGTGTGTTCAGGGGAACACCTAGAGTTGTCTTCCCAAATAAGGCATCTAGGGAACGCTTTGAATACATGATACCATCTTGCTCCCCAGGTTCCCTGGGTCATGAGTCTTGGCACTATGGCTGTATCGTTAGGTTTTTTATTTCTCATGGTCAGGTGGTATTGATACTTATGTTTATCAGATGGCAAAGGCAGTGGGGTCTATACAGCTTTCCTGGGAAGCCTGCCTGCTGCTGTGGGCCCCAGGACCCTTTCTTAACAGTCTTATCTCATAAACTTAGCTGTCTCCTTCTCTGGTATCCCTTTATTTGCCATTGTTGTTGTTTTCCTGCTCACTATGTAACAACAAACACTTCTAGTTCCTCTATACTTCCTATTGTGTTCTAACACTGAGGACACAGGAGAGTGAGACAAGTTATCCACTCTTAAGGATTTCATACTCTGAAAGTGGACATGGACCTTAAGAGCAAATAGAGACAGGACTTTCTTCCAGCCACCATAAAAACATGGCCCATCACATAGGAAACAGTAGGTAAGGACAACAGTTGTAGTGTCATACCACCTCCTTCCCTGAAGACTTTCAGAGAACCCAATTTTAAAACTCTTTACATTTGAGGAATAAATATTAAAATGGGAACTGTAAAGGTTGATGGTGAAGTAAGGGACAAAATGACCCTATACTGGTAGCCTATAAGGTTCCCAAGACCCTCTGGGGCACTGGAATAGTGTGAATAATGCTGTTCACCTGGCTTGTTGCGGTGGGTCTTAACAGCTGAATAAACATTAGTAACATCTGGGCAGTTATTGAAAAGCCCTGCCCTTGTCCCACATTAGGCCAACTGTGTCTGGAACTCTGTGGCTGGGGCAGGACTCTGACTTCTTGTATTTTACATTTTTTAATTTCCATACTTGAAATAGAGAAGGCTTGGAGAGCTTTCTAAGAGTCTGGGGAGACAGTGGTGACTGAATATGGTCAAGTAGGTGGGGAGAGGATTTCCAAGGAGGACTTAGTTTGGAACACACATTCTCATTCTCTCTCTCTCTCTCTCTCTCTCTCTCTCTCTCTCTCTCTCTCTCTCTCTCTCTCATCTCCCTCCCTCCCTCTCCCCTATCCTGTTATCCCTCCCTCTGTGTGTGTGTGTGTGTGTGTGTGTGTGTGTGTGTGTGTGTGTGTGTTTGTATATTACAGACAATGTATAATTTACCTTTCTAGCCATGTGATGTAAAATTCATGGATCATAAAGCAAAACATTTTAAAGTAAACAGTCCAATATAGCATTTGGTCCATTTGTGCAGCTACCTCTATCTAGTTGCAAAACACTCTCATTTGACCCGAAGAGAAACCCACCTCCTTAAGCAATTATCCTGTATTCCACCTTACCCCTGTCTCTGTCTTCCCCCTATCTATCTGCTTTTTGTCCCAGAAGTTTTGCCTGTTCTAGACATTTCATATCAATGGGCTCAAATACTATGGACCCTATTGGGTCTGGCATCCTTCAGTTAGCATTGTACTTCTGAGACTCCTCCATGTTGGAGACTCTGCATGCTATTCCAGCATATCATCATGACCCCCGGCATGTTGTGGGAGAGGGAACTCAGGTGAGAGTTCTTTGAGGATAGGAGTTAGGGTGATTCCCAGTGTGGCTAAGCTGGTGAAGCTAGTTGATGATGAAGCCTAGGATGAAGCAATGTGTACTGTGTATTGTCTGATTTGGTCTTGCTTTGGACAGTGAAAGGCCCTTGTCTGAGAATGAGTTATGCTTTGGAGACTAGCTTAAAGTTACTTTAGGTCTGTGTAGGAGTTGAAGTGAGGAAGCAGATGAGAATTACAGGCTGGAACTCAAGAAAAAGATTGGAACTGGAGATATGCCTGGGCCCTTCCCAGGCCTGCAGAGTGAGAAGTGGAAAATGTCACAATTCTGACTGTCTAGAGATAAAGAGGTCAAGATGGAATAAGAAGAGAAGAGCAAGCTGAGTTGGGGACAGTAGTGTGTGTATTTTCCCACATTAAAGAAGTCTGGAAGAATAATGCTATTAATACCCTCTAGCTACACATTTCTAAGCTCATTTAGGTTCATTTTCTCCAATGTTTATTTTTTGTATTGCCTTCCCTTTTATCTTGTAGCATTTTCTTCTTGTCTGAGCTTTAGATATCATAGTAGAAGGTGGGCCACTCTTCAGAAAGGTTCATGATGTAGAACCTTCCATATTGTGCATCTTGGTAATTAATTAATTGACTAGTCACATAAATACCTGTCAGTCAACTTAAGACATCACCCTGAGCTCACTTGTGATTTTGCCCTTTTAATTTCAGAGCTTACCCAGATTGAAGATCCAAGGGAGCAGTGGAGGCGAGAGCAGGAACGGATGCTGAAGGAGTATTTAGTTGTAGCCCAGGAGGCTCTCAATGCAAAGAAAGAAATCTACCAAATCAAGCAACAGCGATTCGAGCTAGCTCAGGAAGAGTATCAACAGCTGCACAAATTGTGTGAAGATGATGGCCGCTCATATACCAGCTGTGAGTTGACTTGCCTCCCTCAATGAATGTGTTTCTTTAAAGCCACTCTCTTTACTGAGCTCTCTGAACCATGGTCAGTTTTATTTGGATAAGCCAGCTTTGTAAACTCTCAGTCACATATTATTGGGCAATCCATATTTACTAAGTTGTCTGTGTTGTGCCTGAATTCTGGAGTATGGTGACTAACAAAGATCAGGTGTGACTGGTGTGAAGTAAACACCCATACAGTTTTAGGCAGTGATGTGAAACAATCTCCTATTTCATGATTGTCAGGTTTCACTTGGAGGGCTCCACTTAGAGATGGCTGTAGTTAACACTGTTTGTCTGAAATTATCTCTTAAGAAAGCTACAGAGTGGCTTCATATGTAGTGAATTGGGAGATCCAGGAGTCTGCAGATATGTCAGTCTCCAATCTGTGGAAAAGCTGTTTCTGGGCTTTAGACTTCATTACACTTTAGACTTGTTGGGCAGAACACTGAATGAGGAAAAACCCAGTCTAATCCAGGTCTTTCTGATCTGTAAATAAGAGGCTATCCTCCACTAGCCTCAAAAGAAACCTTCCTTAATATAGAGACAGTCAGAGGTGGGCTTTCATTTTACTAATGCTTAGAAGGCACCTAAATGCGGAGGGAGCCAGGTTCAGTTTGAGAAACCAGAGCCTTTTGTATTGTAAACATGATCAGTCACTATTTGAACATGCTTGATCCTTCCCAAAAGAATTGCCTGTACAGACACTCTTATCTGGGTGCGGATGATCTTGGAGAGAACATATAAACTTGGTACTACTAGATTTTGTTTTTATCATTAAAATCGAGTTGAGATGTAGGGGTGGGGAACTGACAAGTGACGCTGCTTTACTGCCAGGTATTTGATGCTGTTAACAACTTTGACCACTAAAGATATAATCCTAGCTTTTTTTTTTTTCTGTGCTGTAAGTCAGAATGGAATCAAGGCCAAAAGGCCGTATGATGTATGTTCTTTTATTATTGCAACTACTGCTGAAGGTGAAAAGCTTAGAAGCTATGGACATTGGGGAAGGGTTTGCTTCTGAAGCAGGAATTTAAGATATTTTCATTTCTTTGTTTCTTGAAGGACTGGAGGCAACTCAGGCATAATGATGTGTTGCTTCCAAGTCATCTTATCTCTTATTCATAAGATACTGGTTCATCCTAGTTTATTTTTTAAACTTTCCAGCGGAAAGTGATAGGTCAACTCAGCGCTGAGCTATAGAAGCTTTCTTTACTCCACACTGTTCTTTTAAGGCTGTGGTCATATTTTGGTAGCAAGGTAATACTGGCTTCATAGAATGCATTGACAAGTTTTCCCTCTCTTCCATTAAAGAGTTCATGAGGATTTGGTATCTATGTTGCCTTAACTGTGTGATACCATTTACCAAAAAAGTCCTGGGGTGTAAAGTTCTTTGTGGAAACTTCTTATTAGATAAAGGCCTATTTAACTTTGTGCTTCTTCTTGAGTCAGTTTTTGTATTTGTGTGTTTCTAAGAGTTTATATACTACATCTGGTCCCAAAGTCAACAATCTGTTCTATGAGGTATCAGCAGTGAATATGTTAGACTTTGTTGGCCATTCCATCTAAGAGCCATCTACTCAACCTTCTTATTATTGTGTAAAATCAGTCAGAGATGACACATAAACCTGTGAATCTAGCTATGCTTCAGTGAAAGTATGAATACATGTAGCCAGCTACATTTAGCCCATGGGAAGATAGTTGGATTGTGATCTGAATGGTCAAGTATACAAATTATTCTTTTAATGTTTGTAGGCTGTGAGTGATGGTCTCTTTTTTCAGGCCTGATATTAATAATTTGTGTCTTATTATTTTCATCTTTTTTGGGTTTGTGCATGTGTTTGTGAGTAAGTGCCCATGGAAGCCAGAGGTCAATTATCAGTTGTCTTCCTCAGTTGTTCTCTACATTATTTTTTGAGACAGGGTCTCTCACTGAATCTAGGGCTCCTTGGTCAGGTTAGAGTGGCTGGCTAGTCTACAATGTGAATTCCGGAAATCCAATTCAAGTCCTTGGGCTTGACATCAAATGCCCTTACACACTAATCCATCTTGCCACCCTTTTCTTTTTCTACTTTTCTTAAAGCTGAACTGTAGGTTAGTGATTTAAAACTTTCTTACATTTTGCATACCCTTTAAAAATATAAATTCTTCTTCCTCAAATTTTGGTATGCTGTTTTTTTTTTCATTTTCATGTACTTCAAAATAATTTCTCAATTCTTTTATGAATTACTTTTGACCCATGTGTTCTTTAGAAGTAAATTACTGGGACTTTAAAAAGATGTCCAGTTGCTGCTGATTTATTGCTATTGATCTATTGCTGATCTGCTTTGCTATTTATTGTTACTGATCTATTGCTCCTAGAAACTATAGTAGGTAAGATTTCAGCCTTTTGAGATAATTTTTATGGCCCAGCATGTATGGCTATTATAGTATCAGAAGGTCACAGACTTAGAGCCTGTAGGTCACACCAACCTGAAACATTAGCTTATAACTGGGTCTGAGGTCATATAGATAGCATTTCTGAACCTTCCAGAAGGCTACTTGACAGAAACAAGGTTAATCCATACAGGAGTAGCATTTTTTGTAGCTAAAGAAGAGGTGAATATTGGCAAAGTTTTGTTTTTGTTTGTTTTTATGATTCACTGAAAAAACTTTTTTTTCCAGAAACCCTTATGTGATTTATCTGTTACCTGTTTTGGTTAGGTCCACAAGAAAGGATCTCAATTCAGAATTTAGAAGAAGAGAATAGATGGGATGGAGAGGTGCCTCAGTAGTTAAGAACATTTGCTCTTGCAGACCTGGGTTTGATCCCCAGCATCCACATGATGACTCACAACTCCAATCCCCATGCCCTATATTAACCTCTATGAACACAAGGCACACGTGGTACACAGACATACATGTGAGCATAGCAAAATATTTGTACACATAAAATAAAACCAATAAATCTAAAAACAAATTTTGTTTTAAAAAGAAAGAGAAGGAATACTTGTCATAAAAATTTGAATAAAGCAGAATGTTGGTGCCCACACCTTTAATCCCCACAGGCAAATAGATCTCTGCTAGTTCGAGGCCAGCATGGTCTACGAAGTGAGTTCCATGACCACTGGTGCTGTTACACAGGGAAACTCTGTCTTGGAAAAAAAGGAAGGAAGAAAAGAAAAGAAAAACTTGAATAACCTTTCTTGCCGGTGAATGGAAAAGTAAAACTGAGTCAAGGGAAAGTATGGGCCATGATCTGAAAACTACCAGTTTAGTCAGGTCTGAGCATGGAAACTCAGCAGTGTATGACCTTAAAAATACAAATATCCTTAGAGTATTCACTTTGGGGAGGAGTAAGTGGGGGTGGGCACCAGCGTGGTGCTGAACCTATGGAACAAGGTTATTCACTACTTAACATCCCATGGAGCTGAGACATTGACAAGATTATTTTTTTTATATTTCCATGGACTTTTCATTCCCTTGACATTTGGGCAGATAAGGAAATATATTCAATTACATTCCTTCCTCCAGTTACAAAGACTGTCTTTGAAGGTACCTCTGTTTCTCCAGTAAAGGCAGCTGATGGCTTGGTGGTATAGAGAAGTTAGGACATGTTTAACAGGTTCCCTTGCCTGACCTGCCAGAAGTAACCTTCTAGACTCAGTGTCTTCTCTGGGAGTAGGCTATCTTGAAGGCCAGAGTTGGGCCTGCCTGTTTTCAGGAAAGGGCTGAAGATGCCAATGGAGCTTCCTGGGGCCTATCAGCTCACCAGGGAAAAAGTCAGCTATGAATGGAATCTAGGAGTTAATCCAAGTGGTTTATCAAGTGGCTGCTGTCCCTAGGGTTTCCACCAGGCCTTTTCAGTGTTCTGTTTAACCTGAGCTACTGATTACAATGAGGAAAACCCTGCTAGTCATGACTCAACTAGAATTCTTTCTAGCCACAGGGTAAAGTTCAGTACGGTGATCCTGTTGGGTTAAATGCCTGTGTTCTAATAGATGGTTTATACAGCCACACCAGAGGGCCTGGGACCATGTTAGGAGATGCTTCTGTCTGGATCCATAGCACATCTGGCTCCAGTCAGCTGCATGGGATGTCTCGGTATGCCAGCTAGTCAATTTAAGCAAGGAAGTAGCTAGCCCCTTGCTGTGGTACTGGGAACTGAGTGTTGTCTCTGTAGATTTGCTTTCTGTTAATTACTTCCTTCATTGGTAATAACTTGAGGCAAAAGTAAAGCAGTATTCAATAAGCTAATATTTCTTGTATGTTAGTAGTATGATTGCCAGAGATAGTCACATGCTGTGATCTTCCTTTTCTCTGAAGAAATTGAATGTAAGGCTGGGGAGATAGTTCAGTCATTAAAGTGCTTACCTTGTAAATGTGAGAACCTGAGTTCAATCTCCAGAACCCATGCAAAAATAGATGGGTATGGTGGCACATACTTGGATTCTTAGCACTGAGGGAGGTAGAGACAGATGGATTCCCCAAGCCAGTGAGAGAGCCTGTCTCAAAAAGAAGATGGTACCTAAGAAACAAAGTCGCAGGCTGTCTTTGATCTCCACATGCTGCATGCATACCAGTATACACTTGTGCACTGGCATACATATGAACATGTACCACATATATACATAGTCGCATACCCCCACACAGAGAGGAGCATGGGGGAGAGAGTGAGAAATAGTATCAGTTGGACTAAATTATTTAAGATTATGTACCCAAGGGATGATAGAACTTAGATTGGAAACCAGATGTATTTGTGACCTTCAATTCTCTGTACTCTTTCTTAGACAAGGAAAAAGCATCTCAGAAGTACTGGTTGCAATTTTGAAATACACTCAGCCCTCCTCCATTTTCAAGTTATCTGAAAATAATGATTGACTATAAATTAATAATGTGTCTAGAAATCATGCAAAATACATGGATACTTTCTAGTTCTTGACTTTCATGTGGCCCACCTAGGATCTGTACACATCCCTTCATTTTTGCATAGATATTTAGTGCCTGTTGTTGGTATGAACTAAATTCTGGGGACACAGTTTATGCTTAATGGATGATTGTCAGGGAAATGAAGCAACAGTGATAAACAGAAACAAACTAGAATAGCCATTTCTAATGCTGGGATAGAGGGGCATTGAGAGGATTGGAGGAGCAGAAGTGCATTTTGCCCACACCCTTCATAGATTTACCTCCCGAGTTATAGGGTCACTAAAATGAAACTCCATTCGTTGGGGAAAAATTGTGTCAATGTTAGGCCATCTGGTATCTAAGAATATCCAAGCCTTGACATTTTCTTGTTCCTGACTAAAACAAATTCAGATACTGTGCTGTATTAGGGAAAACATGTCTCCAGGAACACAGATGACAACCCTCCTTCATGTCTATGAGCACCTGAGCTCACTGTCTGTTTTACAGTGCTATGTTATGCTTTGTTGACCACTCAAGATGAAATAGATCTACAGTAGACATGCCCCTACTTTTTCCTACAGCTCCATTTTGCAGAAATCTCCTATATTTTCATTGCAACATGTTCTTCTGTTTGCCTTCCTTTTACTGATTAATGCCTTCTTTATCTCAGCATTTTCTTTCTGTAGTTACTCCCTCATTCTTGTGAAATTCTAGCCTCTGCATGAATTCAGATGAACTATGTGACCATTCGGAGGAGCCTTTGAAAAAAATTCTTGCCTGTGGTAGAATTGTAGTCTGAGCCACAGGTCTGCAAACTATGTTAGGCCTGCAGGCTGAATTCTATCCATGCAGGTGTTTGCAAAAACATTTTCTTGGAACTGAGCCATGACCATTCACTCACTTATTGTCTATGCCAATTAAAACAGCAGAATCAAGCATTTGAGACAGACTGTGTGGCCCAGAGAACCAAACAAATATAATTAATATTTATTTGTTTTTGGAAACTTTCTTACCCTGGTTGACAACCAGCAGTTGTCAACTATGGAGACAAGTCTCCTGGAGGGCCTTTATCTACTGCTACTGACTGTTAATTAGCTGTAGATGGAGTTGGACATTTTTATTGTTTGTTCCTTTAAAGTCTCTCAGGTAATTCCTGAGTTGAGATCTGGTGGCCTAGATTGACTGTGACTTGTCCCATCTAGCAGCAGGAATGTCACTTTATTATCATGGTTCCAAGAATGAGCTGAGATGCCGCAAGTGACTCTGGGTGCCTGGGAAAGAGGCAGCCTTATCTCCGGTGAGAACATGCTGACTCATCCTGGATTCTTTGGTCAGGTGGTGGCAGAGTTTGACCTTATCAGCCATCAGTGCTGCCAACATTCTTTCTGAGGCTCCAAGCCTATCCCACTCAGACTATCTTCCATCGGCACTCTGCTAAAGGTTTTCTCATCTGCTTGTCTGGCAATCCTGTCATCCTTTTGTTTCCCTTCCCACAGGTTGGAGCAGGCCAGAGAAAAATAGATCACACAGCATTTTTCTCACATATTAGTCAGCAAGCCTCAATTTTGAAGGCTACAGGAGGGCATGTGTGTTTACTGAGAGCTAATCCCTAGGAGCTCAAGTCCTAGCTGTGATTCCTCCCGTGAGTGAGGGCTAGTGCAGGTCAAATCACTATAAACTTAGTGTTTTCCAGGGTAAAAGAGGGAAAATACCACTGTTTTCCCTACTTGACAAAGATTTTGTGAAAATAGGTAAAATACATGTGAAAGGCACTCTATTATAATAAGGTATAGTACTTTGCATTGTTGTCCAGCTAAAAGTATAACATTATTATTATTATGACATTTAAAGCAATATTATATTCCTGAACAGACCCCTTGAGTTATTTAATGTCTTTCTGCATTGAACTGTCAAAGGAGAAGAGTTTCTTGAGGTAGAAGTGTGGTCTTTATTATAAACCTTAGGGTTGGAGTAGGTAGGCAGCTATCTTATAATAAAAGTGACATGTGTGCTATGAAAGGGGATCAGGAGTCCAAGCTATTCCTTGGACTCCAAGAGTGCTTCTGATAGACTTACTGGAACTCAGCATTTTATTTATAAATTGAATTATACTATTAAAAGTTTGCAGTGTTCACAACTATTCTTAGCATCTTGAGATTAAATATATTCACAGTCTTGGATACTTGGATTGCCTTTTCCTTCATCTTAGACTTGAAATTCTTAATTTTAAACAGTAACAGAAAATGGTTTCAGTGTAGTAAAAGCTGTCATTTAACATGGTTTTAGCTATAGATAATGGATGTCTTAATCCCACATGCCTGGACAAGCAATTCATGAACAATGGAGTCTTCCCAAGATTGGGTTGGGGGTTTTCACTGGTGGATTTAGAGTGTCTATGGTGGTAGTCTTGTTTCATAAAGCCCTCCATCTGTATCTTAAGGGTGCCGAGTATCACTGCTGGTCATTATTATGGTTCTGTTAGGGAGAAGCAAGAGGCAGGGGTGGGAAGAGGCTTCTGTGTACATGTACAGTAGTGGCCACCTCCACTCTCATGTGTTTTTCAAGTCCCTACCAATTTTTCCTAAGAAATTTCAGAGGCAGGAACCATTTTGTGGTGATGACTCCCAGTCTATGTTATTTTGTGTGTTTTCAAGTGTACATCTACATGTGTGTGTATGGATGCACATGTTTGCATATGAATGCACATGTATGTGGACACCAGACCTAAGGTATTGTTTCTCAAGGGCTTTGGTTTGTTCTTACTATTATTTACTTTTTGGAGACAGAGTCTCTCACTGATTAAGCTAGGCTGTCTGGCCAGCTAGCCCCAGGGATTCTGCTATCTCTGTCTTCTCAGCACTGGGATTACAAACACATACCACTGTGCCTAGCTTTTTTATGTAGGTTCTGAAGGTTGACCTCAGATCCTTATGCTTCTGTGGCAGGTACTTTACAGACTGAGTTTTCTCCCAGGCTCTGCTGTTTGTTAATGGTTTTTAACATGGGATTTTGTTGTTTTGCTTTTCAAGACAGGGTTTCTCTGTATAACAGTTCTACCTGTCCTGGAACTTGCTGAGTTTAATGTTGTTGAATTATAGTGGTAGGTTTAGTTTCTAGTCTCATCAGGAAGGAACCTGGGTGTTAACAATTGGCATTATCCTCCTGACTTAAGTTGACAATTTTAACTTGACTGCGAGGGAGTAGATAGCAACTCTTAGACATTTGCATATTACATTTAACCAAAGGCCTTTAGGCTTAGGTGTGTGTGTGTGTGAGTGTGTGTGTGTGTGTGTGTGTGTGTGTGTGTGTGTGTGTGTGTGTGTGTGTGTAAGTGGGAACACACAGAATGTGTGTGTAGGTTAGAAGGCAACCATAGATGTTGGTCTTTACATTCCACCCTGAGACACAATATTTTGTTGCACACCTCTGTGTGCCTGATTAGTTGGCCCAAGAGCCTCTGTGGATTCTCCTGTCTACATCTCTCATCTTGTGTAGGAATACTGGTATTACAGTTCTGTATTACTATGTCTGGCTTTACATGAGTTCTGCGGATATAAACTTACGTCTTGATGCTTGCATAGCAAGTAGTTTGCCCACTGAGCCATTTACCTAGCCCTGATGTGGAGATATTTATAAATGATTTTTGCCTGTTAAGAACAGTATTTGAGGGCTAGAGAGATGGCTCAGTGGGTAAGAACACTAGCTGTTTTCCAGAGATTCTGAGTTCAATTCCCACAACAATCCTTAATGAGATCTGACCACCTCTTGTGGTTTGCAGACAGAACACTGTATACATAATAAATAAATCTTTTTCAAAAAGAACATTGCTTGAGGAGCTGGAGAGATGGCTTAGCAATTAAGAGCACTGTCTGCTCTCGTGGAAGACCTGGGTTTGATTCCCAGCACCTACATGGTGGTTCACAATCATCTGTAACTCCAGTTCCAGGGAATCCAGTGTCTTCCTCTTCTGGCTCCATGGGCACCAGGCACTCCATTGGACACAGACATACATGCACGCAAAACACCCATTTCCATACAATTTTAAAATTTTACAAATAATATTGAGCTATAACATTCATTGTTGATCTTAAATGAAACCTATGAATCAGGTAACGTAAGTTGTAGAATTTGGAGAGAGACATTCTTATCTAAGAATTCTGGTGTGTAGGTAGGGTGGGGGACTGGTGCTGGTTAAATACAGGGTTTTTCCCATGTATGAAATTTTCTAGGAATGATATGTATTCCTAGCATAAGAATCGTGGATTTTGTTCTTGTTTGTTACAGGGTCTTGCTCTGGATCCCATGCTGGCCTTCAGCTTAAAGCAGTCTCCTTACCTCAGATTCATAAGTCCTAGATTATAGGCGTGTGCTACCACACCCAGCTAAGAATTGAGTTATAAAAAATGTTTTCCTCTATGTCCTTGAGAGACCACAATTCTAAGTATAAGACAATTTGAGATAAATCTGGCAGACACTGCACTCTTCCAGATATTTATTTCCAGTAGATTCAGTTGTTTGAAGTCCTGACTAAATGGGGCTTAAATAGTAGATTTTCCATAGAGCTGTTTTTAAAATAGAGCTATGAACTGCTCAAATTAACTTTGGATGTGGTTCTAATTGAAGTTTTAAATAATCTTGCTGTGTAAGCTAGTTGATGGTTTTAAGCTGTCCTTTCCAGTATAAAGTGAGGAAAGGATCTTGAATTAAGTTCTAGTTGTGAGCATCTAAGTTAAACTATGAGAGGGTCAGTCAAAGGTACAGAAATCCCAGGAGTGAAGGAACACCACCAGAAAGCTGATGATACTTGAGTAGGTTGACTCACAGTTGAAGACCATGGAACTATGGAAGAGAATAGAAATCAAGTTGTCGTGGTACAAACCACCAAGCCTTCATCTATGTAAACAAAAGTCATAGTGATAGAATGAAAAACAAGTGTAGAGAAGTAAGGGGGGTTGGGGACAGCTACTGACTGTCTTAGCCACTTGAATGTCAGAAAGGATTGGCAGCTTTGTGTGGACAGAAATTGACAGAAACACATCTGTGGGGTTTACTCACCCCAGGTATTGACTAGTCATACTAATAACACTGTCTTTAAAAAGCATTAAGTCACGTGCATGACACTGTTTAAGAAATTATAGGTTTATTTTAGCCAAACATCCAAACAGACTGAGAATCAAAGTGTGAACACACCTTACTTCATTTTCTAGGGAACAAGTAACTTAGGAACACACTGCCTTTAGTCTGGTTAGACTGACACAGTAACTAGACTTTGACAGAACTGGAAAACTAGCTGCCTTTTAATTTTATATCTTTTCGGTGTTCTTTTTTTTTCTTTCTCTTGACAACCATTATCCATTTGCAGACTATAGATGCCAAGATAACAAATATAAAATCCTTTGACATGCAACCATGGAGAATAACAATAGCTATCTTTATGATTCTATCCTTTAATCACTTCTGTGTCTTTGTATGGGAAAGAAAGTAACTGAGTAAGAACAATTTTCCATACCATATTCTTTTCTCCCTTGTGTCCATGTGGACTTTACCCCTCGTAGATTTGTAATAGAAATAAACAGTCTATTTGCCTGTAGCTTATGTTTTCTCATATGATTGTGTAGTAGATTCTAATGCAAAAATAAAACATCAGATTTGAGGTTCTGAAGTGTTAATTATTTGGGAGCCAGTGCCCAGGTGTAACGCCCAGACTGAAAATCAGTTATTAACATGATGAATCAGAAGTTCCTTTTATCTATTTATTTTAAAGACTCTGTTGTAAAATAAAAATTTTCTTTTTCTTTAGCCTTCTCTGGATATTCAACTAACACAAAGTATGATCCACACCAGATTAAAGCAGAAATAGCAAGTCGCCGGGATAGGGTAAGTATAATTTAGGTTTTCACAGCTGGAAGCATTGTATGTATTTTTATGTAACAATACTTATCATGATTCATTGTGTGATATCAGTATGTATGATACCAAAATATTGGTAAGATTTTTATTTCCCAAATTATTGTTGCATTTTGTTTATTTTTCACTTATTTTGCAATAGCAGAAAAAGTATTTTATTTTAAAGCTATTTCTTATCACACAAAAAGTAGCCAGTATCCATTACATGTTTTATAGGATAGATTATCCAACCATTTGGGAAGATGGCATGGTGTCAAGACCCAGTGTCACGGGGCTGCTTCTCTGTGCCAACAGGATACCACACTTGACTCTTGGTAGCTGTAGTTCTCCTTGGGTTGCTAGTCCCAAAGAGCCATCTCCTTTAGCAGTGCTTCATCGGAAGGATTCTGATACTCCCCTCGTGACACCTACATTCATTAAGTGATAACTTGTCTCATCCCTTTTGGCCCATATCCACCTGGTTGTCTGAGAGAGGACTCATGTGTTGTTTTCTGACAAAGCTCAGGAAACATCTTGGTAATGAGACCTCCTCTTTTACTGGTGTGCAGTTCCAAAAACTAGGCTTTGTGTTTTGGTTCTGAAGTTTAAGCACAGCAAAGAAAACAACCTGGGAAGCTTCTTAAACTTGCAAGTTTGTAGGCGCACTCCCATGTGGTTTGATGGAGGCATATATTAGGTTCCAGAATCTGTTTAAAGAATCATATCAAGGAATTGAGGTTCAGGTAGGTAGTCAGAGGCTACAAGTATCCTTGGTAATATCTATGAGGAGTAAATACAAGTGAAGATGATAAAATTTTACATTTGCTATGTGATATGATTACCATCAGAAAACAAGTACTATCCCGCACTTTATAGGACTTGTCAGGATTTGGGATTTAAATAATTATTCATAGGAAAATTTCATACATGTATACAATGAAATATGATCATATCTACCACCCATTTTCTCCCTCCAGATTCTTCCATATCCCCCCAACACATCCCTTTCCCAACTTCATGTCTTTTCCGGTTTTCAGTAACCTAAGTCCAATTAGTGTTCGCCCATATGTGTGTGTGTGTGTGTGTGTATGATAGTATCTACTGGAGCATGGAAATTCTACCAGTGGCCACATTCTGAAAAGAAGATGACTTTTTTTTCTTCCCCGTCAGCTGTTAAGTGCTAAGGGCTCCCCAGTAAGGGAGCCGCTTCCCCCATCTATGCTGGAATGTGGCTGGCTTGATTTTGTAGGAGTCTTATAGTAGGTAACCAGAATTGTTAGTTCACAAGTGCAATACCATGCTATATCCAGAAGACAGTTCTTCACCACACTCCTCAGGATTGGGGAGTTTTAGTCTAAGCAAGGCAGTTTTCCTTTAATAGTGGATGGTAGATGATGCATGCAGTTGAAATCTAAGGAAGAATGTGGATGACTGTTGTATAAATAATTTATCACGGCTTGGATTTGAAAAAAAAATGTTTTTAGCTTTCCAGATTGAAACGAGAGCTGGCCCAGATGAAGCAGGAGCTACAATACAAAGAAAAGGGTGTGGAGACCCTACAAGAGTGAGTTACTTGCAGGTGTACATGGGAGCATTTTCTTGTGATTTCCTTATTTCTGACACATTTGGTACCTGGGCATGTCATATTCAAAAGCATCAAGACTTTAACTTTTATGCTTTTATTCATGCTCATTATTTTCTGATCTCAAACATCAGAATCTTTCATTTCCTTGAAGATAACCTATTCCTTCAAGTGGAAATACTTGGGAAACAAAACCCTTCTTTTATATTATACATACTTTTTATAGCTGTACTGCTTAAGACACATGCCACTATTTACCTTTAAATTCAGAATTTTATTAGTTTCTCTTAATTTTTTAATTCTAAAATTAATTAGAATAAAAGTACAGTCTAGTTCCCAGTCTCAGTAGTCCCATGTGAAGTTCTCAGTAGTCACACCTGGGTATGGCATATTCTCTCTATGATAACAATAGTGATATTTTGAGCTAGATGACTCTTGTTGTGGACCATCCTGCACACCAGAGAGACTGTGCAGCATCCTTGACCTCTACCCACTAGCTGTCAGTAGCATCCAACTGCCACTGTGACAATTTGTAATGTGTCTAGACATTGTCAAATGCCTGCAGTTGAGAAGCACAGGGCTAGTGGCTACACAGTGGGCAGCATAGGCTATAGATTCCCATCATCACAAAAAGTACTGCTGGATAATGTCATCTACAAGGCTTCCTCCTTTTCATGCCCTTGCAATTAGAACCATATTCCTATATATAGTTTGAGGAGGGATTTCTTATAATTAGTAAGGTGTATTAAATCAGCACATTAAGTGAACAAGAGATAATTTATAAATGGTGATGGTGTTTGTCTGAATCAGTTTTGTTTGGTTTTAGTTTTTTGAGGCAGGATTTCTCTGTCTCAAGGACAGCCTTGGATGTCCTGGAACTCACTCTGTAGACCAGGCTGGCCTTAAACTCACAGAGATCTGCCGGCTTCTGCCTTCTGAGTGCTGGAATTAAAGGCGTGAGCCACCACTGCCCTGCTAGAATTAGTTTTCTTAAGAAAATAGTGTAGACTTATTGCCTGAGATCTTTCAGAACTTGATTCCACTAGCTAAACTTGGCATGTGCTTCATACTTCCTGTGCCCGTGTTTCTCCTCTTTACGTGATTGTCTTAGCCAGTCTGCCTGCTACAACAAAATTCTATCAGTTGGGTAGCTTGAAGAACAGTCTTTCATTTCATAATTATGCATGAAGTCTGGAAGTCTGAGTCTGTTCCTAGAAATGACTCAGTTCCAGACCTTTACACTGACAGTTTCCTTACATGACTCAGAGAGGTTGTCTAAGCTTTGGTCTCTCTTCCTATTCTTTCTAGGACATGTGTGAGTATACTAGACCTTGTCTAGCCCCCTGCCCCATCCAAGTACCTTCACATTAGAGCATAGGGCTTCAACAGAAGAATGGGGAAGGGGTACAAGTATGCAGTTGATAGCAGAATTGATCAAATTCAGTTGCCCAGAGCACAGAATTACCTGGTATCTAGTTAACCTTCAACAAAGGTAGGGTTCCATCTGCATGGTTACTGTAGTGGGTAAAGATGAACAACATAGCGTATTTTGTACCTTAGATTCACACTCAGTAACACTGCAACAAATATTAGGACAGTACTGATCTTTATGGGGAGTTAATTAGATTATTGTGTTTGACAAGTATAGTTACCTCAGCCTTGTGTGAGGGGTATGATCTGGTCATACCAGACTCTATTTTTGAACATTAAATTGATACTGACTATTTTTTCATGTGTATGTGTTTGTATATGCGTGTTTGAGTTATGTATGTCATGCATGTGGAAGCCTGAGGCTGACATATGGGAGTCTTCATCACTTTCCACGTATTCGTTAAGATGCGGTGTCTCAATAAAACCCAGAACTCCTGTCTCCACCTTCTGAGTGCTGAAGTTATAAGCAGGCTGTCACATCTACCTGACAATCATATGGGCTCTGGGGATCCCAATTCTAGTCTTCATGTTTGCTATATCCAGCAAGTACTTTTAATTTGTGAATCACGTATTCAGCCAGAGACTGACTTTTGTAGTCAGCCAGGATTAGGTTGGTACAGGGTTGCTTTATGTGCCCCTTTTATATTAGGGTCATCTGGGTACCAGGGAAGACACAAAACAAAGGATTTGTTGGATTTTGCCTGGGGGAACTTGGCGATCTCTGGCCCAGACTCCCAGGAATGTTAAAAAGATGGCAATTTATTCAGAAACACAGGCATGCCCCCTGCAGGTGGGTTTTGATAAGCCCATCAGCGTAATGCCATCTGAGCCCTTTTAAAGTCATTATCCCTCTTTGTTCTTTACTAGAACTGAACAATCTGTTTGTGTGGTCTGCCTGGGTTTTGGTTCTGCAAGCTGAGATTCTTTTAATTAGCACTAGTCAGCTAACACAGCTGGTTTTGTTCTGCTTTTTAAAAGTTTTGTCTAAAGCAAATCAAGCCTCTTCTCCAGTGCTGCTCTGTTGGAAGCTGCACTGTCATTGTGTGCTTCCTGGCTACTGGCTTTGTTGCTCATTTGGTCTGCTTGCTGCAGTGCTTCCCAGTGTGTTGGTGAAGGCTCTTTAACTCCCCTCCCCTCCCCCACCATTCAGAGAGCCTCCAGATCTCCCAGCACTTTCTAGGACGCTTCCCTGTGTGTTGTGGCTATTCTGTTGAAAGGGATGAATAAAGAATAAAAGCAAACTAATAATTGGCTTTGATAGGTTATCCAAAGTTGCCTGGACTGTGTAGTTGATTTCCTGCTTCCAGTGCCCTTTGCTACTAGTAACTTTACTCTATGATGTGGGATAACCTGACATTTTAATAGTGAGCTCTTTGTATGCTGGGAGCTGCATTTCATTTCATTTTTTACTTACAAAAGTTCTGAGGAAGGTGACTAGGGTTCAGAAAGAATCTGAGGGTGTACAGAAGCCCCAGAGCTCACAGGGGAGCCAATTCCTGCGCTTTTCCCTGAAGGCTGTGGCTTTTGCAGGAGATTGATGAGCTTGGTGCCCAATGCTTCTCCTGGCCAATTGTGGATAGTCTGTTTCCCAGTTTGAATGCAGAGTTTGTAATATCCGGTTAAGGCTGAATAATCTAGAACATAAAATATGCTGGGAATTGGAAAATGGACTTCCCTTTGGCCTTGCTAGGAAGTAGTCCATCTGGTGTAGTTGTTAGTTGTAAGTGACTCAGGGATAAGAGGTAGCCTCTGTTTCTCCTGCTATGTAATATGAACGAGCACAGGGAGAGGCTTAACTTCATGCCTGCTGCTGACATAGAAATATAGATTGGGATCCCAGAAGAGAGAGAGACATGATGTTTTTTTAGTTAGTTTTTACTTGCCTTAGCAAGATGTCATGCTTGGGAGCAGTCATTGCAAACTTGCTTCTTTCCACGGAGAGGCTCATCTTGCCTGCCATAGCTCATGGGGATACCTACCCTTACCTACCAAAAAGTAGATGGAGAGATCCTGAACCTAGCCTTGGTCCTGAGGGGCTTACCTTCATTTCTGAGCCCTACCAGTAGGCCAGAGAGAGCCCTACTTGAACAGCATGTTAGTGCTCTGTTGGAAGCTGCATTATCACTATGTGTTTATTGTATTCTGTTATACAGCGTTAGGAAAAAGGGAAAACATAGACACTTACATCACTCTAAAGTTCCTTTGCAAGTGAAAAACAAGCTGATACCTTGCCCTGAGTACCACTGTCTATGAGATTCTTATATCCTAATTAATTTTCTGCTACTGAAGATGGGACACTTATGTTTGGATGAATCAATTGTGCATAATTATATTGTTCATTGGGAAACTTTGAGAAAAAAATGATCATCCCACTGTCACTCTAAGTCTAAATAGCAAATGAGCTGTCGTGCATAAATGTGAAGCTTATGGTTTTTTTTTTTGTTTTGATTTTAATTACTAACACAGTGTAATGCAGCAGCCTTTGGTTTTCCTCCAGAAATTGTCTGATGTTCTTGCTTCCCAGAAAGTTCAGAGCACCTCAACAGGAGTTTGGCTGCTCATAACATTTTAAACTTGACTTGTTTATCTTGGTGAATTTCCTGGCTAGCAAGGAAATCTATCATTATGTTTGAGTCCAAGGGAGGAAAAAAGAACCTTTTGTATTTTTTAAAATCTATATATGCTGCAAATTTGTGGAGGGGAGCTGGCCTTGGATGTAGTCTCTGAATTAATGATGAGTGTGTGTGTGTGTGTGTGTGTGTGTGTGTGTGTGTGTGGAGAGAGACAGAGACAGAGATTCAAGCTTTCAATAATAGAGGACATATAAAAGTAGAAAGGAGAATATAATGAAAGCCTCCTATAGCCCTCTCCCTATTTTAATCCCACAGTGCTTCATCTTGGCAATATAGCCCTATTTCATTCCCTAGGTTCTTATTGAAACAAATCCTCAAATCACATGTAATTGATAAATCTTTTTTTCTAAAGCTGTAGACCCCTTTTGGAATGTAATTTGAGCCCTAGTATTCCACTTACTAGGCACCCATCAGCAAAGAGCTTTCCTGTTTCCCCATTCTGTTTGACTCCAGATTCCAATGAGGCCCACACAGTGCATTTGTTTGGTGTTTCTGTTAAATATTTTCTTCTGTGATTTTCCTCATTTTGTTTTCCTAATAACTGATTTGCTCAAGAAAAGAATGTGTGTGTCCTGTATAGTTTCTCTGATTTTGATTTCAGTTCTTGAATTTCAAGATTTTAGTTGAGTTCTGGCTTTAGTAGCTTGCTTCAGCCATGTTTATATCCCATAAGCTTTCTGCCTCCTTTTGTACATGGGTATCTTTTAGGATAAGTACCCAAAAGTTAGTTTCGTTGGTCACAGGATGAATGTATTTGCCGTGTATTAGACATTGCCAAATACTCCTACAGTAGCTGCATCATTTTGTCTTCCTACCACTGGACATGTTTTCCATGGCTTTGCCAACAGAATTGTGTTGACAAGCTATGGCATTTCTGCCTCTCATTGGTGAATGAGAGCATATAAGGATATTATTCCCTTGTATTTCCCTCAGGGCTCTCTGGAAAAGTCTTCAGAAAATACAAACATCATGTATCCTGAAAAAGTCTTAAGTGGGCTATTTCAGAGAAAGATCACTGGACTCTGTTGCCCACAGGGTTTTGAAACATGACTTGAAAATTACATTAATGTGACTCATTGCTAGTCTAGAGGCAAATAGAAGGATGCAGAAACTAAAGAGTGTTTCTGGAATGAATAAAACACAAAAATGTGCTGGGCATGCTCACAGGTATGGGCAGAATCCCCTTTGTAGATTGGAGGTTTGAAGTGAACCTTGTGCTAATTTTGAGCTGTCCTGCCTGAGAAGCCCACTTAGCATGGCTTTATCCTAAGTATCTCCCATTTATCTGCCTAACTGTAGTGTCCCTGACACTAGTTTGATGGCCAGAATGCTGCCCTGACCTCTTCTTACATCTGTTGTTTATTGTGTGATATTTTCACACTTGGCACCCAATCCCTCTCACAGATTCTACTCTGACCACTCTGAGCTGAGGCACTATTGTGATTCATGATTCCTGTGAGTAACCACAGAGATTCTTTTTAAATGTCTCCTCACCTTATGACTCTCATGAGGCCTTCTCTGTCCCTAGAATATAAACTAGATGTTCGATGACTTCATTTACCCCTAGTTTCATTCTCACTCATCCATGCCAGCCCCCTTGACCACCCTGCCTACTTGGGACACTTGCTTTGAATACTGGCACTAAATTCATTCTTTTCTGTGGATCTCTGGGGCAAGTGACATTTTACTTAGATCCTTGATGAACCATCCAATTGAAGAGGCAAACTCAATTATATGCTGACCCTAAAGTCGCTTCATTTTGTTTAAAAACATGAATACTACATTACTTCATGATTTTTATCTTATTTACTACCTTCATGATTCAAGTGACACTTTGCCTTGGTTCCTAACTCATGAGGAGGACTCAGACAATTTTTGGAATAGGGACAGCTCAGGATAATAAATGGTCCATATTCTGGGTGCCGTAGGAGTGACTGATATCACAGTCTCTGCTAGCTGTCATGTCATTTACTTTATCCTTAAATACTGGGAACCTCTGAGTCTTGAGGGAAGGTTATCCTCAGTCCAAAGGTTTTTCTGGGCTGCCAGGATCTTAGGAAGATCTGTTAATTGGCCTTGTTACCTTCTTATTAACTGCTCAAGTATTTCCTTCTCCCCTACATTTTAGATTATATTTCATTTGAGCCCTGAGTTTTAAGAAGTCCTGTTACTTACATATGCTATTCACATTACTGAAAGGGGTGTCCACTAAGTGGTTCAACAACTAATTTTAACTAGGTCCATTCCTACCACTCTGTGAGTCTCTCAGCCTTACAGTTGATCCAGTTGAAGTAGGATGGATAGAGTTAACACCTATTTGTCTCCTTAAATAAGAATGACTACATACTTCTAACTATTTGATATCACATGGAGACATGACTAGATGAAAGAGTTAGCACCTTCTGTGTGAGGATTTAGTGGTCTAGAAAAGAATGGAATTGTGTACATCTAGAGTAGGGTTCCATTAACAGTATCCCACTAACATGCATATAAGGTACAGCCTGTGCAACCCCTTTCTGGCAGTACATAGCAGTGAGTTGCATAGTAACAGGGTGGAAACAAAAAGGAATTGTTCCCAGTGATAGGATTGACCCAGCATTCCATACAGGACCTGCTGTTGATAGCAAGCTACCAAAAGCTTCCTGATGTGCATTCAAGGCCCTTTCTAGACTGCTCATTTAAAATGTAATGCTTATAACAAAACATTTATTCTTTTGTGTTTTAATCTGTAGTATTAACATGGAACAAATAACTCTAGAGGACTGGCATCTCTTTTCTCAAAGGTGAAGGTTTAAGGTGTTAGGCTTTATCCTTCTGCTAGTGAATTCTACCAGCATCTTCAGTTAATCTCCAAAAATGGAAACCTTAGGGCAATATGATATGAAGTTGATGATAAACATCTCTGAAGTGTCTCTTTTACCTGTATGGGTTCCTTATCTGAGTTAGTATATTTTATTTCTTGAAAAAAAACTATAAAACTATGAGGGATTGAGGACCGACCACATTTGGCTGGGTGTATGAGTATTCTTCAGGTTTCATACAGTAGGCATTTGGAGCCATTGGCTTTGAGTGTATTGTTAACCTAATGATGAAGAGGATGAGTACTTACCGGTAGGAGAAGCTTTATCTGGCCTTCTCACTGTATTTATTACAGGCTCTCACCTTCAGCAAGTTACTCAACTGTCCTGAAGCTGTGTGTAAAGCATAGAGTATGGAAAACTAAAGATTTTTGAGTCTTTGTGATGAATATTTTTTCTGTACTGCATAAGAGCTTATGTCTTTGTTAGTACTACATATTATTTTTCTTGAGAAGTAATCACTTTTCTATTATCAAAAATATAGGGCATAAACACAGATTTGCATTCTTGAAAATAAAACTAAAAAAGTGAGTTCTCGCCTTTAATCCCAGCACTCGGGAGGCAGAGGCAGATGGATCTCTGTGAGTTTGAGACCAGCCTGGTCTCCAGAGCAAGTGCCAGGATAGGCTCCAAAGCTACACAGAGAAATCCTGTCTCGAAAAACCAAAAAAAGTGAGTTCTGTAGCAGATATTATGACTTTCATTATGAAGTAGAACATACTGATGTTTTATAAAAGACAAAATAAATGAGCTGTCATCTGAATTTGACTAGAGTGGCTATAAGCATTTTGGAGACAAGGACTCACTCTATATTTCAGGATGACCTGAAATTCACTATGTAACCCAGCCTTGAACTTAAGGCGATCCTCCTGCCTTAGTTTTCCCAGTGGTGAGATTCATATTTGATCCACCATTCTGGCAAGGAATTTTTAAAAGGAGAGGAAAGTCTTAGATAAGTAAATTTTTCAGAAGTGAAAAAAGATACCTCCATCCCTTCTTTTTTGTTAGATAATAATTGGTTGTGATTGTAAAATGAAAGCAATTTGACTTCTGTGAAATATTATTTCTTCTTGTAAAAATCTGCCTGGTTGCGTCTTGGCCACTCTGAATGGGGTGATAGATACCACACTGCACAGGAAGGTACATCACTTTACCCTGTGGCCCTGTGAAGGCTTAGTGTATTGAATCCCTGCCCTGCCACATATTAACTTATCATCTAGACTCTTAACTTAGTTAATTACTCCAAACTTCAACTTCTTCATTATAAGAAAAAATTCAAGAGGATTATGCTTATCTTATAAATCTGTTCAGGGCTTATATAATATTCCCAGTGTAAAGCATGGAACATGATTCTGCCATCTACTAGGTACTTGATATGCAGGATTGTTTTTAGATACTATTTATATCAGAATACTTTTTTCTTTTTGGTTTTTAGAGACAGGGTTTCTCTTGTAGACCTGGCTGTCCTGCAACTCACTATGTAGACCAAACTGGCCTAGAACTCATAGTGATCTGCCTACCTCTGCCTCCTGAGTGCTGGTATGAAAGGCATGCACCACCACCCAGCCAGAATACTTATATGATATGGTTGAATAGTATAGTTTATGTAGCAATGCCATTTTGTAATAATATGCAACTATTTTGATAGTGACTTTTCAGAGGCTTAGTTTTTGAGATTCTGTCATCCAATGGCTTTCATTAATGATTGTTTCATTATTATTGTTATTTTATTATTATTATTACTTCATTATTATTCATTATTATTTCATTAATGATTTATTTGTTTTTATTTTATGAATATGAGTGTTCTGTCTACTTGTATATATGTGTACCACATGTGTGCCCAGTACCCGAGGAGTAAAGAAGAGGTCATTGAATCTCCTGGAATTAAAGTTACAGACAGTTGTAAGCTGCCACATGAATGTGCTGGGAACTGAACACAAGTTCTCTGCAAGAATTGCAAGTGCTCTTAATTGCTGAGCCTTCTTTCCAGATCCTCTCACATGTCTTATAGCAGACTTTTTCCATTTCCTTCTGGGCAAACAACCTTATGCAGAATAGGAAAGCTGTGGAGATGGGGTATGATCCAGAGCCCTACATGGGTTCCTTGCTCTGCTCCTGGAGACTTCTGTTACAGGGTATTCCTGAAATAAGTTCTGACCAGATACTCTGGTATAATATTCATATTCTCTCTCTCTCTCTCTCTCTCTCTCTCTCTCTCTCTCTCTCTCTCTCTCTCTCTCTCTCTCTCCCCAAGTAGGGCTAACCAGCTACTCTGGTATATTATATGCTCTCCCTCTTCTCTGTTTGTCTTTTTCTGTTTGCATGTGTATATGTGTACGTGATGTGTGAATTTGTGTATACATGGAGCATAGCACATATTGTGGAGGTCAGAGAACAACTTCTGAGAGTCAATTCTTACCTCTACATTATTGAGAAAGGGTTTCTTATTTCTGGGATGTTGCATATCAAGGTCATCTGACCTGTACATTTGAGAAACTTACAGGGTATAACTGACCCATTATGGAAGTGCCTGTGGTGTCAGGCTATGATTGGATTTGGGATTGTCATTGTGCAATATGTGGAGTTCCATCGTGTAGTTGCATCTGTTTTCTTAGGGAAAAGTCTTAGGCTCTGTCTTTATAAATGTTCATAGTGGTTGATGGCTATCATAGAAATACTGACTGGTTCTATTGCCCTGTTGCAACTCAGTTTCTTGCTTCTGTATTTGCCCTTCTGTTCCAAGGATGTCAATAGGTCAGGTCAACTCTGGCACTGAGCTTCACTTTGCATTGCTACACATATGACAAGGAATTTATTAATAATAATAAAATAGTAAAGTTGGCAACCTAATTCTTTTTCTCCAGTGAGTAAGTAGTTTTATTATCCCGATAATAATCATTATTACAAACATTACATTCTAAGTCTTCTGCCAGGTGAGTCCTTTCCTTACATATTCTTCTTAAATCTTACGCCTGTCCTGTAGGAGTAGTGTTGTTAGTATTCCCATTTGAGACACAATGAAGTAGATCAAAAGACATAGATGATTTTCCTAGGATCCCACAGCTAATGAGTGATGGAGCTGGAATTTTACTCCTATTTACAACATACCAGGTTTGTGTAGTGGAAAACCAGGCAGTTTGGGCTAACAACAATCTAGATCATCAGGGTAACCTGTGGGAAAATTATTTGGCTCAGAACCTATGTAATGGGGGAGCCTGGAACCTGTTGAGTAAGGTAGCTGCTTTCCAGGGAAGGGATTCATTCTACATCTGGACCAATTTCTCTATCACCTTAGCCTTGAAGGCTTCCTAGGCTTGAGGGTTAGACATGGGAGACGTGACAGAGGGCACGCTCCCAAGATTGCCTGCTATCAGAAGGTGGAGCCAAGTTTGATTGTATTGTGTTCTATATCTACTACTCCCAGCCAGGCCTACATGTGCATAGGTTGACTAGGTGGATGAACAGACAAAAGGAGGCAAGAGAGAGGGTGAGAAGAAGGAAGGGGGAAGGAAGGAAGTTTTCCTGGATGGATACTTGGACTGAAGCAAAGTATCAAGGATGTAAATAGGATAAGTGATAAGTGATAACTAGAGTGAAATGAATGGAGACGGCATAAGTTTTCAAGTTTTGAGGGCTGAGGATATAGTTCAGTGGTAGAGTGCTTGCTTAGCCTATCCCCAGTACCTCAAAAAGAGGTTCCAATTTTTGTTCAAGTATATTGTTGGAACATACTACTTCTTGCTGTCTCCTATGTACTCTCCTGACATACAAATCTTACCCATAAGTTTATTTAATAAACATATTTGATCACTGACCTTGATAATGCTGACAATAAATGGAAAACTTTGGTTGTCCTCCCAGAGAGGGACTATACAATCTCATCCGTTACTCAAAACTGCTGCTGAGTAGAGGATAGGTGCCTCCTCCCCTACACAGGATCCTTCTGAAGCAAAGGCAGACATCCAACAGCCAGGTCTCACATTTTCATATTTGCCACAAAGATAGAAGGTTTCATGGAGTCTTGGAATACTTTTGAATATTTATTGTTTAAATATTGGAATGTTTGAATACTTACTGCTAAAAGGATGCTGTAATCTCATGTGGAATGACTCCAATTTCATATTTTTAAACAGGATTGACCGAAAGATGTCAAGTTCTCACACCAACTATAAACTGGATGAGGCCCAGGCTATAATGAATGAACTTCGTACTATTAAGAAAGCCATTTGTACAGGCGAGAAAGAGCGCAGGGATTTGATGCAGGTAAAGCCAAAACTGCCTCCTGAAAACTCTTCCTGCTGACATATCTGTCACTGATTTATTGCATTTTATATGTTTACTGTATAGATAATTAATGAGTACTATATATGTGTATTTTGAGCACATGCATACCATGTTTAAGTAAGTGTATTAATTCTGCCTGACCTCTTCCATCTTGGATTAGTGGCCCCTTCCAAAAATCATTTGTTTCAGGTCTTAGCCAACTGCCCAAATTCTGTTGCACTTGTCTATTTTGGTTCCAGTGTCTTCAACAATGCCAAAATTGAATAGGTATCAAAGCCCAAAGAAATAGTAAACAATATTATTTCTCTTCAGTGTCCACCCAAATGAGTTACATGTGCCAGAATTCATACTTACTGTAATTTTTGGTATATTATCATCCATAGATTAGTTTTATCCATGATTGAAAAAATCAAGTTATAAAAGTATAGTCTGGGAGATATTTTATCTCTGGATTACCTATAAAAAATTTGAAGTGGCTATGCATCTTTGTCAGACCCAGTTACTATTTGAGCATTTGTGATAGGAATTTTTTTAAATTAAGAAACACAAAGGCTTAAAAAAGTAGGAACAATGGCACCAAAACTATTCTTACCAGAAGGATTGATCTTCTCTTTACTTAAATGACTAACAGTTTTCATTAAAGTATGTGCATTTAAAAATATGCTTTTGTAAAGCCGGGCAGTGGTGGTGCACACCTTTAATACCAACATTCTGGAGGCAGAGGCAGGTGGATCTCTGTGAGTTTGAGGCCAGGTCTACAAACAGATGCCAAAACAGTCTCCATAGCTACACAGAGAAAGCCTATCTCAAAACACCAAAAAATATGCTTTTGTAAAAAACAAATTTAATGATAATGGAGAGTAGGATGGGACATCTCTCTAGTCTTAGGCTGTAGACCTCCTTGAACCAGAAAGAAACAGCTGCTTCAAAGGAAACTATGCAATCTCCATTCACAGAACTTGTCTTACTCTTTTCCAGAGCCTGGCCAAGCTTACTGACAGCTTCAAGAATAGCTGCTCCATTACAGATACTCTACAAGATTTCTCTCACAGCACAGGCGCACTTGGTGACTCTGGTGTCCCTCAGCAGTTTTGTGATGCTGGCTCTCAGACTGACACTATAGGGGAGGTATGCTCACCCAGGGCAGAGACATGAACATTCCCAAAGAGGAGTCACTGGCTTTGGTGGTGGTGTCCACACATTTGTTCTAACTTTTAATTTCTACTTGAAAAATATTTTGGCTTTTGTGTCAGTAAACTTGAAAGGGAAACCGTATTTCTCACATTTAGTTCTAATGGCAAAGTGGTATAGAATGCATATAGCCTTTTGATTAGGAGTCTTAAAAATGGCAGCAGCCGCTTTGCCAGCATTAAACTTAAGTGTTTCCTTGAAATATCCATGACATTTTCGAATGTGGCTTAGCAAATGATTTCTGCGAAGGATCAGATAGCAAATATCTTTGGCTTTGAAAGCTAGGTAGTCACTTCCTTGACTGGTCAGCTGTCAATATAACACAAAAAGGTGTCCTTCGTGATACCTAAGAGAGTGGGCTTATTGGTTGCCACTAAAACTTTATTTCCCAAACAAGTTAAAAAAAAAAGCAGCTTGCTGTGATTTCCAAAGGCTTTCTGGCTCTGTCACTTAGGGTTATATTTTGTTGCCATTTCTTGTTCTTCTAAGAGAATGTCAAGAAATTGATTTTCTCTCAGACTTGGGACACTTTTAGCATTCTCTCCCTTGATAATCAATAAAGCTCTGAATTAGCCACAAAAAACAAATTAGGAAAATCATCATTTGAAACTGGGTAGCTAATAATCAAAGACATACTGTTTTAGTATCATTGGATAAAGTTTGAAATTAATTTGCAACCAAATGAAAACATTTTGGAGGACTTCTTTTCTATAACGGTTGTTAAGTAAAGATAAAATGTCAGTGGAAGGCATGATACCCCTCCCATCAAATAAAGGAAAGCTTAAGAGAGAGGGGAAAAACAATTTGTGGGAAGGTCAGGAATTTAGTTATTAGTAGTAGTGTGAAAGTTTGAAAAATAATGCCTTTCTGGGGGAAATATAATATAAATTATGAACTGTTACATCTCAGGTGTCCTGAAAATAATGTGTTTTCAATTTTTATTTTCATTATTGCTGAAAGTATATTTAGAGATTTTGAAAGGGATCTTTTATTTAAAGAACATGGTTACCACCTGGAATACTCAGAAAAATGTGTACGCCAAAACATTTGTCATTTTTGCCTAGAGATTTTGTCGTGAAGAAAGGAAGCAAGCACAAGACTCACTGAGTTCTGGAAATGCCTTTTTTTCCTTCTTATCATAAAGTTGATTTAGAATTTATAGCTCTTAATTAGTTTGAGAGAAACAGATAAGATCAAAGCTCTCTAATGATTTCAATAAGCCATTCTAAAAGTGTCAGGTTGGAAGTAGTGGCTGCTTCTGCCATCCCAGTTGTAAATTATCATAGCTTATAACCCGTTGAAGTTTACTGGGGTCGGCCCTGGGTTGGCAGCTTTACAGCTGTTATCTTGGTTTAACTAGTTTTTTTTGTTTGTTTTGTGTGGATTTTGTTACCTTCAATATAATTGGCATGAAAATATTTAAGCCTAACTACTGATAGTGTTGCAAGCATTTAAAGCATAACTTGTAGGTAATACTCCCCAATCCAGACCTTGTGTTGTTTTGTTTTATCTTTGGTTCCATTTTTATGCCTTGAGCCTTGAAAGGTATTCTCTAATCCTTTCCTTAGGCAACTAGTCTGTCTAATTTAGACTTTAGGATTTCTAAGTAGTACATCTATTTTTCTCCATGCAGGATTGGTTCCCAAACCCGTGGGATACCAGAATCCACAAATGATTATGTCACATTTGTGAGGTGGCATGCTATTTGCACAGACCCCCACATACTGCCTCATGTTCACTTCAGATCATCTCTAGGTGTTTTATAATACCTGATGTGATATGGGTAGTTATTATACTCTTGTAGTTTGGGTTTTTTTCCCAAATGTTTAAGTGAATTTTCTACTTTCAAGACATGCTGTTAATATTCTTTCATTTCCTTTTTTTGTTCCTTGTGTTCTGGAAAGTTTCTCTTTGATGATAAAACAAGACTTGTAGACCGTGTAAGACTTAACTGGCAGTATGAAGAAGCCCGAAAAAGGTAAGTAGAACACTTTCACAGCTTGGCCCTTCTGCTTGCTTTGTTGCTTCCTCAGAAAAAGGTCGAACATGTTTCTAGTGTCTGAGTGCCCACATTTTATCAGAAAAGCAATGCTTGAAATAGAGAAGAATGGTCCTTTCTTTTTAATACACCTGGTGAACTTTCAAGTACTCTTAACATGTGAAATTCTTAGTATTTAAAGTTAAGATGATGTGAAGCCATAAGAGACTTCTACAACTTTCTCTTTCATACCAAATACTTGGGAACTTCCTCCCTGCCCCCACTCTCTTCCAACCTGCAGATAGCATCCATCCATCAGGCCAGTGGAAGCAAACTGTTTTGTTTTTCACATACATTGGCATTAATCACTTAGATACAGAAAGCTATCTATTTTACCATCAAAAGAAGTTTGGTCCTGATAGGGCAGCAGGTGATAACAGTATCTATTAGAGTTTATTTGTTGGAGACAAGTGACATCATTTGTGTTGATCTATCTTGTATCTTACCTGCCTTCTGCAAACTTGACTTTTATCAGGGTTTGTGCCTTGGATTTGTCTTTCCTTGCTCCACCCCTCCCTCCAGTTTTCCACAGAACATTGGCCATATCCTTGCACATCACAGTATTGTTGCCTCTGTGATTTTAGTGTGTTGCCTTTCAACTCAGGTGCTTCAGTTCTCTATTTTTAATATTTTCATGCTTTACACTGCCTCTGATTAGAGACAGTTTCTCTATTATGCCTTATAGAAAAAGTCTGAAAAGCAAATCATTTTAAATATGTGTTATAGAAAAACACAAAACATAGATTTAAAATTCTATTTTTATTTTTATATGCAGTGCTAAGAATAGAACCCAGAGCATCATGTATGTTAAGCAGGTGGCCTATCCCAGCTGCTTTTTTGTTTGTTTGTTTGGTTTGTTTTTTGTTTTGTTTTTCAAGACAGGGTTTCTCTGTGTAGCTTTGGAGACTGTACTGTCACTTGAACTGTAGACCAGGCTGGCCTTGAACTCACAGAGTTCATGGGATTAAAGGCATGCATCACCAACGCCCAAACCCATCTGCTTTTTTATTTTGTATTTTCATACAGGGTCTCCGTAAGTGAGCTGAGCTAGCCTTGAGCTCATGCTAGCTCAGGTAGTCCTTGAACTTGTGATCTTCTTGTATCAGCCTTCTGAGGAACTAGGATTATAGGCCTGTACCATAAGGCCCAAATTGAAGAATAGCTTTAAAACACTAGTTATGGATTACATATTGTCTTAATATCTTCTGGGGGAAGAGCAGAGTACCAAGTAGAGTGAGAGACCCTTAGAAACTTGTCACTTGGACCAATGTTCATTGATATCTTGAAAATCACCTTTATGAAACCTTAGCATTAATAAAGAAGCAAACCTGATTTCCTGCTGTAGCAGTAGCCTAAACAAAAACCTACTTCTCTTTACTGGGAATCATCACACCAGCTCTCCCAGGATTTTTCAAGGTGGGCTTGTGGTTGGCATTGAATTTCTTAAGTTCATAGGCCAGTGCTGGTTACCTCCCTGGTCATATGCTTCATTTTGCATGCATTCTTTCATGATAGCTTTGGGTGCTTGTGGGGGCGATTGTTTCTTCTGACCAGGCCTCTCTGCTCCTTCGTGCCTGTTTCGAAGTGGGACTGCCAAGTGTGGGTGCTGGAATTTGCTGTGCTGTATTAAACACAGAAAATAGATTATTGCTACACTTACGACCGTAATTGTTATGTGTTGTTGTGACATTTACCAAACATAGCAAGTGACTTCTTTGTTCTGGAAGTGGTGTCAGGACATACCAAGTCACCTTTTAGATGTCAAATTAATACATTTGGGCAAAAAGTTGAGGATTTAAGATGATTTATTGGGTAGACACTGCATTTAATCATTAGTTTTGCATCAAAGAATTATTTCACAGTTGCTAGAACCCTGTTAAGATGTTTACTGTAACTGCTTAGAAGACTCCAGGGCCCAGCACTTCTGCCTTAGCAGCACATTAGAGGCTTCTCCGAAATGAAAGGCAAACGGGATTCTGTAGGAATGATGAGTTTAAGCATCTCAAGATGGGGAGACATGTCCTTAAATGATCCAAAGATGCCCAATCCAACCCAGGATCCTTGTGAGAAAGACTCAGAAAGGTCAGAGTCAGAGAAGGCATGGTGGGTGTCAATTAGAGGCCAACCTTAAACTGGAAGAGGCGGAAAGACATATTCTTCCCTAGGGGTTCTAGAAGGAACATAGCTTTGCTGACCTGTGGAACTGTAGTCAAATAGTAGTGTTGTTTTAAGTCACCACAATTGTGGTCATGTTTTTTTTGTTGTTGTTTGTTTTGTTTTGTTATAGTATACCAATACATCTAATACTTTAATTCTGTCCACTGGATGATGTTTGCTAACACTGATAAAAGCAAGTCATTTTTACTTACTCTTCTAATTCATGGTAATAATTTCCAGAAATTCTCTCAGAGATACTCTCAGACATAATGTTTTGCCACCTACCTGGGCATACCTTAGCGCAATCAAGTTTACAATACAAAGTAACCCTTATACATATCTACTGCAGAATCACTTGTGGTTTGCCAGTTCTAAAATGGGCAGAAGGTGATGCTTTTACACCTTTTGAAGACGTATTTCCATGTGTCTAGAATTGAGGTTGTTTTAAATAAATATATGATTATAAAAAATGCAGAGTTCTCATAATGAGGGGTTTTATGTGTTCACAGATTTAAAGGAAGTCTCTAGGAGTAAAATCATAATTCCAAGTGGTAGTGTGAGAATTCTGGAGAATTAGCTGACCTAACTACCACTGTCAAGAGTAACCTATTTGGTATTTCAACCCTGTGTTGAAATGTCCCAAGAGGGCTGCTTTCACCTTTCCTTCCTGTAATGACTCTTTGGATTCCCAAGGCAGGCCTTATGAGAGGAATTTTTTCGCATGAGTGGCTTAAAATTTTTGGATTTTTTTTTTTTTTTGGAAATTGGAAGAACAAGTCTTCTTGAAGCAATCCTGATGATGCAGATGGCTCTGTATTTTTAACCTAAGAGGACTTGGTCCAGAAGGGTGCACAAGTTGTAGCCATTTCTTAACATGTGGTTAATCCAGTTCCTGTGTCTTCTGTATGGCTTTCTGGTGTTTGTCAGCTGTCATGATTTATTCATACTATGATTCCGGTTGAATTTGATTAGTCACTTGGATTTACATCTCCTTTTCTCAAGTAGCTTTGTATATGGACTTTGACAAGTAAATAAAAGTATGTTTGCCACTGGTGAAGATAAGTTAAAGACTTGCTGCTTTTCATTTTGTAAAGTTTCTTTCTAAAGGTTTGTCCTTCTCAAGGGGAGAAAATGTAAGCTAAGGGACATGATAGGACAACTGCCATGATAAGTTGGCATCGTGGCAGGTTGGATCTATCCTGACTTGTTACCATCAAGTAGGGTGACAGGTTTCCTGAAGTTTTGTTTGCTATTCCAGAAAGCCACAGGATTTTTAGGAAAATGGGAAATTATATAACAGATTGAAAAATTTTAGGTATGATTTGGGATTATTCCTGATGTACTTCAAATATTTTTAATATTAAAAGTACATTATTCCTAGAAAATGCAGTTATAAAGATTTCCCCAGGAACTGTGAAGATATGAGTAGCTTCTGCAGTCCAAACACAGGTATTCATTTATGGTTTATCATGCCTTGGTTATGACAGAAAAAAAAAACACTTGGTCAGATATCAGAACCAAGTAGTTCGTATCCTACCTCTGTGTTAGACCTGCCCAGGGAACAAAACTTAGAAATCATGTAATAAATATGAAACCTAAAGTGAGATTTTTCTTTCATTTCTTCACTCTCAGGGTATGGGATGTTTTAAAGCTCTTAATATGTTGTACCTATCAAAAAGAAAAGTCAATAAAGCATATAGTGGATTTGTACCAAAAAAGGGAAGAAAATCCCTTTTGAATTTTATGTGGCTTTTAGGGCTCTTTAAAAATGGACTTGGAAATTTATTGTTTGTTTGTTTGTTTGTTTTTCTGGAAGCCATCATGGTCTTGCTTTTCAAGCACTGAATTTCACTGAAAGAATTCTTCAAAGAAAAGCCTTTCTGGAAATTGTTTTTCCTTTAATGCTCAGAATTGGAATGATGGCCCTCCCAGGAATGGGCCTTCAGGCAGGGAATAAGCTATTTAACATAGATCTAGAAGAAGGTGCAGAGACCTTGGCACATCTGTGTTTTGCCTTAGGCAGGAAATCTGCTTCCTCATGGAAACCTCCAGTAGTAAGGATGCTCCCTGCCTGTGGCTCTGTTCCAGGGCATGCTACTGAAAGGCCAGGGAACTGTACTAGTGGTCATTTGTTGGGGGAATCCTTACTTCTATTGCTTTTGGCTTCTAGAAAAGACAGAGCATAGACAAATGTGCCTCTTTTGACCTGGCTGAAGGGGGCTCAAAAGTCCACATCTAGATTGTGGTCATGGAGAAGGGGATTGATTGCCTTTTCCAGCATGTCAGTATTCTGGATTCTGAGGTTGCTTGAAAAGCAACTTACAAGCATCTTCATTGTTGTGAGGTCAGAATTAACAAAGCAATGTGCTTAAGCATGGAAATGCTTGCCTGGTTTTCAGCATGACCCAAACAACTTTTCCAGATGGGTTGCAAGAAATCATCCTCATCCGGATCTTGTTTCTGCTGGAGAGGTTGGCCCTTTCTAGCAAATTTTTCCTGTGAGCTAGGAAAAGTTATAGTACATGGTTTGACTTTGGCTGCTCTACTGTTTCATTATGCTTTAGGTGAACAGGCTGTTTGAAACTTTCCCTGTGCTTCTCCTCCTTCTTCCAATAATTAAGCTTTTCTGCTCATTGATTTTTCTAGATAATGTGAATCCCTTGAGATTTTCCCGAGAAGATTAGAATTATCTGGAACTGGATCTTTTGCCACCCTCAGCAAGTTGAATCCTTGTAGATACCAGCTAGTATAGAGCTGCCAGGCTTAATGGAGTCTTGATCTCTTTGTATTTAAACCATAGGAAATTCAGACTGCTCCAGTGGTGTGGGGTGGGGTTGGTATATTGCTTAGTGATAAATGGCTACGTAGCATGTATGCTGTCCAGGAGATAGCTCTAGTAACACACACACACACACACACACACACACACACACACACACACACACACACACACACACACACACACCACACACACACACACACACACACACACACACACACACACACACACACACACACACACACACTTCTCTCAGAACCCAAAAAGGGTGTGTTTGAGAATGTGTCTTTTTGTATCAGAAGTGTGACTGATGTAGCTAGTTTTAGCTTAGCTTAGATAGGCTTTCCTAAGAAGCAGATAAACTAAAATAAAAATCTGCTGTGAAAACATAGCCAGATTTTCTCATTAGTCTTCCAGTCTTTTATGTTTAATCTTTTCCCTTCTCTTTGCTTATAGTAGATTGTTCTAGAAGTTTTATTGGATATAATGTCTAATTTGCCACTGGATTATTTATGGTCCTGCTCAGCGTGTTTTTCTTGGGCTTTAGTTATATATTAGTGCCATAAATTTTTAATTCCACTAATTAGACATAGGTGGATACTTAAGCCCTGCTTAGTTGCCTCTGACACTATTTTTTTCTTTGACATGATTTGGCCTCATTTTCCAGTACATTTTCAGGATATTATTTTTAAGTTAGAAAACAACTTATCTAATAAAGCTACTTAAGCCCAAGTATTTTTTTTTAACCTTTCTGGAGAACTGGGCTTGAGGAAACTGCATACACTTAAACTTTAGCCTACAGTCGCTTTTCTTTCTGTGACTGTGGGTTTTGGGTTGGTTCTGTATCTGGAGAAGGAGTTCTGTCCAATTCTCCAGCTTTGGTGCGTCCATGTGCACATATCTAGATGAGACAGCCTCATGTGGCTCAGGGCTGGGCCACAGTTTATTCAGTGCATGTGGTAAATCCAGTCAATTGGTGACATCTACATGGAGCTCAGGTTTGAGAAAGATTGTGAGGGCTGGACCCAGCAGGCAAGAAGCCAGACACAGTTAGTGCCATGTGTCCTGGGCACAGGAGGTAGGCAGTCTCATGCATCCTCCTGCCCTGTCTATGCCATTCCCATTTTAGTGACGAACAACATCCTGTCAGTGCCTGATGTAACTCCCTAAAGGTCAGTTAGCACCTTCCAGACTGGGCAGAGTTGCAGAGGAGGAAGCGCTGAGAGTCCTGGCTGTTCGACTTGAGTGAGCAGCAGAAGAGCCTAGAGGGCTTGCCAAGACCCCAAGCTCATGGCGTAGGAGTCAGTAGATCTGGGCTTGGGCCGGATGGTTGCCTTTCTAACCGCTCCCAGGTGATCCTGAGGCGCCAGGCCTGAGGCTCCACTTTTATAATCACCACCTTAAGGCTGTGTGGTGCCTGACAGTTACATGTTCTCACAGATTTCTGTCATCTCAATGAAGTCTTTGGATTTCATTTTTAGGCATGTGTGCCAAACTTTGTACTCCACTGAACTGGGTTCACATTGGGTCTGGCATTCCTAGTTTTTTGTCTTAAAGAACCCTTATCTAAAACATACTGCTCACACTTTTAAGTATGTTTGCAAAACACGAGCCATGTCTATTTTATTTAATCTGAATTCAACACCACTTCAGGGCACAAGAGATGAAATGTGTTTGCCAGGCAAGCACTTGGAAATTTAGGGCCAGGGAAGTGTTCAAGCACTCAGCTTTTGTTGAGTATTTGCCCCTCCTTTACAGCACTTTTCAATCCCACCTGGCCAAGGGCTCTGGGGCAGGGAGGAACAGATGTGGAGCCTGGGGCCCCAGAGCTGTACTTTTCTGAAACATTCCTGATAGATGCATTTCCCTCCTGTTATTTTCCCAATGTGTCTGTTAGTGCTTACCCCTGGATGAGGGGGCAGAAAGGCAGAGGCGTCTCTTGGATGAAAGTTTAGATACTGACAGTGGTGGGAAAAGGAGACATGAGCAGCTTCCTTCCTCTCTGAATGAGCATGGAACAGAGTGTGGACATGTTCAGGACTGCTAGCCTTTTTGTCATTTCTTTGAAACAAGTACAGTATAATTCTTGTCACCTCACAGTTCAGACTTCTGGAGTGCTTTCATGAACCCTCATTTCCAAATGCTATTAAGTGGAAGGTCAGAGCAATTATCTCACCATTTATTTAACCCAGTGAATGTATGGAGTCAGCAATGGTGAAGAAAATGTGCCCACATCAGGTTTTCTGTTCATTCCTATCTCTTCCTGCCCCTCTCTCTGTCTCAGAGTCTCCAATATTCAGCAGCAGCTGGCTCAGCTGGCTAACGAGTCATGGCCAGGCATGGCTGAAGCCGACAGGGACCGGCTGCAGCTCATCAAAGAAAAGGAGGCCCTGTTGCAGGAGCTGCAGCTCATTATTCAGCAGCGGAGTTCAGCAGAAGATGTGGCCCGTCTGGAAGAGGAAAGGAGGCGCCTGGAGGAGGAGATCCAACGTGCTCGGGCCACATCTGCACAGGGTGCCACAGAAAGGTGTGTGGTTTTCCAGGATTTGGGGGGGGGGCAGTGGGTAACACTTGTAGAAATGAACCAAACTAGAAACATTAAACGGATGACTTGTATATGGTTTGAGGATGTTCTTAATTGATACAGGCTGAACAGTCCTTGAGTAAAATGCTTGAGCCCAGAAATGTTTCCAATTTTGGCATGTTTTATTTTATTTAAAGACATTTATTACATTTTATTTATTTTGTATATGTGTGTATATGAATGTGAGTGTGTGCCATAGTACTAGTGTGAAGGTTCCAGGACAATTGGCAGCAGACAGTTCTTCTGTAATGAGGGTCTTGTGGATCGAACCCAGGTCTTTGGTGTTGGCAGGAGATGCCTTTTTACCTGCTGAACCATCTCACTGACCCCAGAGTATTTTATTTTTATATTTATCTTCTTGTTTTAGCATGTTTGGTTAACTCTTTAATCATCAAGCTACAGCCCCTAGACTCCTTTCTTTCTTTTCTTTGTTCATCCTTTCTTTTTTCTTTTCTCTCCTTATTCCTTTACTCCTTCCTTCCTTCCTTTGTTTATTTCTTCCTTCATTGTTTGAGACAGGGTCTTATGTGCCCATGCTGGCCTCCAAGTTTCTCATCCTGCCTCTACCACTCAGGTCCTGGCATGAATGTCGATCCTCTTGGGGTTGGAGGTTTTGTTTTGTTTTTTATTTTTAATTCTTCAGTATTTTTGAAAATGCACTTCTATGAATTTCTAATCTGAAAATCTAAAATCTGAAATGCTCCAAAATCCTAAATCTTTACCTTCTGCATCCACTCAGATTTGGGACCCCCCCCCAGATCAGGGGTGTTCCACTTCCCCTGAGAACAGTGACTGCCTGGCATGTTTCCTTACAGAATATGTGGGAAGTGGAATCATGTGCCTTCTGTGCCATGAGAGGTGTCAGCTGCTTCCCAAGGTTCCTGGTGCCAACATAGAACTGGGACATGACAGCCAGGTGTGATGGCTCACACCTGTAATCCCAGCACTTAGAGGTGGGATAATTGTCTTGGTTTTGAGATCTGCTTAGGGTACATGGTGAGTTTCAGAGTTGGATAGTGGGCTACAGAGTAACAAGTTATCTCCACAAAAAGAGAATCAAACATAAAGAAGTGGTTGAGGACATGGATAGAGAGTGAAGAAGGAGAAGCATGATTTACCCTGTTCCCCTTCTGGTGTGGGTGCTTGGGGCTTCTGCCTGTGTTTGCAGAGCAGTGCCTGTGTAGGATCGGAGGTAACTTCAAGAAGATGGGGGGGGGGCAGGAGGTGTTCCAGCTCCAGAACAGGGAGCCTCTGTTGCCTGGGGGAATTGCTCCCTGTAGCATTGTGGGTGTCTCCCTATTGCTTTTATCTTCAACTTTGATTTCTAGCCAGGGAAGCCAGCTCTTTCTTTTGCAGTAGGAAGTCGGCAGCCTTTTGTGAGTCTGTTTCTGAATGTGCCTCTCCTCAGTTACTCTTGAGACTCTTTCAAGCACAAGACACGTGAAGCCTGTGTCTTTTGTATTCTCTGATGCCAAGTTGTTCAGCCTTTCATCATGTGCCATGTCTCCTGGTTTCCATTTGCTGCCTGCGATTGTGGAGTGTGCCGAAGGCTTGGTCTGCTTTCCACATTTAACAGCTGTCAGTGGTTTATCTGTGGCTATCTGCCGAGCTTTGGGGACCCCTCTTTGTTAATATACTGGCTTGATCCAATTCAGTATATTGACATGACCCTAAATTGTATTTTCCTGAGCATTGTCCACATAGTGTCATAGAGTTTAAGTAATCAGAATTATTTGACCTGTGCAGATACATATAATGATGATTTCATTGTGACCTTTTTATTTTATCTTTTTGTCTGTCTGTCTGTTTTGAGACAGGGTCTCACTATGTAGCTCTGACTACATATACTCCCCATATAGACCAGGCTTGTCTCCAACTCATAGAGATCCACCTGCCTCTGAATGCTGAGATTAAAGGTGTGCACTGCTACACCCACTTTCACTGTGACTTCTGACTATTCTTCATATTGCCTATCAATCTTGATGTTTGGATGCTCCTTGTTAATCTTTAGGGTAGATGAATGGCCTGCAGGTACTTGGGGTTCAGAGCTCATGGCAGCATTGCTTCCAATGAAGAAGTAGGGTTTAGAGAGTTCATCTTAGCCTAGTAATGATAAGAATGAATTTTAATTTGCTCAAGATGACAGCATGCCCTACCATCTCACTCGAAACCTAGACCTGAGTCTGAGTCTCAAAGAGAACAATGCTACTGAACTTTTCTTTTATTCTCTTTGGCTTCTGTATTTTCTTAGTTAAGCATTAACTTTTCAACCTTGGTATTCTCTTTTGTATGTTCTGGATAGGAGGACCTAGAGTTCCTGTTGGTCTCAGTTCGACAGGGTGGATTTGTTCTACAAATGGAGCCTGCCTCCTCAGAACCTCTACCTACACACCCTTGACAATGGCTTCCCTCCCCATGTGAAGTTCAGCACTTGCCAGTACTGTGGGCACAGGGCACACATCTATAGAACCCTCTGGGAGCAGTGTTAGCTCCAATGCCTGGGACCAAGGAATAAGACAGCAGCAAAGATGGACTACTTTTCATCCAGCTTGTGGTCTCTTGTGGGACCAGCTTGCGTAGTCAGTTCTGGGACAAGAGCCCTCAATCAGAGCTGAATAGATCCAAGTGAATTTCCTAATCTGCTAGAAAATGACCTTCATTACAGGAGAACATACATGCGTGATAATTACCTATCTCCTTTGCACTTTGTATCAACTGCTGAGTATTAAGATGAGACCAGATGCCCCAAAGGGTTTCTGCAGCTGTTGACAGCTTCTATAAAGTGGATACTTGGTACATTTCTTAGTGTCACTTCTTACCAATTTAAGTGTGGGGTCTCATGGTAGGCAATTTCTTGTAGGACAATCTATGGTTAGACCCACAGTGGAGGTGGAACAAAGGGACTGATTGAGGCTAGCTTCTTCTGGCTAAGTTGGGGTAGTGAAATGACCAGGATCCAATCTTTGCCTGTCTCAGCTCCAAAGTCATTCATAAAGACGGTTATGGATAGAAATCCCAATGAGGGAACATAATTGAAGCTCATTTTCTTGTACTCTTACTCCATTTTCTGGAAAAGAAACTAAAGATGAGACTTTGGTGCCTTTTCCATTGCTAAGACTTAGGTAGGAATTTAAGCATGACTCCACATTTGGGTAATGATTTGTGATAAAAAAGATGCACTCTTTCTTATCACATATTAACAACAGAATAAGAAATCTTGGAAGTAGAAACAGTGGAGTCTGGCAAATTACCCTGCCTTTAGGTTCATGCTGATGACCAAGTTTTGAACTTACATAGCCAAGGCAAAGTACTTTCATTCCATGAGTATTTGTTTTCTCATCTGTTAAATGGGATAACCAAATGACCGATAGGAAATGAAGTATGGCATGATTTCAAGTGTTAAGGACATTGTCCTTTCTTATGCACTAATACAAGACTTGTAAATATATTAAAACAGTTCACCCAAGAGAGCATTGTGTTGGTAAAGTTTTCTTTGAACAAATAATAAAATGTTTTCCTTCAAAATTATAGAATCTTAAAACTATTGCATAGCATAAAAAGTGTGTATTGTAGCTCTTCTCAAGTTGTTGGTTCCCAGAATTCCTTCCATTGCTAAAATTACTAAGGACTCCCAAAGAGCTCATACTGGTTTTTATCTGTCAATAATTAATGATTTAGCAATGAGTTTGACATTGTTGACATTATTACTTGATAACAAGGCCACATTAGAAATAAAAGTTTTATGGCTGATAATGTTTTTGAAGTTAAAAAAGAGAATAGTACTTTAACAGTTTTATAATAAAGTTTTTAAACATCTGGTTTCCTAGAAGGCAGTTGCTAGAGCATTTGTCCTGTTGTTATGTTGTTTGTGGTGAACACATGAAGATTTTTCTGCTCACAGATATGTAATAAAGAAGAGGGGATATTTTAGAATCTCTGACTGGGATTGCCCTAGGGTCTGTGGACCATACTTTGAACATCATTGGTTTTAATGTATGTTATTCAGCTTTAAAATGTGTTGTGTAATGAATGGCTACACTTATGAAGATGTTTGAATCAGTAGGAAATGTTACAGGGCATGTTTTACTGTAATGTCAATGGAACTTTGTGTAGTTTTTGCTTAAGGGGGCCTAGGATGAAGGACTTGGATTTGCTGTAAGGAATCCCAGCAAATTAATGCATGTTGTGCACTTAAGCCAAGTGGATAGTGTAGTGTCCTATTTTTCTGTCTATTCTGGTACCCATTTACCCTGTCATCCTTCACTCACCTTAATCACGCATTCATATGCCCATTCACACACTTGCCTGTTCATCCACCTGCCCCTCCACTTGTCTATTCACCTGGTCATGAGCTTATCTCTTCATCCATCCATAGACTAATTTAGTCTTCCTTTCATTCACTTGCTCCCACAATGTATATCGCAAGTATCTATAGAATTTCAGACAACGTAGTTCCAGCGATGTACTTTCTAAATAAGACGAAAACTTTTTATTATATTGCCATTTATAATGTATGCCTTTAGAATTCACTTAATCATTGCAACCTGAATTATTTATGGGACATTTATAATTGAATTCTACTATGTCCTTCTTTCTCTCCCCTCTCCCTTACTCCTCTCTTTCCCTTCCTTCCTCCTCTCCTTTGACTCTCCCTCTTCTCCATATGGTGGTGGGAATGGAATCCAGGTCCATAGGCACACAGGGCAAATGTATCATTGAACTGCATTCCTAGCCCTTATAGCTGAATTTCTTGTTATAATAAGAGTTTCCCTGCCTTTTAGACCCAGCAAATGACTATTTTTGTATCTCTAGGATTCTTCTTCAGGAAAAAAGAAATTGTCTGCTTATGCAGCTGGAAGAAGCTACACGTTTAACATCTTATCTCCAGTCCCAGTTAAAGAGGTAAACTAATTTTGAAGGGAAATGTATACTTAATAAATTTATTACAGCATTACAGACATGTATTATATTACAGTGACATGTGCTAGAACTTCATAGTTTCTTTTAGCTTTGATTTTTCTACTATTAGTAATTGGAACCTGAAGTGGCATTTAAGAGAGTAGAAAAGTAGATAGGTTTTGTTTCGTACATAACTTGCTAGCATACAACTCAGATAAAATAAGGAGAGCCAAATGTGGTTTCAGAATAAGTGTGACCTTAGTATGGTTGCACACGCCTGCAATTCTATTAGGTGGAAGGCTGAGGCAGGAGGATATGGAGCTCAATTATGAAGTCAAGTTTATTAAGTGAATGTATAATTTACTTAACAGCTCCCAAACCATCTATGCACACTTATATTATGGGTCTTTTTGTAAAAGCAACATCTGGATGCATACTAGCAGCTCCCATTGTCAAGCCCTTACTATGTAATGAAGCAGGATATGAAGGACTTTGTACAGATGACATTATCAGTTATTACTCCAACTCAGAAAGGAGACTGCTATTGTGCACTGAGTGTCATTCAAAAGAGATAAGCAAACTCTACTCAGTTGCTCTCAAGCTTAGAATTGCATTCTTGTCTCAGTTTTTCCCTGAGGCTCCAGCCCAGGAACCATGTGGTGGGTAGTGGGAGCAGCATGTGTTTTTCTGAGACCATGACTCTTTTTTTTTTTCAGCCTATCTGCCAGCACCCTGACTGTGTCCTCTGGGAGCAGCCGTGGGTCCCTGGCCTCCAGTAGGGGCTCCCTCGCTTCCAGCCGTGGCTCCCTCAGCTCCATCAGCTTCACGGACATCTACGGCCTCCCGCAGTATGAGAAGGCTGATGCTGAGTGTGGACAGCTTCTGCGCTTTGATTTGATCCCCTTTGATTCCCTGGGGCGTGATGTCCCCTTCACAGATCCACAGAGCCACTCGGGCTTCCACAAGCAGAGGAGGTCCCTGGATACACCCCAGTCTCTGGCCTCACTGTCCTCTCGCTCCTCCTTGTCCTCTCTGTCACCCCCCAGCTCTCCCTTAGACACACCCTTCCTCCCAGCTTCGAGGGACTCCCCTCTGGCACAGATGACTGACAGCTTTGAGGTGCCAGGCCTGGGAACACTGGACAGACTGCGGTCACAGGCCTCTACTCTAGGAGATGAAGATTTGCAGGGAACTGCGACACTTCAGCCACATGGAATCTCTGTGGATGGGGAAGGACCCCGAGAACGGGGACCTCAACTCATGGCTCCCACTAGTGGAAGTAAGTGGTGATGGGAAGAAAGGCCTGAGTTTCTGGCAGTGGCGGCATGGAATGTGGGCTGTGGCTTTGAGGCTGGTGACTTTTGAGTTGCTGGTGAGTTATTAGTTTTAAAATATTGATAGGGCTAGGAAGAGCCTAGATCTTCATTAGTCTTTCCTGTCTGTATCAGAAGATTGACATTGATGAAGTTGTAATCAGCTCATTTATGGAATATTCTTAATTGTTGAAAAGTAACATTAAGATCTACATATTCTTATCCACAGGCATTGATATTCAAACGCAAATAAAGTGTTAGTAGGAGCTCAGTGCACTCAGCAGGGCTAAGATGGAATATTCTGTGTATGCTCTCCTCAGACCAGCATATAGACGTGCATCTGACTGCATCCTGGTGGAAACATCTACTTCCTCTGCCAAAAAGACTTCTGTCTTTAGCCACACACCCTTGTTTCTAAGTATATAATTCTATCAAACATGGAACTAATTCTGATTGTGCCATTTCAGAAGGCACTCCAGTTAGGACCCAGCCATTTCTCTGTTGTTCTCTGGATGGTGGACCACCGCACTATACAGGACTCTTCATTTACTCAGTTGTGTTAGTTCACCCCCTTATTGATACTGTTTGAGAAACTGTTGACTACTGTAATGTAACACCAAGAACAAGGTTTCCTGTACCTGAAATTCAGCTCTTGTAGTCAACTTTCATTTACACAGCAAAAATATTCTAGACTTTCACTTAGGCAAGCACTAGATAATTTAATAGCATGGTGGTTCTTTCCTCTGTGCCCTGAGGGAAATTTGGCAATGTCTGGAGAAACACCTGTCTCTCATAATTGGGCAGAGAGCACACTTTTGGTACCTAGTGGATTGTGGCTAGGGAAGTTTCTAAACCTCCTGTAATACATAGCTTAGCCTCTACTACAACAGAAATGGTTTAGTCCAAAATGTCAGTATTGTGGAGGCTGAGAATCCTGAGAGACATTGTTTTGGATGTGTATCCAACAGATGATCACAAATAAAACTGGAATACAGAAGTAATGTGGTGTAGTGGAAGTGGCTTTAAACAAGCAGTCTGCAGGCCAAGTTTCTCTCACGTTGACCTCTAGTTCTGTGACCTTCCTTGAATTGTTCCACATTCCTTGTCCTCAAACAAGATGATCTTTATGGTTTCTTCCATTTGCCACCATTTTTGTTATCTAAGAGATGCATTGATAGATTGATAGAAAAATCAATTGATCTTTGCCTAGCATTTACATGTTTACCTGGAGATCATTATGTTATGGGTTGCCTCTTAGTTTTTGACTTCTGTTATTTTGGTGTCTTCCCCTACATTTGCAAACATATTTGTATGTCCCTAGATACATTGTTTCTGTTACTCACACACACATTCAGGTAACCTTTATTCTTTTTGTTCTTCTTTACAATTACAGGTTCATCATTCCATACTTACTCCTCTCAACAGAAATGAAATAATGATAGAATTCTACATGTCTTGATTAAACTCATCTTTTTTCTACTCCCCCTGAGCGCCCCCCCACTTCTTACTAAGTTCTCTTTAAAGGTTAAATTTCAATTTTAAGAATATTTTGTTATTATGCAGAAAGTCTACACAAGGGCCCTCTGGGCCAGGGCAAAGAGAGGTTTGGAGGGAGAAAAGCTGAATTAACTTCTGATTCTGATTTCTTTAGTTTCTTTTTCTCATTTAATTTCTCATTCTATGACATTGTTGTTTGAACAATTTAGACTGTGAGGGTTTTGCTTCATTCTCATTTAGATACTGCCATCTGGTGGTAGTTTCATGAATGACACTGTCATTTGACTTGTGTCCTTAGGAATTTGAAATAATTGACAGAATCAGTTCCTGGGTCCTGCTAGATACTCCCAGGATCCTGAACGGGTAAAGTAACTTCAAGCCTGAACACATAGGGACTCCTTGCCTTCCTGTGTGATTTGGCAACTCTGCATTCTAGAGTTGTCATAGCATTGAAGCAATGCTTATCAGATCCCCCTCATCCTATCATCTGGTGATGCCCAGGGTCATGCACTTCCCTCCAATTTTCAGCCTTGCTCTGTAAAATCTAAGTTTGGCTTCAGGAAAGTTTTATAAGATAAAATTTTACTAAGATAAAATCTAAATTGCCCAAGCTAGAAGGCAGTGATTTTTTTCTCTTTATACCTTAAGGCAGTCAGATGGGCAGATGGTAAGAATAGACTGTAATTTTGAACATTTTTTGCATTTTTGCTATACTTTTTTCCTTCCTGGATTTTTAAAGTTAAATGTATCCTGATTTTGAAATACTTTCTTGTTTTTACCTACTGGTTAGAATATGCTGATAAAATCCATAAAATTCTTTTGAGTTTGCTCATCTGTTCATTGATGATTATTAGCTGGAATCTTATAGTTTTCACTCTGATTTTTTTTTTATCTCTTCTCATGCTGCTCCACAGAAACGTTTACTGTAAGTGGCCTTGGTATGTCTCCTTGTCCCCCCTTGTTGCTCAGGCTGCGGGTACAACTTTTGCGATAACATTATGCTTAGGGGGGCTGGGGTTGATAGCTCATAGATTGTCATTATCATTATTATTTCACTGTTATTATTCATTATAATCATGTAAGAACTTTTCTAAAAGCTTTCAATATTTATTTCCTTACATATTTTTTCTCCAAAATTTAATAGCATTAATTATTTAAATATGCCAGCAAGCAGCTTTGGCTATGATGTGATTTTCAGTCGTCCCCCCCCCCCTTTATCAAGCAGCGTTTATTATGTTCCTTGGTTTGAATGTCTGTCTATCTTCAATAAGGAAAGAACAGTGTTGTATGTTTGTTTTGTTTTTGTTTTTAAATGAATGGGTAGAAGACTTCTTTCGGTCCACTGCTTCACTGGCACTATTTCCCAAGCCTGTCTTGAGGTCCTAGAATTTTGAGTATGTAGTGTGGAAGTTGCTATGTCTTTTTTCACTCAGGGCACCTGGTGAAGTTACTCCCTGTTGCTCTGTAAATTCAGAGGTTTCCGTCACCATCCTCTGAAGGGACTCCCATTGTAATGAGGAGAGAACTACTTTGGTTAAAGTTGTACTATGGGGTTGGACTATGGACGTGGGAGAATTGTTACCTAGTGCTGTTTCCTCAAAGGTATTTCAAGGTGTGTGGAGGAAGCATCTCTGGTGGGTGTCAGGTTAGGGAGTGAAGACAGGCATTGGTTTCACTTGTAGAGATCTGTAATACAGAGGCTCAGATACCAGGAGATTCCACATGCAGTTGGGACTGAGGTCATTTCATGGGAGTGGGACGAAGAGCAGGGCTTCAGAGTTCTGGTTACCATTTGAGAGTTTTATACCTTCAGCTACTTCTGGACAAAGCCTGCTTCTGTCCTTGGATGATCAGAGCAGAAGCAGCTTATCCTCATGATTGGTACTACATATAATTGGAAGGCCAGCTTTTGTTTACAGTTGCCATTGAGAGACCAAAGGCTATGGCCTTATCTGTTGAATGTGCTGGGTTTAGTTGATATGGGTAATAATTTGATTTTAAAAAAAGAGGCAGCTGGGTTGTTACTAGACTTATTCTTTCCCTCAGTTCAGAATGTCAAGTTTTCAGTTTCTGGGACTTGGCTAGCCAATGAGAAGCATAGAGGCAACAGAGATACTGACATTATTAGCAAGTGGCAGCATAGCAGTACTTAGCCTGGGACATTGTATGTATTCTGTATTTTAACAAAGTATGTCCCATGTAAAATACAGGCTCCTACATATATAACCACATGTAACATAAAAAAGGTGGAGTAAGTTTGTATTGGTTTTGTTGAAAGGAACCCATTTCAGTGAAAGAAAAGGGTAAAATACGTAAGAAAACATCAGTAATTATGTTTGGCTCTTAAAAGTAGATATGAAAGATAAAAATCAAAACTCAGGAATGGTAGCGTTGTGATCCAGGAAATCTATTCCAGAAGCCCATGGTGGCTGAGAAAGCTACTGCAGTGAGATCAACAGACAGATGTCCGTCTCTGTGCAAGACACAGGTTTCCAAGACAGTATTTGCAAAGGATGAATCAGTGTCTTTGTTTAGAAGATCATTGAATTCTGTTAGAATATATTTGGATAAGTTTTAAAAAGTGATCATAAAAGCAATGTCAAATAGGTTTATTGTAGAAAATACCAAATGACATAAAGAAGAAAAGTGAAAAGTAACAATTCACTGTAGCTGCTGTTCTTGTGTCTGTTTTTTTGAAGTATTTTTTACTTTTTAATCAATCAGAATACAATGTATTATATACCATTATGATATATTTGAACAAAGTGTGTTTTGTCATTCTGTTTCTCCCCATCTCCTCCAACCCCCTGCTATCTCTTTTCCCTCCTTGTACCTTCCTTTCCCAGACTCTTAGTGGTTTCCCACCTCTGTCACCTTATTCTCTATGTGCTTATCATCAAAGGGAAAATAATGTATGAATTCAAGTGTATTTCTAGACAGTTAAGAGACTTTTTTTTAAAAAAGAAGATGCCAATGCCAGCCATAATGGTGCATACTATAATCCCAGCAAGCAGTAGAATAAGAAACATCTCAAGTTCAAAGAGGCAGGATTACATATTGGGCCTCTGCCTTAAAAAAAAAAGCAAGAAGTCTGTTGCTTTGGTTTTGGTTTTGGTTTTGGTTTTGGTTCTGAGTATTAAAGACAATCATGCACAGTGTCTTTCTGCATGAACATGCCATGGCTTGTCTCTGGAGCACTTAGTAACTTTCCAGCACTCTACCATAGATGCCCTCCTAGCCCCCTGTGCTGTCACCTCCTGACCCAGGTGTATCCCTTGTTTGCAGCAGTGACCCTCCGGGAAGATAGCGCCAAGAGGTTGGAGAGGAGAGCACGCCGTGTTTCTGCATGCCTGTCAGATTACTCCCTTGCCAGTGACAGTGGGGTATTTGAACCTCTAACCAAAAGGTTAGAAGATGACCACCTTGTTTCCTTTACCCCTAAGTACACTTGCCAGAGGATTACTGGTATGCACACAAAGGATTTAAATGAAAATAGATTCTGAATTTGGTTTACAGTCCCATGCACATTTTTCTACCTCCTTTGGTCTTTGGGAGGTTGTGCCTTAGAACCCTGTGGGGAATCCGCCTCTGGCTTCTGTGTGTCACTTGGAGGCTGGCTGGAATGGTTTTTTTCCCTGGTCCTGGCCAGTAGAACTAAGAAAGAGCAAGTATGCACAATGCATACAAGGGACCTGCGTTCCTAGCAATGAAGTTTCTCCCTCTCTTCCTTTTTTAGTTCTTTAGCTACAGGGAGCCCCTTGTGGTCAAAACAAAACAAAACCACAGTAAGAAACAAGACACCTGTTGCTGAAGCTCATACCTATAATTTCAGCATTATAGAAGCTGAGGCACGAACAATTGCCACAAGTTTAAGACAACCTTGGGCTATATAGTCAATTCTGGGCCAACCTGGGCTAAAAACAGATGGGTAGGCTAGAGAGATGGCTAGGTGGTTAGGGGCACTTGATGCTCTTGTGGGATATTTGCGTTTAGTTCCCAGTACCCACATGGCAGCTCACAAACATCTATTACTCCATTTCCAGTGTTCCAATACCCTTTTCTGGCCTCCATGTCCACGACATGTATATAGTGCAAATATTATGCTCAGGGAAACACTTAGCACATAAACTAAAAATAAAGAATTCCTTTTTTTAAAGCAAGGGAGGAAGAAAGAGAGAAAGAAGTTTGTGGCAGGTACCCGTAAAATAACCCATGATGGACTCTGGGGACTGGCCATGTCTTTTGAGCCTCCTTAATGAATATATGTACTCAAATCACAGTTTAGTAAAGCTCTTCTCAGTAAAGGACACCCTGAGCATGAGAATATGCACATGTCTAATGCTCAGTTCCTTTTGGAATAAAGCTGATGAATTTACTATTACGTTCAGAAATGAAGATGCTGAAGAGTCTGCTTTTGGAGAGGCCTATGGAAACGAGCCCCAGATCTATGTGGGATTTCTGTGAGTATAGAAGCCAACTTTCTGTTGTTCTTCAAGATGCTCTGTGGAATGGGACTCACTTGGGTGGTATTCCATCACCTTTGACATTCCCAGTCACCTTTCAGCCTTAAAGATGCCCTGTAAATGGGGGCCTGCATCATTGTGGTTCCCAATTCCATGGACAGGTGAAGGAGGTGGAGAGACCCCATGACCCAGGTGCTGCTTCTCCATTCTTGCTAATTCCAGTCTTACTTTAGCCTCAGATGAGTTCATGAGAGTAGAAGGAAGGAGGGGTAGAGAAAAGTGGCTACTTTGTTTTCTTTCATCATTGATACCACAGTTGAGGATTGTTAGCTTATGTATGGAAGACAGAAAGGTAGAATGATCAGAGTTTCATCAAACTCGAGACATTGGAGATATATTTTCCATATTTATGCTAGAAGTTGACAGTGTTCACCATAGTACAGATAGCAGGGTCCTTCCCTTAATGCCCAGAACACATCATCCAGTAGTCTGTAATGATGGCAATTACAGATGCCTAGTTTACAGTTTCAGTAAAAGCAGGGGCCATGATGTTCATGCTAGCAGAGCAGGATATTCTGGTCTCTGTAGTTTTTGATTGTCCATTCTTGTTATTCTGGTCTAGGTTTCTTAGTACTGACACTGTTGACATTTATAATCAGGTCATTTCTTTGCTGTGGTGTCTCATCTTGTAGACTGTAGGGTATTCAGTTGTGTCCTTGACATCCATCTACTTGACATTCCCTTTCCAGTTTTGGTAATAAGAAATGCTTCCAGATGTCACCAATGTCCCTTGGGGGTAGGATAGGGAAAATGCCCCTCATTCAGTGGCCACTGTTGCAATTGAATCACAGGGTCATTTCCTCCATGGGAAATTTATAGGCCATGAAGATGAGCTTTATTTTCTAGGCATGACAGTACGAATGAGTATCTCCTTGTGCATGTGCTGCAGCTGAGGAACCTTGCTGGGCTGGTGATGAAGGAAGACTGCAAAATGTAAGTTCCTGGTATTGGAGAGCTGGAGGCTGTGTACAGCTAGTGATGATATTCCTCTGGTATTCTCTTCATTAAACAGCTCATTACCTATTCTTCTTGGCAGATTGGGGAGGGGAAAATGGTTTGGAAGCCCAAATTTTAGTAAAACAGTATGGAATATCTATTTAGAGTACAAAGGATTTTATATATGTATATAATGACCTTAATTAGTTGAGACATTTTGTATACAGTGTGCTGCCAAGAAAGGACCTGTCACTGGAATAATTGAGGAGTACTAGGTTCTCAAAGGACTGGGTGGCGATGGTGCAAGCCCATTCTACTCTGTGATCCCATGATATGTATCAAGAGGTCTGAGACTGGATTCATGGAGTCCTTGGCTAAGGAGAGGAACAGGAAATGAGAATTGGGTCCATTTGGCAGTCTGCTAATGACCTTGGCCTCAGTGGCAGAATTTCTGCTTCTCTGTGCTCTGTGACCCTAGGTGGGTACTTGTGGGTGGTCTCACTAAGGTGGGGGACTGCCAATAATGGTCCATTCAGATCTAAGGTAACCAACCACATCCATTCTTTGTGAAGTAGCTTTGTAAACATGGGGATCCACATTGGGATTCATCTTACCTGGTAGTACACACAGCAGTGGTCACAAATATTTCAGCCCTCTCAACTATGTGCCAACTTCTAGGCTGGGGGCAGAAAGCACAGGAAACAGGCTCTACCTCTGTGGATGCTAGAACTATGAGGAAAGGGCAGAAGAGCTCTTGCTGAAACAAAGTGTCTAGCACAAGCTCACAGCCTCCGGTCTTGTCTTGGCCAACAAGGCATGCTCCATCTAGTGTACAGAAATGCACTAGTCCTTTGGACCTGGAGGATGGGGACCACACCACTGATGTCATATCAGTAAGTGAGTGTATTAGTCCATGCTGCCTACCAACATGTTTCCTCCCCTCTGTTCCCAGCCACATCCGCGTCTACTTGCCCCCACTCGACTCTGGCACTCCCAACACCTACTGTTCCAAGTCTCTGGAATTCCAAGCTCCACTGGTGTTTAATGAAGTATTCAGAATCCCTGTGCATTCCAGCATGTTGACATTGAAATCACTGCAGTTATATGTGTGTTCAGTGAATCCTCAGCTACAGGAAGAGTTGCTGGTACGTGTAGCAGCAAGACTTCTGCTGGCCCATATTGTGCTCTCCTTCCCCTCTCTACTTCCTTTCTGTTTTATGACTCCATCGTCTTTCTCTCTTTCTCCTTCTAGTCTTCATTCCTGATTTCTTTTTTATGCTTACTCATTCATGTTTTGTATATACATTGTATGGGGTGAGGCAAGTAGGGGTGAGGGTGCCCAAGCTACAATGCATATGTGGGGGTCAAAGGGAAACCTTCATTCTCCTTCTACCGTGTGGGTTCTGGCAGTCAAATTTGATATTTTAAGGGACTGCAGTTACGGGATAAAATCCTCAAGGACTGGTTCTCACTTTTGTTTTTCCCACCCATGCAGGGCATTTCTCAGATAAACTTGGCTGACTGTGACAATTCAAGCGACATGCAGCTGCGCTGGTATCCTGTACAGGTCTTTGCCAGCCCTGAGCCGCCTAGGCCAAAAGAACCTGTGCGAGTTATGGAGAGTGCTCCACAGGACACCATGAATGCCAGCTCTGGAAAGACGGTACATGGCCCTGAGTCAAGGAGCCAATCTTTCATGGCTGTTTTCTTGACTTTGAGACTGGCTTTGCTCCTGGTACTCATTTCTAAGAAGATTCCTTGTAGACTACATATCAGCATGTGTTATCAGTGAAGGAGTTTCAATGGAAGGAATCAGATGGGAACATGCTAATACACAAGGCCACTTCCTGAAACTGAATTTGTAATGCAAACATATTCACACTTACTACTTTTATACAAATTGGTGGACACAGAGCTATTGGCACAGGGTGAACAGTGTGTTGCTGGGAATGGTGGGGTTTGTTCTCCTGTGTGGCACAAGAGGTAAGCTGGTCCTCAAAAGCATCCTTTCCTCCTTCAGGATGCAGTGACAGTGCTGCTGGCCAGAACCACAGCACAGCTACGAGCTGTGGAGAGAGAGCTGGCAGAGGAGCGTGTAAAGCTGGAATATACTGAGGAGGAGATCCTGGAGATGGAGCGTAAGGAAGAGCAAGGAGAGGCTGTATCTGAGAGGTGAGTGCCTAGTCCCCTGCCCTCCTCAGGACACAACAAGAGGCAGAACTCTGTACAGTACCTTAGGGAGGCGAAGTGAAGTTCCTGCAGACAGGCTAGCCCAGTGCCAGTCAACATGGCTCTCTGGGGAGTGTTTCTGGATGCAAGTTGCTTTCCCTCTTTTCCTTTCTAGAGTATACTTAGTGGTGCTCAGGAGCCAGATTCTGGTGGGGAATCTCACAGTGATCTGAGTAAGAGAAATATCCAGAGCTTTGTGCCCGGTCATCTTCCTTTAAGTCCAGAATTTCTTTTCAGGACTCCCCTCTGCTGAGACTAATAATAACAAAGTCCCTCCTCTTAGTTTTTGAAGATAGGTTATTACTATTTAGCCTAAGGTGGCTTTGGACTTCTCTTGCCTTAGCCTTTTGAGTGCTAGGATTATAGACATATACCACTATACTTGACTCATAGTTCTTTCAAGTTTTTTGTTGTGTGTTTTATTTCTTTTGAGGTACTGAGAATTAAACCGAAGGCTTTGTACATTCTGGGCAGGTATTTATATCACTGAGCTACACTTCCACTGTTGTTATTGTTACAACCTACCTTATTGAGCTTTCATCCGTCTGCCAATTACAGTGTGCAATTCACTAGTTTGGGGTTATAATTGCAGTGTGCCATGTTTTGTTTGTTTGTTTTTGTTTTAACCATAGTCAGCTATGGAGAAATTTCATGAAATGAAAATACCACCCACCACCCCCATTGTCAGTCACTTCCATTCCCCCTTCCTTCTGACCCTACTCTACCACAAATCCACTTTGTCTTTGTGGACTTTACTCTTCTGGACGCACTCTTCAGCCGAATCATATAATCACATGACCAGGCAGTTTCTCTTTCTATTGCTGCTTGAAGTGTCCAGTCAGTGACTGCTTGACTGTGAAGAACTGTGAGAAATGGATGAATAGTTAGGTGACTGAACCCCTCTGGTGGAGTGCCTTGACTGATCCTCTGTGGAGGCATTTACATGTTGAATTCTTTCTACAGATTTCCATGAAGAATATTGTCTTTGTGAAGTTCACTATTTCTTCACATGACTTTCCCTGAATTTAGTTTAGACAGAATGCGCCCTTGGAGCACCTGGCAGAGGGATAGGGTATTCTATTAATGGTCAGACAGCAAGTTGGGGGGGGGCATTTTCTGGTAAAGATTTTGGTACGTTAAGTGGCTCCAATTGGGTGATAGAGAAATCTAAGTATTGTCTTCCTTAGAAAACAGAAATATTCCTACTTTATGAGAATAGCAGCTGTCTTTAGTCACTGAACAGAAACAGTTTCTCTTTGCTCTTTCTGCTACTCTACTGTGCAAACAGCCACAAAAGGAATCACCTCTGATGAGCTTTTCATGGGCTATTGCAATGTTTACCTTTAGGAGTTGGCAGGCTGACTCGGTTGATAGTGGCTGTAGCAACTGCACCCAGACCAGTCCCCACTACCCGGATTCCTGTTACACTGGTGTAGATGCCATCCATGGACATGTGTTTGCTGGCCAGGTAGATTCTTACAACCCTGAGAAACTTCAACCCCTGCCTGTTAAGGTAAGTAGAAAGTGTCAAAGGGGTCTTTGAATATATAGTACCTGGCCAGTCCTAGAAGGAGAAAGGGTATGTCCCCATACCTATTATGGCAAGTGTAAGGGACAGGGTAGAAAAGAGGCAGGTGTTCTGCAGGAAGTTAGACTGACATGCTTACATGTAGGAGTAGAACATGTGCTCACTAATAGTCATGCCTTGTGGGTGTTGGGGGGTATGGAGATGTGTGGCATTTGAAGGTAATAGCAAAGCAAGGGCTCTGTACTACCAAACATATTGCCTAAGCTCTGAGCTTGATGTGTGCTCAGTATGTCCTACAGAAATGTCCATCACCCATAGATTACAAGGAAAGGACAGATGTAACTTAGAAAGTGAGCTTTTTACACCATTCTGTGGTAATCCCTTCCCATCTTCAGGGACAACTATGTTTTGAGCAATTGACACTGTATCTATACCTCATTGAAACACTATTACCCTAACCATCTGGGTAAACATGCTGCCGCCAAAGTCCCTTTAAGAGCAAGTATGAACTCTCCCCTTAGGCAGCTTATTAGTCTGCAGCTTATGCAGCAGATTAGAGTAGCTGTTTTAGACTAGGCCTACAGGAATTGCTGCTGTTTTACTGCTTATAACCTTGAAAAGTAACCAAATGAGTGGCTGGGGAGGCTAGATTGATGTTTTTTCCTCTTTCTTTCTTTCTTTCTTTCTTTCTTCCTTCCTTCCTTCCTTTCTTTCTTTCTTTCTTTCTTTCTTTCTTTCTTTCTTTCTTCCTCTCTCCCTCCCTCCCTCCCTCCCACTCTCTCTCTGCCTCTCTGCCCCTCTCTCTCTTTCTCTCTCTCTCTCCTTCCTTCATTTCGTTCTTTCTTTCTTTGCATTTATATTTTGGAAAGGGTGGGGTTGTGAGATGATGTAATTGCTATGGAAAATCGCCTGGCATTTCTTCAGTGCATTCTGGTGGCTCATTTTTCTCATTCCATCATTTGTGGGGATAAGGCATTAAAATTGTCATATGTTCAAGGCCAACGTGGACTGTGTAATGAGATTCAGGTTAGCCTGGGCTACATAGACTCTGTCTCCAAAAATAGAAAAAAGAGAGCTGATTGGAGTAAGGAGTGAGGAAATGAACTACTGTACTTTCTTGGAATGCCGCTTCTTCATGGTGGGTTTAAAAAGTCAGGTGTCCCAGCAGGGGAAAACTTCGGAGAGGAAGTTGTTCCCACTACATGTATCACTTGTACTATGTAGTAACAAAAAGCCTACCACCTAGGTTGACAAGGAGACCACCACAGAAGACCTTTACCTGGAGGACATAGTGAGTGTTCGCAAGGAAAGGCTTAGCCGCCGTGCCCGAGGCTCTCCCTTCGTCCGCAGCAGCACCATTGTGCGCTCGCAGACCTTCTCACCAGGAGCAAGGAGCCAGTATGTTTGCAGGGTGAGTTGAAATTCCTCTACCCTTGTCTGCAACATTTTCTTCTTCATTCTCTTTGTCATGTACTTATTTTTACTATTTCTGCTAAAAGACGTGTATTCTCACAAGCCATATCAATGAATGAATGAACACGATATATGAGTGGAGAAGAAGTTGAATGCTAGGCACTCAGCTTGCCACATATCCCTGAGCTTGTTGATATCTGGATTTCCTCTGAATTTTACCTTCCACAGATTTTCCATACTCTATGTGTTCCATCTCATGGAGGCAGGGTAAATGTTGTGACATCAGCCTCAGAAACAGCAAGTAAAAATGCGGGCAGCCTTGATTTGGATAGAGATTTGTAGGTTGCACTAGCATGTTCCTTAGAAGTCCATGAAGCATGGTCGAGTGTCTGAACAGCAAGGTAACAGCCAATTTGTAGCCTGTAGACTCTAAGGAGTGCATTCCAATTCACCCACATTCCCTTTGGGGAATGATGGATATGCACGGTCAAATCACATTGGAAGGCTCCGCTAAGTACTGACACCCTGGTCCCACTCCTAGAGACTTGTCACTGGTTATAGGTAGGGCATAAGAATTGGAACTTTTGGAAATTATGATGTGTACATGGGACTGAGAACCTGAAGGTAGGTGGATAGGAGATCCAAGCCATGGTAGTCAATGAAGGGAGTTCAGCGAGTTTGAGCTGATTAGGCAGTGCCAGGATTTCAATAACACCACTCACCTGGACAGTGAAAGGGTTTTTAAAAGAAAATGGTGATGATGCTAATATGGGTCATTGCATATATTCATCTGAATACTATCCTTATGGTCCCTCTGTAGCCTATGCTCTGCCAGAACCACCAGGGAGCAGATTCAGTTGTGTTTTGACAATAGGGTGGTAGTTGGGCAGAGTTTGCTGCTTAGAGGAAGACTGGCAGCTGCTGCATTGAGCTCTGTGCCCTGCATAGAAGACTGCATTTATTGGTGATGGTATTAGAAGCCTTACTGTTTATATGCATGTTGGTATGACCACAGGGCAAGTAAGCCTCCATGCCACTGTGTTTCCTGAATATCTCCTGTAAACTGGTACAGAAAATAAAGCTAGGAAGGCAAGACTTGGGCACTCACACAGACAACCATTGATCCACCACCACATGAAATCCGTAGGGGCTCCCATAAAGAAGTGTTCTTTATTTTCCTCTTTAAAACCACACCTTTCCCTTGACTGGCACAGCAGGGCTGGGTGAATGTTGGCTTGTCCTTCTACCAGGAATGAGTCTCTTTTTCCAGAAAGCCATTTTACTAAAACCAGAAATAAATAGCAAATGTGAATGATTGCTGAAGACAGTACCTTATTATAAGCATCTTACCTAATAGCAAATTGTAGTTGGTATGGATAGCACAGAAGTTAGATTGATTTGATCAGTGTAGAAAGTCTACCTGGCTAAGTTGGTGAGCATGAAAAAAGGCCAGGATGGCAGTTCTGTTTGCTTCATTTTGGTTTTTGGTTTTGTCTTTTGTTTTCCCTTAAAACTCTAATAGGTCCAAAGACCTGATAAAAAAGCATCAACAAAAGTTTTAAATGTGTTTTAAATGCCTGGGAAAAGTAAAAAAAAAATGCCATTCGGAATACACAGTGACTAAATAGAAAATATCTCATAACTTGTTTCTGAGTATCATTCTTTTTGATGCAGCTTTATCGTAGTGACAGTGACAGTTCAACACTGCCCAGGAAGTCCTCCTTTGTCAGAAATACTTTGGAAAGACGAACCCTTCGCTACAAACAGGTGTGTGTTATAGAAACTTATATGTAATCTATATCTGCTCTGTGTTTTATTTGTATAACCCTCTTTATAAAGATATTATTTTAGGAATTGGTTAAAGCCAAAATAATTAAAAGATGATATCTTTATTTCTTTGGAACTTCTTTATAAAGTGTAATAGTGTCATAATGCTATTTGCATTGCTTGAGATGAATTTATGTCATTTGTGATCATTATTTGCTTAGCTGTATTAAATGAATAACCATTTCTACATGATGTTATTTTTTCCTATTTGACAGGAGAGTTGGCTTGACAAAATTGGGCTTCTTTTATGATTATTATTACTTTTAATTATATGTATATTGTGTGGGAGTATGTGAATTTATGGGAGTATGTGTACATGTGAATGCAGATGCCTGTGCGGATTAATCCTGAACAGGATGTCTGATCCCTGGAGACTGGGTTACAGGTAGCTGTAAGACACCTGGCATGGCTACTGGAAACCCAATTCAGGGTTCTTTGCAAGACAGTGCATGGTGGTAAATAGCATCTCTCCAGCCCGAGTTTTTCAACATAAAGCATGCTTCTACAAAAACTGTTCTAGCCGGGTGATGGTGGTACACATCTTTAATCTTGGTGCTCAAGAGACAGAGACAGGCAGATCTCTATGAGTTCAAGGCCAGCTTGGTCTAGGAAGCGAGTTCCAGAACAGCCAGAGCTGTTACACAGACAAACCCTGTCTCAAAAAGCCACCCCCATGCAAAAAAGAAAAAAAAAACAATTGTTCTATAGCTTTCATTGCCTTTACTAACCACGTTTTTCTTCTCTTTATAACATGCCAGCTTTAAAAATTGTAGTTTGTAAGGTACTAGGGAAGTCCCTGTATTTTCTGGGCAAGCATCCTTTGGAATAGCTATTTTAAAAATCCAAGATTCCCATGTGCTGTTGGTATACAGATTACTTGCAGACTGGGAAATCTAAAAAGCATATGACTGGGCTGCAGAAGTTGTGTCTGAACAGCAGCAGTATGGACATCGTGAACTGAGTCATCCTTTGTTGCTTCCTGTGCTCTCTTTTGAGCACCGCCCTTGACCTTCATCATTGGATGTCAGAAACACCCACATTTCCTGCTGTTATATATTTAAGTTTTCCCCCTCTGTGTTAAATTTTATTTACTTGGGTCACTTTTGTGTGTTGCCAGTTGTACTTTTCAGTTGTAAGTCAAAATGAAATCTAAAAGCCAAAGAAAACGCACATTTGCTGCTTTAGACATACACTATCAAATGGCATTTCCAAAAATGTGTTCATTTTTTTTAAATCCTGTTGGCTGCATATATAAGGGTCTGTGGATGTATACAGTTGTAGGCCATTATTAAAGGAAAAAGTTTGTTGTTCCTAATTTTTATATTGAAGTAGAGATTTAATCTTGCCAGAACCTAGCTTTTTAAAATGTGAATATGGGATAGGTTGCACCTAGAAAAATTCTTGTGCCACAGACGTCTACTATTAATGGTGGAAGAACCTTCCAGAAGGTGAAGCCTGCATCCCAAGCTGGTATGCATGCTCACTGGTGCCCTCTGCCTGCTTTCCATAGCCCTGCAGGTCGTCTCTAGCTGAGCTCATGGCTCGCACCTCTCTGGACCTGGAGCTGGACCTTCAGGCCTCGAGGACTAGGCAGCGGCAGCTGAATGAGGAGATTGGAACCCTCCGGGAGTTGAGGCAGCGTCTTGAAGATGCCCAGCTACGGGGCCAGACTGACCTCCCACACTGGGTGCTCCGAGATGAACGGTTCCGTAGCTTACTTAAGGAAGCAGAACGGCAGGTAAGACGGCCAAGGGCCTGTTCTGAACTCCTTCTAGAATTCCCCAGCTGTTAGTTAGCGGTGGCTACCACCCTGAGCTCCAGTTGTGAGTGTTCCTATAATGATGTAGTGATTGAAAAGATGATGGCACTTGTTTTGTGACATTCTCCCCTACTATGCACATTTATGGTGGTACTAATGGACAGCTAGAGATTCTTCGAGGAGAGTGAAGGGCAGTAAGGTCCTCCTTGCCTTGCATGGAGAATGTCCTGGAGCCACATTCAGTCAGGCCTGGCTCCAACCACCTCAACCACCCCCAGGCACTTCTGTGGAGATTTCCTCTGTGGATGCAGAGAGGACTCGCCTTGCATCTTCTGGACTCCGGGGATGGGAGTGAACTTATTCATTTTTTTGTTTGTTTGTTTCCTAGACGGGGTTTCTCTGTGTAACGGCCCTGGCTGTCCTGGAACTCACACTGTAGACCAGGCTGGCCTCAAACTCACAGAGATCCACCTGCCTCTGCCTCCTAAGTGCTGGGATTAAAGGCGTGTACCACCACCACCCAGCAATTCTTTTTTTTAAAGTAGCATTAGAAAGTCTTGCTCATCAAATGTTTTTGTTGCAGACAAGACAGACCAAACTTGACTACCATCAAGAACAAGTAGCTGAGAAGATGCTGAAGAAAGCTTCCAAAGAGATCTACCAACTTCGAGGGCAGAACCACAAGGAGCCTATCCAAGTGCAGACCTTTAGGTAGGGGAGGAAGTGGACCCAGTGCACCAAATGATGGCTTACTGCCTTCCTATCACCATGGCACCTGGGTTAATATAAAAAGTAAAAAGCACAGCCACCAGGAATCTACTGAAAGCAGCATGTCCTGCCACTAGTACCATTTTGATGTTTTCTTCTGATTTTTATATTTTTATACTTTTTTCATGCAACCTGTAATCGTATGTTGCTTAAAAATTAAAATATCCCAGGATGCTACATACTTTGATAGCTTATTGGAACATAATCTTTTATCTATAAATCACCCAGTTGCTCTATTTTATTAACTGGCTGCTGCTTTCTGAACATTTGCTACTGTAGGTAACTAATTTACATACAGACACACATCCTTGTCACCTTTTCTTTTTAATTAACTTTTGACTGAAACGAAACCTACAAACTGTATTGTATAGGTTAGTGATCAAAGACTTGCTGTCACAGGAATCAAGAATTTGTCAGCAACTTCTACTTTCCCACATTAGAATCACTATTGCCATGGAATTTAATTGAATAGATTGGGTTTACCTACCAAAGCAGGTAAAGATTTTTGCGGGGGAGAATTAATTGCATCATTATATCTGTATTCTCTGTGGTTGTGAAAAAGTACAGTGGTGTTCAGAAAGTATAAAATTAACACATTTAAGACAAAAAAATCAACAGCATTTGCTGCATCAATGAAGTCATGCTGCTGCTCCCTCCAGTTGGTTTATAAACCCTGTCATTACTCCCAAAGGGGAAAGTGCCTCAAACCTGCTTGGGATCAAGCCCATCCCCCTCTCTGAGCCCTGCCAAAAAGCAGTCTTCTCTCTGTCTCTCTGCATTTGTATCCTTTGCCTATTCCCTATTAATGGGATCACAAAACATGTAGTTTTCTATGTCTTACTCATTGCATTTAGCATCAGGCTTCTGAAGGTCATCCATATTGTTGTAGCATCTACCTGTGTCAATCCTTTTTATTGGTAAAGACCATGTTTGGCTTTTGGCCTTCATGCTTTGAAATCTTTAAGATACTCATATCCTTGTCATAACTAGCATTAAGTAGTATAATCTTCTGCCTTCAATTATGTTTTAGACCTCATTCATACAATTTTCACCTTCTTATTCATTTCTTAATGAGTATTTCCTGTGCACCTACCATATACGAATTAGTATCTTAGCCACCAAATATAAGCACACCATAGGGCTTTATACATACCATTGTCACTGGAGATTTAAGTTCAGCCCTCCCCTCCCCACATTTGTTACTGGGGATTGATTCTAGGGCCTTGCATAAATTAGGCATGCACTCTGCCACTGAGCTACACCATGACCTTTTAAGAATAGTTTCTAATGTATAATTCTTTCTGATCCTAGGGAGAAGATAGCATTTTTTACAAGACCAAGGATTAACATACCTCCTCTCCCAGCCGACGACGTTTGATGTAGTGCGTTGTGCACATGAAGTATTTATCTGCCTGTTTTATTTTCATGAAGTTCTTAGATTAGCTAAATTTGTCTTTAAAATATTTGTGCAAAGCTATTAATATACACATTTTGTAAAAAAACATATATCTATACATATATATTTTATAATAGTGACGGCAACAGGGCTTGGTTTTTCCTTGTTGTGAAATCGACATCTCTGAAGACAGGTTATTTTATAAAAGATCAACTATCATGTTAAGAGTGTACAGTTTTTACGCTGTTTTATTTGACTTAAAGGCTGGAAGACAGAAACGAAGTGAGTTCAGGCAAATTCACTGTATTGTAATTTATTTATAGTACTTTTTTTTTCCTTGAAGGAAAATACTGACTTTAAGGTGTATTTTAAGACTGAAATTTTGTTCTTCAGTATTTGTAATGCAGTAGAATGGAACTTGGGGCCGGTTTTGTTTCTGACACCTGAAACGCAAACACTATGTGCTGAATTTGTCACATGTATCAGTTTCTTATAGGTGCGTTAACCATGTATACTGTACACTTTCACTCTCTGTGTGTTATGTTAAAATATCAACTGCAGTGGTTCAGTCATACTCTGCAAAGCTGTGTATGCGTTGTAGGGCTCAGTGTGCTGGGCACTGAGAGCTCATCATTGCTGTGTTGTCATCTAATGCATCTTTCTGTGCTTACCACAAGTCTGAAAGCTGGCAACAGAGCCTCCGGCATCCCAGGTTTCAGCCTGCCTGTCCACTGGTGACCGGTGGCTGTTCACATTGCTTACATTGTCAAAGCATGTGCAGCTATCTTTGCCACCTCTGGCTGCTCTGACAGACAGCAGGGTGGGAAAGCTTTTCCGATACCCTACTGTTTTGTGAAGGAAGGAAAGTGAAAAGAATGAATACAGCAGACACTAAAGGCAGAGACGTAACCTCTGAAGGTGCTTTGTGTGTGTGTGTGTGTGTGTATGTGTGTGTAGAGAAGGGCATGTGGGTAACATGGCTTACCCAGCAAGTCATTGTAGGAGAATATTTGAGTTACATCAGAGTGCTTCTCTCATATTGGAATGAACAATATTCCTCGTGGAATCTTAGAACTAGCTCATGAGGAAAAATATGGAATAAAAATATGCCATGATTCTTTTAAATGCCAAACAAATTAGTTTGCCTAGCACACATTTATTCTATGGAAATGTGTTTTCTTTCTGAGGCCTTGAATGAATAAATGAAGTAATCACAGGAAATGTCAAAGAAAACAGAACTTTCTTCCTAGATCTTCCTTCCCCTCCTTGGAAATGCCCCCTTTTAATTAGGTCTCCTTTCTTATCACTCTATACCCTCTTCCCTTATATAACCCACTTTCATTTTTCAATTTATTAAAAATGAATTTTGTAAAAGCATTTCATCGACATGCGACCAATCACAGACAATGGAATTTGTCAGTGGTGGTAAGACTGAAAATCTTGTTTTTTACAGTTGTCATCTCTTGCTATGCATTCCTGTTTCTAGCCTTGCTTTTTTGCGCCCCCTTCCCCCAATTTCCCTTTTGTACGAACCTACAATAGAGGTAGAGACCCAAGGCACCCATCTTAGAGCACTGCCAGTAGCAAGCAACATTGCTCAGCAGGCTCTTCTCCTCTGCCTGCAGAATATTAGGACCTTAACCTGTAGCTGACACTGCCTTACAGAGAAAGCTCTTCCCAGGCCACACTCTACCTGGAATAATGTAGCTTTTCTGCCAGCCCAAATTAGGGAGCAGTTGAGAAAAACTGATAATGCTAATTAAAAAAAAAAAACCCAGATGTACTTTTCAGAAACATCACTGCTTACCTATGCCAATTTCTGTGGGGAGCATTGTTTTCCTTCTCATGCCCCACAGGAAACCCATGCAGCCCCTGCTTTGGGATCAGTCCAAAGAGGAGCACCTGAGTTTAACACCTTTCCATCATATCTCTCCTTGCCATCTGGCTTTGCAAAGGTGAATTGTGTGGGCTGTTTGCTGCTGTAGCAGACATGGTACCCAACACCCTCACTTGCTGCCTTTTGGCAGCTGCCAACCTGTTAAAACTACCATGCTCAGAATATATTGCCTATTTCAGATAAATGAAGGGCTACAGGCTTTAGGGGGCCAGAGGAGGTTTACATCTGCTATGTGAGTTTGTATGTATGCTTTGCCTGGTGAGAAAGAAAACTAAGGTCTCTGGGCAGCTCTGTTCATCCAACAACCTGAGTTCTGCCACCAGGGTCGCTGAAACAGCGCCGAGTGTAAAAGGGAATTTGTTTTTTTCTGCTTTATCTAATCATTGCATTGTCAGACTTTGGTGATTATTGCTGAAATAAGTAACCTGTTGTGGGAATAAGTTAGAATCAGTATTCATCTCTTTGTTTTGTCCCTGTTTTCTATGATTGTGTCATTTGTATTGTTTGAAAGTATTTCTTCTATAAAATTAAACTAACCTGCCTTAAGAACAAATGGAAAAGTGTGGTTTGTTTTTTAAAGAATATATAATTTAATGGAGACTTTTAAATAAATGAAAATTGTACTGGGAATTTAGATCAGTGGCAGAGCACATATTTCACACCTACCAGGACTTGACTTCAGTCTCAACACCGACAAATATATGAAGAAAATAACGACATTGTATTGGGGTAGTCAAGAGAAACACAAAACACACACACACACACACACAGAGAGAGAGAGAGGGGGGGGGCTATTTATTAGAATGTCTTACAACAATGTCTTTCTACCAACAGAATGTTCAAGAATCCATTAGTTGTTCTGTCCACAAGACTGGCTGTCTTACCCCGGGTCTTCAATATACTCTGACATTAGGCTCTAATGTCAGTGAAGGAATGGACTTGCAAGCAGAGTAAGCAAGCAGAACAAGCTTCCTTCTTCCTTGTCCTTTACATAGGCTGCCAGCAGAGGGAGTGACCCAGATTAAAGGTGAATCTTCCCACCTGAAAGATCTGGATTAAAAGTGGTTCTTAGCTCATAGACTCCAGACTGCCAGCAGGGAAATCAACATAAGATTGAACCAGAGCCCCTGAACGTGGGTGTTAGTTGGGGGGCTTGTGCAGTCTATGGGGCCTCTGGCGGTGGAACCAGTGCTTATCCCTAGTGCATGAATGGGCTTTGGGAGCTCATTCCCTATGGAGGGAAACTCTCTCAGCCTAGATACAGGGGAGGAGGGCCTAGGTCCTGCCCCAAATGATGTGACAGACTTTGATTCCCCATGGGAGGCCTCCCCCTCTCTGAGGAGTGAATGGGGGTAGGGAGTGGGGGAGGAGGTAGAGGGAACTGGGATTGGTACATAAAATAAAATTGTTTTTAATTTAAATAAAAAACAAATTTTTAAAAAGTGTTTTTTTTTTCCACTTCAAAGGTTTTAATTAAGAAAAAAATCCCTCAGGGCTGGACAGATGTCACAACAGTTAAGAACACTGGCTGTTTTTCCAAAGGACCTGGGTTCAATTTCCAGCAACCACATGGCAGCTCACAACTGTCTGTAACTCCAGTTCTGAGGGATATAACACCCACACACAGAATATATACAGGCAAAACACCAGTGCACATTAAATAAAATAAGTAAGTAAATCTTTTTTTAAAAAGAGAAAAGAAAATATTCCTCACAGGTATGCACAACAATTTGGGTTTTAGTTAATTCCAGATGTAGTTAACTTGACAACCAAGAATAGCTGTCACAGGCATGTTTACTTTAACATACAAATAGAGGTATAAAATTAGAGAGTAATACAATGAATGTACACATAGTGCTCACCTGGCTTTCACGAAAGCCATTAGTGTTTCCCCAACTCTCCATCTTGTGATTTGAAGCAAGTTCCATATACCCTTTTTTCATTTTAAAGTATTTCAGCACATATTGTTAGTGAGAAAAATCTGTGTGAAGACTTTATTATAACTTAGCATCTAATAACTCCTTGGTATTAAGACACCAGGGTCAACAACCCTACTTCTTTTCCTATTTTTTAACTCTAAATAGAATCCAAATATAATCCATTTGTTAATTTTTAATGCATGTGACTTTATTAATGCCTTTGTTGAATAGAATTAAAATAACAATATAGAATGTACTCTTTTAAGGCAAATGACTCAGAGTTTTCTCATATATTTAGAAGTATGCACTTGAGAAATGCCTCTTCCAGTGGACTGTGGTTCAATCCCCACCACCCACCTGGCAGCTTGCAACTGTTTGTAACTCCAGTTCCAGGGGATCTGACATCTTCACACCGATGCACACAAAATATAGTTTATAAATTATTTTTAAAAAGTATGCAGGTATTACCACAATTCATTTTGATATTTGATCACTCCCTAAGAAATCTTTGTAACTATCAGCTGTCACCCTCCATTCCCCCTCTGTGCCCTGCCTCCCCCTTCTATTTACTTTCCTTGTGATTTACCCACTTAGTTCATCCAGAGGGACTCATACAATATGTACTTTTTTTAATGTGTCTCCTTTCATTTGTCATAATGCTGGATTCAGCCACACTGTATAATCTAACAGCATTTCATTTTTACAGCTGTGTAATCTTCCATTGTGTGGGCAGACTATAACTTATCCATTAATCTGTCACTTGAACATTTAGGTTGCTACCACTTGGGGGTGGTTATATGTAGTGCTGCTGTGAGCTTTCATGTTCATTTCTCATTCATTTTTACAGAGAGGGTTTCTGAGTCATATGGTGACTCTGTGTCTCACATTTTGAGGAGCTGCCATAGTATTTTCCAAAGCATCTACACCATTTTACATTCCCAGCATGTATGCACCAGGCCTCCAATGTCTCTGAATTCTGGTCAATACTTGTTTTGTCATTGTAGCGATAGCAAATCTTGAAGGTGCAAAGTGTTATCTCATTGTAGCTATGTCTTTCCATCTATAGTGTACAGATTTGTACACAATCCATTGTGAGTCCTACAATTCTCCCACTTTCTGGATTTATCTGGCTCAATCTCTGTGGCATAGGTGAACATTCTTCACAGAATTTTATTATAAATTAGTAGTTGCTTATATGTGTGATAGTGTTCCTAGGAAGATGTGAATTAATGTCTACTCACCCCAGATAGGGAAACAAAGGCAGACCAAACTAAGGATACCTCCATATGTTTCTTGGTGGACCAACAAATTTACTGGGGTTACCTATAGAAGTAAGGATGATTAAAAAATCTGACCACATCATAGATGACATCTCATGAAAACTAGAACCCTGCAACTCTGCAAAACTTGCAGGGAGCTCTACAGGTTGGAGAGTACCCTCTGTTCAGAACAGTCCTTACTGCTTATATAACCTTGGGGAAAGGGAGACCTTGTACAGCTTGTAGGCTTCAGGAATTTACTGAAAGTTTTGAGTTGTTCACTTCCTGAGTCTTTTTTATTTTTAAAGTATTCTTTACTTTCATTTTTGTGTATGTGTATTTTCATGCAGAAGTGCAGGCAGTTGTGAGTCACCATATGGGTGCTGAGAATAGCACCAGGGTCCTCTGGAAGGGTACCCAATGCTCTTAACTGCTGAGCGATCTTTCCAGATCCTCCTTTTTCATTTGATTTTAGTTTCCTTATTCTTAAGGGAGAGGGAGGAGAGAGGGAGAGCAAGAGAGCTTGCAGAAAACATAAGAGGGTGTTGGATTCCCTGTGACCAGAGTTACACAGGCAGGTGTGAACCACCTAACATGGGGGTTTGAAACTGAACTTGGGTCCTCTGCAAGAATAGTGGTTAAAAGAGTAAGCAGTATTAACCACTGAGCCATCTCATTAGTTCCCTTGGTTTTGCTTGCTTTTTCTTCCTTAGAATGAAAACAGGTTGCTACTTTAAAACATTCTCTGTCTTTTTTTGGGGGGGGGGCTGTTTTCTCTGTTTTCTGTGTAACAGCTCTGGTTGTTCTGGAATTCACTTTATCCATCAGGCTGCCTTTGAACTCACAGAGACCCGCCTGCCTCTGCCTCCTGAGTGCTGGGATTAAAGACGTGCTCCACCACCAACCATCAAAAACTTTCTCAATCTTAATGAGCTTTCATTCAGGATAGACTATTTCAACTCACAGGAAACCACTCCCAAGCAGCTGTGAAATCTGGAAGCTTGATCATACTGAAATTCACTTTCTTTTCTTCCTTTTTTTTTGAGAGGGATGACTGGTAAACTTTCCATATGGTCATCATCTGGTGACTCACAGTATCTTTTGCCTTTTTTGTAATGTTAGCTACTGTTGATAAGACCTACAGCCAGTGGTTCCCTAAGGATTGGTTAATGGTTATCTTCTGAGTCTACCATTTTTTCCACTCATGAATTGAAGTACTTAAAAGAGAAGCTTATCTATTTGGTTACCCTGTGATAACAGTTTCTGTGGGAAAGATATTATAAATGCTTGATTTTTTTATTACTGGTTTTCAGAAGAGTAAATCATACTACCAATGTACAGTGGTGAACAATTTGTATTGCTTTATTTTTTGAGAGCTTTACCATCATCATTGCTAACACATGAAAGTAAAACTTTTCCTAGATTTTTCCTTAATGCCCAAATTTACCCATCTTTGACTAGAGGAATCTGCCCAGCTCCTGTGTCCTTCTGTTCTGAGCCTAGTTGACTGAGATGGCCTCATCACCACTGCCCTGCACAACTCAGTGCCCCAGGACTGGAATTGGCCATTTTCTTAGGGCAACATATTTTGCTGCTAGAGGTTGCTATTACTACTGGGTTGGTCATTATTTTTAGATTGTTTTAATGGATAGAGATTTTCTACCTAGACAAAAAGTGGATGATAGTAGTAGAATATCATACCACCATTTACTTACTCTAACCTGTAAACACATGCATAACAGTTTGAGAATAAGACCAACAGTATTACTGATGATAGAATTACTGGAATGCATTTGAATTTTTACAGTCTCCTCAACTTCAAGGTATTTTTTATTAGCAATGTCAAGTCAATTAACTTTAAATTTTTATAATTATCTAAAATATCGACATAGCTCCAAAGACAAATATACAATGTGAAGTCTATCCAAAGAAGTCTAATTTTTATTTTTGCCCTTCTGCCTTGTTTCTTTACAGATGACCATTTTTAAAATATTGTTTTGATTTGCAGTTTGTTGATACAAGCATATTTACACACAAATAAATATATACAGGTAAGTACACATGAATATAAATACCCAAATATGTACACAATTTCATTTAGTTTATTCCCTTTCTCAGTAATACTCTCCACTTGATTTTTTCATATAAAATATATCTGAGGAGCTGTAAGTGTAGCTCAGCAGTAGAGCAGCTTGTCACATGCATTAAGGCTGACAGTTTGATCCCCAGCTCTGAAGACAGTGTGCACTCATGCTCACACTCGATCATGAGCGGGCACTCGCACACCCCCCCACACCCACACACCCACATACCCACACACCCCACACCCACACCCACACACACACCTCTGCATCGGTTGTTATAGCCACTTCCCTCTAGTCACTATCACCATCCGCACATCACTTAGTTTGTGTTTCTGTCTCCAGTGAGAACATGTGTCTTTGGATTTCAGGTCACAAGGCTAATCCATGATGATCCCAGCTTGGGGTTTTTATTTAATTAGTTTTCCAAAGACTCTTTCTAAGTAAGGTCACATTCTCAGTAAAGTGAGATAACTTTTGGATCACCCAAACAACCACCATTTAAATGAGTGTACAGCTATGTGTAGGAGTGGAGGCCTGTAATCCCAGCACTTGGGAGGCAGAGGCAGGAGGAGCCTGAACTTAAAACCAACCAAATTTGAGTCTGATCTGAGCTACATAAACTGTGTCTCTAAAAAGAAAATCACAGTACAGTTTGCTTTCTGGCTCTGCCAAATTTAAATCTGTCCTACAAGCAAAATGCGTTCTTTCAACTCCCATTTCTGTCACTGTGGTTGGTACATGGAGTATTGTTCATTCCCCCTCCCTTTCTTGTGTACACTGCGTTGGTGGGTGTGAATTTATCCAACCATCTTCTGATTCTTTCAATATAATACTATTAAAAACTAAACTCATTGATGAATTTCTTTTATAAACACCTTTTCACATTTTGGGAGTCAAGATTTCTGGGGCAATGGACCCTAAAAGTGCAATCTCTGAGCCAAAGGGAATATGGAATTTTGTGAGGTATCACTGTTTCCCCACTCAAGGCACCCTATTTTACATTTTCATTGTAATGGAAGTCAGTTTCCCCACAGCCTCACGGGTAGTATGTCACACGTGTGAGTCCTTGCCTTTCTGTGAGAAAACACTGCAGACTCTATCTGTCCCATTGGGAGGGCTGTTAATAGTGTTTCCTGACTTTCAGCCCTAGCCCTTCTTCCTTTCTTCTTTTTAGTACTTTCTTAGCCATTTTTGCTTGTCAGTTCCAAAAGACCTTAGTAATCAACTTATCTGGCTACAAGAAAAAAACTGAAGGTTTTGGATGTTTCTTCTCTTTCCTACTTTGTTTTTGGTCTTGAAGACAGAAAATAAAAAGATAAATACACATAGCCAGGCACTGGTGGTGCATGCCTTTGATCCCAACACTCTGGAGGCATAGGCAAATGGATCTTTGTGACTTCAAGGCCAGCCTGGTCTACATAGCTAGTTCCAGGACAGTTAGAGCTGTTACATAAAGAAACCTTATGTCGAAAAACCAAAAATAAATAATACTAAAATCAAAAATAAATACATATACACTAAAGGCAGTATTTTCAGTTTGGCTTTGTGGCATGATGCACCTATAATCCCAGCATTTCAAAGACTGAGGCTAGACAGGAATTTATTATGAAGCCCAGACTTAGCTTAAACTTGCAACAATTTTTCTCACTCAGCCTCCCAAGTGTTGATATTAGAGGCCTGAATCAGCTCACCCAGCTTGAAGGAAGCATTTTAGTTTGCTTTTTGATGTTATAATAAATTAACTAATATTAGGTGACTTATAAAGAATATAGGTTTATTCAGAAAGACAAATATAGTATATACTCACTCATAAGTGGATACCAGACAGAAAGCAAAAGATACCCAGCCAACAATCCATAACCCCAGAGAAGCTAGAACCCTCTTCCAGAAACAGATGGAAACAGATGCAGAAATCCACAACTAACCAATGGGCCTGGAGTACAATGGAAGTGAGGTAGGAGCAAAAATATGAACAAAGGAATCAAGACCATGATGGGGAAACCCACAGAATCAGCTGACCC